>NC_053429.1:110101067-110445608 GCF_007990345.1 Gossypium hirsutum | reverse complement strand
TTCTTCTTCTATTATTATTTTCTTAACTTTATTTCTTTTCTAATATATTATAATCATATAATACTAATAAAATATATTGAAACCATCCATTATCTAATATATATATACGTAACATGGCTTATTTACTTAATAAGTCCCTTTCATAAGTTCTATTTTAAAATCTAGTAGTAATTCCTACTTTTGTCTGTCAGTTAATTTAGCCCCTTTTTAATAATTAACATTTAATTCATTTTAAAGTAACTCTCAAAAATATAATAATAATATTTTTGAGCCTAATTTGCTAAGGCGGGGTCTCGGAAGTATAATTCCTGACATCCCTTACTTACGGGGTATTACAAGAATAGTTCCAAGGGAGTTTTGCCATTTGTTTTAATATCGGGTGGACTATGTAGAGGCCATAACATTTTTGTTGTGGCTTGTAATCGACATTAAATCATCAGTATCATTACATCGTTTTCGGTTAAGAAGGTATATATTCAACCTTATTTCAACATGTTTCATTCCTTCTACATGGATCCATGCTTAAGGATCGTCAAAATATTTTTTTCGTTGCACTACAGGGTGTACCGACGATCCCAACTGTGGTAGTAGAGCCACTTGTACGATATATATTTGGGATTAAAATGATTGGTTGATGCGATTGTATGAGATGCATGTTATTTGATATGTTTAATCAATCTATTTTATGAATATATGGTATCTGGTAACTGGTGTTTAAAACGTGCATGTTTAATATGTTAAACTTATGTGATTATTTGTTCCTCTCAATCGATGATTAAGGGTTAATCATTGATTTTGAAGCCTACTAGATCTTGTATATGGTTTTTTAAGTGTTAATGAATCTATTTTGGGGTAGTGGGGTTTTTGTCATTAGAAGTTAATTGTTAACTTGTTGATTACATTCGAAAAAATGAACAAAATTTGTTCCAGTAAGAAGCATCTCAGATCAAAATTTAGAAAAAAAAATTGTTTTCATAAAAGTTATCAAATAGTAACAATTTTCCATAGAGATCTGAGAGTAGTTTTTAAAATTTTTTTTGGGGTCTACCGCTGACTAATCAGTGGCATCGTAGCTCGCAGCTCCGGGGCACAAGACCTTCTTAGGGGGCTTCGTATCCTGACCCACGCAATGGGCTCCATCCCTTAACCATTTAGGGGGATTTTCCCCCTAACCCCTATGCGTAGGCAACATTAATTGAAGGGACAATTTGGTAATTCACATTAACAAGTTGTTAAATAAAACCTATCATTTATTGTATACTATGTTTGATATGCACGGTGTTTGGAAATGCATGGTTATAGCCCAATAGACCATTTGCACATATTGTAATTTTATAAATACAGCCTACGTGTCGTGCCTTTCTATATTTCTCTTGTATTTCTCTTTTCATCTCACTCCCTCGTATTTAAAATGAGTTTCTATAATTGTAAATTGTACAAGTGGTTGTGAATTAGAGGAAAAGAAGGTTGGGCTACCTAAAGTTGAAAGGAAGCTTGAGAAGTGGTATCACACTTAGGGTTTCTTTCGATTCTCCCATTCACTTAGGATGAGCCACCTTAGTATTATGGGCTATAGCCACTGCATTTATTTACTGCTTTATATTTTTCTTGTATATGATACGATGGATGATATGTTAGCATGCATGTTATAGGACATTGATAAGATCAATTAAAGGATTAAAATGGACAAATGTTGACAATTAATGGTGAGATTAATTTAATTTAGAACCCCTCAATAAAATATTAAGTTAAGATTGCTTTCTAATATTTACCATTGTTAAAGTCTCGATTGATACAATGTGGGTTTTGCTAAAGCGAAGTACATGTATCTATCTTGGTCAAACGTGAAGAATAAGCAAGTGACATTCACTGGTTATAATATTTGTTAATAACTTAACTAGGTTACTCTAATAGGATTAGATACCTAGAGGGAAGAGTTTTTGATAATCATGAGATGATTGGAACAAAAGTTATTCACAAAAAGGATGACTTACATGAGATATAATTAGAAAGTGTTGCTTACCTAAATAACCATAATCTTCAAAGTAAAGCCAAAGCTGACTTAAGAATAGGTGAAATATTGATCTTTACCCACTAGAAAACTTAAGAGAAAGCCTTTTCAAAATTAAAATACGAGGGTTATTGATTTTGAATAAAATAGTGGGAGCATCATTTAATAAAGTCCTTTCTAATGATTATATTAAACTTGGTAAACATATTCATGAGCATATTTTGTTATTGTAGATTAATTATGGCAAACAACACAAACTCTTTATCATTGCGATTTTTTCTTGAGAATGACAAGTTGCATGGCTTAAACTTCCTTGACTGGTTCCATAACTTGAGGATTGTCCTTAAACAAGAACGAAAATTATATGTCATTGAAAAACCTATTCTTTTTGAACTAGTAGCTAATGCCTCCAGAGCTAACAATGATGCTTATAAGAAGCATCTTGATGACATGTTAGGCATAGGATGTCTAATGCTTGCCACCATGACTCTTGAGCTTCAAAAGCAATATGAGGATATTGTTGCCTATGATATGATCCAGCAACTCAAGGAATTATATGAAGCGCAAGCACATCAAGAGAGGTACGAGACCTATAAAGATCTATTTCGATGCAAAATGGTAGAGGGATCTCCTGTGGGAACTCACGTTCTCACGATAATAGGCTATATTGAAAGCCTTGAAAAACTAGGATTCCCTCTAGGTGTGGAGTTGGCCACTGATGTCATCCTGCAATCATTATCGAATAGTTTTAGCCAATTTATTCTTAATTTCAACATGAACGAGATTAATAAGACTTTGCCATAGTTACTCAGCATGTTACGAACTACTAAAAGTAACATGAAAAAGGCTGGGCCTAAACCCATTCTGATGGTCCTCAAGGATAAAGGCAAAGGAAAGGCCAAAGCAAAGCCTAAGGACAATGGTAAAGCCAATCCCAACAAAGGAAAATTTGCACTGCAACCTAAAGGAGGAATTTCTAAGGAAGGAAAATGTTTCCATTGTGGTAAGACCAGACATTAGAAGAGGAACTTCCCTCCTTATTGACCTCCTTTGGATTTACTAACGTTTAAAGTGTGAATACTATAATAAAATATAGAATGATAAGGCGGTATCTGCAAGTATACGGGTCGAGTTATAATATAGTGTTACAACGAAGTAGGTGAGTACTTTGAGGATCGTACCCAAGGGAGGCGAGTGCTAGATCTATTCTAACCTAAACACTAAAAAATATAATTAGTACTTTTAAATAAATTATAGTACGAGAGCAGCAAGTGAGGGTTTTTATGGATTTTATAATAATACTAAAATAACATAAAATAAATAAAACTCAAGAGGTAGAAGAGCAGAGTAAATCAAATCTCAATTATGGGTGATTAGCTTGGTTCGGTAATCCCCATCAATTGTTGTTTTGGGTTCCTCGTCAATCAACTAGTCACTACCATAGTAGAATCTTCCGATCTTCCACTAACATAACGAGTCAACAAGAACTATTTATCTTTCAACCTCACAATCTAGACTAGCTTGGGGGTGAAGGTATTCACGAATGGGAAATACCAAATTTGGGCTAATTCCTACCTTGATGACTTCTCGTGGTTGTTAGACCCAGGGTTTGTTTCGCATTCTTCCTTTCTCAAATAGCTAATCTATTGAGTGACCCTACAAAACAGTTAACAAATCATACCTCCATTCGCTAATCCCCAATAAAAGGATTAGTTTCTCATGACTTTCATAAAAAAATATAGAATAGATTGAAGAATTAATCATAATGAATGAATTGAAGTAAAAAGTTTAATAAAAGCCTGATTTATATTGATAATAAATGTGAATCCACAGAAGTTGATCTCTTTCACGATTTAGATCTCTTGAAATAAAATAAAGACAAATAAAATAAACTCTAAAAAACCTAAGAAAGCAAGAAAACAAAACTAAATTTAAAGAAAGAATCTAAGCTAATGGAATGGTCTCTATGACATGTGCCAAATGAGCCTACTTATAGCCTTCAGGTGCTCGTCATCCTTAACCCTAGGTCAGCTAGCATTTCCGAGCTTTAAGTTCCATTGTGCAAACCAAAACATCGCTGCTTTGTGTTTATTTTCCATCCTAGAGTCAAAGTCATGACACACCAAGACCTATGTCGTGACAGAGGTGGCAGTATACTCCTCCTTCAGACGTCTTTAGGGGTATGTCGCGACACCCTTAATCTGTGTCATGACATCGAAGGCAGCTTCGTACCCTCTCCATTTTGTTCTCTATGTTGCGACATCGGGCCTCCCATGTTGCGACATAGCATCTAGTATTGGTCTAAAATGCCTTCTAATGGTCTCCTGCACACTTACAAGGTATGTTAGCTCTCTCTTAGGCCTCTTTTGGCCCTTAGGGTCAATAAAAGACTCAATTTTCACATTTTGTTGAAGGTAAGTAAAGCTAAAGAAACTTAACTAAAATATAACAAAGATGTTTGTATTCGAGCTCCTTAAATGTGAAAACTAGTTTAATTTGCTACACCGATTTACGGTAGATTACCTATCTTGAAGAGGTCAAGAAGGCAAAGGAAAGTGGAGCGTCCACTTCAGATATTTATGTTATTGATATTAATTTATCAACATTTACTTCTTGGGTATTAGATACCGGTTGTGGTTCTTATATTTGTACCTTTGTACAAGGACTGCAAATGAGTAAGAATTTGGCTAAAGGAGATTTGGTCCTGCGAATTGCAAATGGAGCAAGAGTTGCTGCATTAGTTGTAGAAACACATATTTTATCATTGTCTAGTAGACTTGATTTAATTTTGGAGGATTGTTATTTTGTGTCAGGCTTGACTAGAAACATTATGTTATTTTGTGCCAGGCTTGACTAGAAACATTATTTCAATTTCTTATTTAGACAAAATTGGTTTTGAGATAATTATTAAGAATAATTGTTGATCATTTTATCTCAATAATCTTTTTTTATGGTTCAGCACAATTAGTAAATGACTATATTTTAAATCAAGATATGTCCATTAATAACATAAATACTAAAAGATCCAAAATAAATGACTCTAATCAAACTTATCTTTGACATTGTCAATCGGGCTATATAAGTGAGAAGTTCATATCAAAGCTCCATAAAGATGAAATTTTGGACTTTTTTATTCTTGAACAATTGGAGATATGTGAGTCTTACTTGTTGGATAAAATGACTAAAACTCCTTTTAATAGTAAAACTGAGCGAGCTAGTGATTTATTGAGCTTAATTCATAGTGTTGTATGTGGACCAATGAACACACAAGCAAGAGGAGGTTTTAAATATTTCATTACTTTCACTGATGACTTCAGTGGATATGGGTATATTTATCTTATGTGCCATAAATCTGAAGCCCTTGAAAAGTTCAAGGAATTTAAAAATGAAGTACAAAACCAACTAGGAAAAGTATTAAGGCAATTTGATCAAATCGAGGAGGAGAATACTTAAGCTCAGAGTTTGATGTGTTTTTGAAAAAAATATGGGGTTTTCTCACAACGTACACCTCCTAGTACTCCACAACAGAATGGAATTTCTAAAAGAAGAAATAGAACACTGTTAGACATGGTTCGATCAATGATGAGTCATGTTGATCTTCCTACTTCCTTTTGGGGACATGCACTTGAAACAACTACTTTCACATTAAATTGTGTTCCATCTAAATTGGTTAAAAAGACACCATATGAGATGTGGAATAGGAAGCGTCCTAGTATGTCTTTCATGAAGAATTAGGGTTGTAAAGTTATTTTAAATTTCAGAATTCTCGCTAGAACCCAAATATCAAAAGTGCATCTTTGTGGGATATCCTAAGGAAACCAAAGGATACTATTTCTTAAATTCTATCTAAAACAAAGTGTTTGTTACTCGAACAAAATTCTTTCTTGAAAGAGATTTTGCCTCTAGAAAAGGAAGTGGTAGAAGAATAGAACTTAGAGAAATTCGAGAACAACAACAGTTCACTAAACCAAAGATTGAACAACAACAGGTTCCACAAGTTGTTGCGAAACAATCAGCTATTTTGGAAACACAACTACCGCGAAGATTTTTAAGAGAACGCCATGTACCTGAGATATATAGATTTCCCATTACAACACATGGTGATATTTTACTTATGGTTCAAGATGAACCTAGGACTTATGAAGAAGTAGTGGCGAGCCCAGGATTTTGAGAAATGGCTTAAGACTATAAGGTCTAAGATGGATTCCATGTTAGAAAAATAAGTATGAATTTGGCTGACCCACCTAAAGGGGTTAAACCAATAGGGTGCAAGTGGATTTTCAAAAAGAAAATCGACATGGTTGGTAATGTACAAACATACAAAGGGAAATTATTTGTTAAAGGTTTTCGCCAAGTTCATGGTATTGACTATGATGAAACCTTTTGTCCTGTTGTTGTGTTTAAATCCATCCAGATCTTACTTGCAATAGCTACATTTCATGATTATGAAATATGGCAGATGGACGTCAAAACAACTTTCCTTAATGGGAAACTGGAAGAGGATGTGTACATGACACAATCAGAAGGTTTTATCAATCCAAAAGATGTTGGTAAGATATGTATACTAGAAAGAACAATTTATGGATTAAAGCAAGCTTTTTGAAGTTAGAATCTTGATTTTAATTATGCGATCAAAGAGTTTGGTTTTATAAAAAAGGAAAATGAGTCTTGTGTTTACAAGAAAATTAGTGGGAGCACTATTGAATTTTTTGTACTATATGCAGATGACATACTTATAATAGAAAATGACATACCTACCCTACAATATATTAAAACTTGGTTAGGAAGTTGTTTCTCTATGAAGGACTTGGGTGAGGCTATATACATATTAGGAGTCAAAATCTATAGAGATGATCAAGACGACTCCTAGGTCTAAACCAAATTACATACATAGATAAAGTACTAAAAATGTTCAATATGGAAGAACCTAAGAGAGGATTCCTACCTATGAGATATGATATTTCACTCTCGAAGAAAATATGTCATTCAACTTCACAAGAGAGAGAACGTATGAGTAAGATTTCATATGCTTTGCGTGACAGCCCAAAATTGACCCTAGTCGGGAAGTGGTTTCGGGACCGCTAAACCGAGTCACAATAATAATTAGATGTTATATCCTATGTTTATTTCATGTGAAAGTGCATGTGTGAAAATTTCATGCTTTGATTTTTCCAATTGTGAGTGAAATTTTGAAATGTGACTCATGTGAAAATTTTTGCAAATGCTATAGGCTAATTTGTAGTGGCCAAATAACTTATAGTATGAAATAGGTGGATTTGCATGTCAAATTTCCCACCTTAAAACAAGGTGGCCGGCCATGATGGGCATGATGAGCAATTGTGCAATTTTTTTTATGGAAATTATGGCATAAGTATGGCACAAATAAAATATGTTAATTTGTGTCATAAAATGTTGGGATAAAACAAATAAAATAAGGGGCATGGGCATAAAATAATAAAAAGGAGTATGGTGAATACAAAAAAAAAATGTGTGTGTAGTTGTTTGTCCCCCCCCATTGCCGTGAGCTAAAGAAAAGAAAGGAGAGAATTTTTGTTCATCCTTTTCTCATCTTCATACTTGCCGAAACTAGAAAGAAAAACAAAGAAAAAAATTTCTCATCCTTTGGTTCATCCTTGGCCAATAATTTTAAGGAGGAAGGAAGAAGAAAGGTGAAGAGGTTCGACCATGCATGTAGCTAGGCTAAGGTATGTTTGATGATGTTCCATGAGATGCATGCATGTTTTAGTTGTTAGCTTGAGTTCTACTTAGCCCATGGTCTAAATCTTGCTATGTGATGGAAATGACATTTGACCATGGATGCATCATTCTTGGTTGATGTTTGATGTGGTGGTGATGAGGCAAGAGGATGAGTTAAAATTCGGCCTAGGTGGAGGTTGTGTTAATGCCATTGCATGCTAAATATGAAGTTTGTTAATGATACATGTGATGATGACTTGATGATTCTTGAACCTGTGAGCACATATGTGCATTGGTTGCTAAATGGAGAAGAATCGGCTAGCAAGTTGTGTGCTAAGGCCGAATGTAACTTTGCATGTTAATGAGCAATGCATGTGTTAAATTGATGGAAAGGGGGAGGATGCTTTACTAGTGTGTATATGTGTGTATTAAGTGTTGAAATCGACCCCAAAAATAGACATGCATATTCGGCCAAGGGGGAAAAATTAGCTAATATGTTGTGTTGATGCATGATTTCACATGTATGTGACTTTAATGTCTAATGTAAATATGGGCTAAGTGCTTCGTGTTCATCTTTTTGATGCCTAAATGATGAAATCAATTTATTTGTTTAATTAAGCTCAAGAGCAAAGAGGAAATAAATCCGATAAAGGGAAGGAAAAAGTGGTCGAATAGTTAGCGGGATCGTTCGACAACACCCGAGGTAAGTTCTTGAGTAAGAGAGCTTAAATTACGATGTAATTAAATCATGTTTTAAGCAAATGAAAATCATGCTCTATGTGTGGCTATTGAGCCGAATGTGCAAGGATGATATGTGCCTTGTGTTTGAGTTTTGCAAATGAAAATGAAATACGAATGTGCCATGAATTATTGTTAGATGTGCATGATTAATTGAATGCTGTCCGGGCTAAGTCCCGAAGGCTTTGTGCTAAGTGACTATATCCGGACTAAGATCCGAAGGCATTTGTGCGAGTTATTAATTCCGGGTTAAGTCCCGAAGGCCTTTGTGCGAGATACTAATTCCGGGTTAAGTCCCGAAGGCATTCGTGCGATTTTAAAATCCGGGTTAAGTCCCGAAGGCATTGTATGAGTTACTGTAACCGGGCTATGTCCCGAAGGCACTTGAACGAGGAGCTATATCCGGTTAAATTCCGAAGGTACGTGATTTTGGTAATGAATGAGCTTGCTGTAAAATTTCAGCTAATACTCGAAAAACATCCCAATATTGGGATAAGTTACGTATGTGTTGAATTTAATCGAGCCCTTACAAATAAATATTCGCTCAGTTGATGAACGAGCTACCGGCCTTCGGCTAAGTTGGTCTTTTGTGTATGTACATAAGGGTTAACTTTGTGAAGTAAGTTTGATATCGGAAAAATTGTGTATTATGAAATATTCCGTTTAGCTAAATGTGTGCTATGCTTTCGTTATGCTGGAATTTCTTGCTCAAAACTTACTAAGCATAAATTGCTTACTTCGTTCCGTTGCTCCTCTGTTTTATAGATTTTTGGTTCTCCAGCTATCGGACTCGGGATCTTGAAGTCGAAGTCGCCCACACTATCAAAGGCTCTTTTGGGTACTCTTTTGGTTGAATTTTGATATGGCATGTTTAGGACGACCCATTGTTGTTTTTCGAGTACTTTATGTGATGTATAAGTTTTGGATAGCCATGTGAAAATGGCTTATATGTGTTTAAGTATAATGTTATAATCATTTAGTGTGGATATGCTTGACAAGGATTGGCCACGGGGATGGTTAATCACTTTCATAAATTGTGCTATGTATGCAAAAAGGGCTAGTTGAACCATGAAATAGGTAAAGCCTACCTTAAAGGTAGATGCTGACAGCATCAGTGACGTAGATTTGGAAAATCACTAAAAATAGTAGGAATGGAATTAAATAGTGAATAAATTATGTAAACAAACCTTGAAGAATATACTTTCATAGGAAAGTAACGAAACAATCATACGGACAGTATGTTAAGAGATATTAAGGTTCTCGTGAGACAGGGTCAGAACGGGTTCTGGATTCCTTGTTCCGACTTTGGAAATTGATTATAAATTAACCAGAGATAATTAGGAGTCATACCATATATGTATAGATTCCTCTCTAAGTCTAGTTTCTATAGAAATAAACGGCATCAGTATTGGAGCCCTGTACAAGGAGATATCCAAGTCGTAATGCGCAAAGGTCAGGGGAGTCGATTCCTGTAACATGGGAGACTTTAACTAATAAACTGTACTAATTGGCCCAATCAAAAATTCTAGAAAAAAATATGTAGATGGACATATGAGTCTAGTTTCAGGGAAAAATCAGGAAACTGATTTTTGAGTTGTGAATCTCAAGATATGATTTTTAAAGCGACTAGTACACAGATTGGGCAGTGTCTGGAAATTTTTCAAAGTTTGTTAACACCTCGTGTTCGACTCCGGTGTCGGACTCGGGTTCGGGGTGTTACATTTTATTGGTATCAGAGCTACGGTTTAGTCGATTCTAAGACTACCGTAATGTTTTGGGTCTAGCTATACATGCCATTTTATGTGATTACTTGATAGTGTGGTGATTTCTGACAATTGTAAATGTGTTTATTTATAGTAATGGATCCCGATCGTGACCGAGAGGTAGCTGATGATCTTGAGAGTGTAGCGCCTGCTCCCGCACAAGGGACAGTGCCGGCAGACTCTCAACCTAATGCTAGTAATCCGAATGATGAAGCTAGACAAGCATTCTATAGCGTGATGAATGATTGGTTCAACCAATACATTCGAACTAATATGGCTGTTCCACAACCTCCATTCCCGACAAATACCACCCCCGCACCTACAATACCACCGGTAACTGACCAAATAAGGTCAAATAAGCCCCCAGTTGACAGAATCCGAAAACATGGGGCTACTGAATTTAAGGCTATGGATAGCGATGATGCCGAGCAAGCTGAATTTTGGCTGGACAACACTATCCGGGTACTCGATGAGCTATCTTGTACACCCGATGAATGCCTAAAGTGTGCTATCTCCTTGCTACGTGATTCTGCCTACTATTGGTGGAGTACTCTGACTTCCGTTGTGCCCCGAGAGCAAGTAACTTGGGAGTTTTTCCAAACTGAGTTTCGGAAAAAGTATATCAGTCAGAGGTTTGTTGATCAAAAACGGAAGGAATTTCTTGAGCTTAAGCAAGGCTCCATGTCAGTTACTGATTACGAGCGAAAATTTGTTAAACTTAGCAAATACGCTCGGGAATGTGTTTCGTCCGAAGCTATTATGTGTAAACGCTTCGAGGATGGGCTGAATGAAGATATAAAAATGTTCGTTGGTGTTCTTGAAATACGAGAGTTCGTGGTACTTGTTGAACGAGCTTGTAAAGCCGAAGAGCTTAGAAAAGAAAAGCAAAGAGTTGATGAGGGAACTGGAGAGTTTCGTAAAAGATCCTCGGGAAGGTCTCTTCAACAGGCATCGAAGAGATTTCAGGATGATGCGGGCCAGTTTAGAGGCACTTCGGGTTTTTTTAGACGAGATCGTGATCGACCCCTTGTAGGTACACGAGGCACTTCAGTCGCCAGTGTTGGGAATGAACGTCGTGACAGAACGAAATGCCGATATTGCGGTAAATGGCATTCGGGGAGTTGTAGATTCCCTGACCGCTCCTGTTACAAATGCGGATCAGTTGACCACTTCATTAAAGATTGCCCGAGGTTGTCGGAACAGAATGTAAATCAGAGTGGGAGACCGGGTGCTACCACTGCTCGGGGTAGACCATCTGGAAATGCGAGCAATACTGGTGGTGGTCAGAGAGGATCTAGAGATGATATAACCAGATCCGAAGCTCGTGCGCCTGCTAGAGCTTATGCTATACGTGCCCGCGAGGATGCTTCTTCGCCTGATGTTATTACCGGTACATTCACTCTCTTTGATACTAATGTAATTGCTTTGATTGACCCCGGTTCTACTCATTCTTACATATGTGAAACCTTAGCATCCAGTAAAACTTTACCTATTGAGTCTACTGAGTTCGTAATTCGGGTGTCAAATCCCTTGGGTCGTTACGTGCTTGTCGACAAAGTGTGTAAGAAATGTCCCCTGGAAATTCGAGGTTCCTGTTTTCCGGCGGACTTGATGCTTTTGCCGTTTGATGAATTTGATGTTATCCTTGGTTTGGATTGGTTGACCGCGCATGATGCGATTGTGAATTGCAAGAGCAAGACTATTGATTTGAGGTGCGCAAATAACGAAGTAGTCCGAATTGAGTCTGCGGACTTGGAGGGGATGCCAGCTGTAATATCAGCAATGTTGGCACAGAAATATGTAAGAAAAGGGTGCGAAGCATACCTTGCGTATGTACTTGATGACAAAGAATTAGAAAAGAAACCCGAATCTGTGCCGGTGGTTTGTGAATACCCGGATGTTTTTCCGGAAGAATTACCAGGTTTACCACCTGTTCAGGAGGTAGAGTTTGGTATTGAGCTTGTACCTGGGACTACGCCGATTTCGATAGCTCCGTATCGTATGGCACCAACCGAGTTAAAGGAGTTGAAAGCTCAGTTGCAAGAACTGACGGATAGAGGTTTCGCTCGACCAAGTTTCTCACCTTGGGGTGCACCAGTATTGTTCGTGAAAAAGAAGGACGGAACCATGAGGTTGTGCATTGACTATCGTCAGCTGAATAAAGTGACGATAAAGAACAAATATCCGTTGCCGCGCATCGATGATTTGTTCGACCAACTGAAGGGAGCCTCAGTGTTCTCAAAAATAGATTTGAGATCGGGCTATTATCAGTTGCGAATTCGAGATTCAGATATTCCCAAAACTGCTTTCAGAACGAGATATGGTCACTACGAATTCTTAGTGATGCCGTTTGGGCTCACTAATGCCCCTGCAGTATTTATGGATTTGATGAATCGGATCTTCAGACCGTATTTGGATCGGTTCGTAGTTGTGTTCATTGATGACATTTTGGTCTATTCAAGAGATGAGACCGAACATGCTGAGCATCTGAGGCTAGTGCTGCAAATTTTGCGGGATAAGCAGTTATATGCTAAGTTCAGTAAGTGTGAGTTCTGGTTAAGAGAGGTTAGCTTCTTGGGTCATGTGGTATCCGCGTCGGGTATTCGAGTTGACCCGAACAAAATTTCAGCCATACTTGACTGGAAACCTCCGAGAAATATTACTGAAGTTCGGAGCTTTTTGGGGCTCGCCGGTTATTACCGACGATTTGTCAAAGGTTTCTCGATGATAGCCACACCAATGACGAAGCTACTTCAAAAGGATGTTAAGTTCGAGTGGACGGAGAAATGTCAGAAAAGTTTCGACCAACTGAAAACTCATTTGACTGAAGCTCCAATTTTGGTGCAACCCGAATCAGGTAAAGAGTTTGTCATTTATAGTGACGCATCCCTACTTGGGTTGGGTTGCGTATTGATGCAAGAAGGTCGAGTCGTGGCCTATGCGTCGAGACAATTGAAGCCACACGAGAGGAATTATCCGACCCATGATCTCGAACTAGCTGCCATCGTGTTTGCTTTAAAAATATGGTGACATTATCTGTTTGGTGAGAAGTGCTATGTATTTTCGGATCACAAAAGTCTCAAATATTTGATGACTCAACGAGACTTGAATATGCGACAAAGACATTGGCTTGAGTTGTTGAAAGATTACGAGCTTGTCATTGATTACCACCCGGGAAAGGCTAACGTGGTTGCGGACGCCTTAAGCCGGAAGTCATTGTTTGCTTTACGAGCGATGAATGTGCATTTGTCTGTTCTACCAGACAATGTGTTAGTAGCTGAATTAAAAGCTAAACCATTATTGACTCACCAAATTCGTGAAGCTCAGAAAGTCGATGATGAATTGGTTGCAAAACGGGCTAAGTGTGTTCCGAACGAGGAATCGGAGTTTCAAATTGATGATGATGATTGTTTGAGGTTCAGAAATCGTTTGTGTGTTCCAAGGAATTCGGAACTCATTTCGATGATTCTGAACGAAGCCCATTGTAGCCGAATGTCAATTCACCCTGGGAGTACGAAAATGTACAATGATTTGAAACGTCAATTTTGGTGGCATGGTATGAAACGGGACATCTCCGACTTTGTTTCGAGATGTTTAATATGTCAACAAGTGAAAGCGGAACATCAAGTGCCTTCAGGATTACTCCAACCGATCATGATACCCGAGTGGAAATGGGATCGAGTCACAATGGACTTTGTGTCCGGACTGCCCTTGTCAGCAAGTAAGAAGGATGCGATATGGGTTGTTGTTGATAGACTGACTAAGTCGGCTCATTTCATCCCCGTACGTACGGATTTTTCATTGGATAAACTAGCTGAATTGTACGTTTATCAAATTGTGAGATTACACGGGGTACCTGTTTCTATCGTGTCAGATAGAGATCCGAGATTCACCTCACGATTTTGGAAGAAATTGCAAGAAGCTCTGGGTACCAAGCTGCATTTTAGCACTGCTTTTCACCCCCAAACCGATGGTCAATCCGAGCGGATAATTCAGATACTTGAGGATATGTTGAGATGTTGCATCCTCGAGTTCAGTAGTTCATGGGAACGGTATTTACCTTTGATTGAATTCGCTTACAACAATAGTTTTCAATCAAGTATTAAGATGGCACCTTACGAGGCTTTGTACGGTCGTAAATGCCGTACACCATTGTTTTGGACCGAGCTCGGTGAAAGTAAAATTTTCGGAGTTGATTTGATTAAAGATGCTGAACAGAAAGTAAAGGTAATCCGTGAAAGTCTAAAGGTAGCCACAGATCGTCAGAAGTCGTACGCGGATTTGAAACGAAAAGACATCGAGTATCAGGTGGGAGACAAAGTGTTCCTTAAGGTTTCACCTTGGAAAAAGATACTCAGGTTTGGCCGTAAGGGCAAGTTGAACCCAAGATTCATTGGGCCGTACGAAATCTCCGAACGAGTTGGTCCGGTTGAGTATAGATTGATTTTGCCCCTTGAGCTTGAAAAGATTCACGACGCCTTTCATGTTTCGATGCTTCGACGCTATCGATCTGATCCATCGCACATAATTAGCCCATCAGAGGTTGAAATTCAAGACGATATGAGCTATGAAGAAGAACCGATGCGTATCCTAGCTCGTGAAGTGAAGGAGTTGCGAAACAAAAGAGTTCCGCTAGTAAAGG
Source organism: Gossypium hirsutum (assembly GCF_007990345.1). Classification (NCBI taxonomy): domain Eukaryota; kingdom Viridiplantae; phylum Streptophyta; class Magnoliopsida; order Malvales; family Malvaceae; genus Gossypium; species Gossypium hirsutum. The sequence continues at coordinate 110,430,757 of NC_053429.1, read as the reverse complement.
TGTTATGGCTCAAACACGGGATCGAGGAAGCTACTTGGGAGACCGAGAGCTCGATGAAAGAGCGATACCCAAACCTATTCACCGGTAAGATTTTCGGGGACGAAAATTTCTTAAGTGGGGGAGAGTTGTGACAACCCAAAATTGACCCTAGTCGGGAAGTGGTTTCGGGACCGCTAAACCGAGTCACAATAATAATTAGATGTTATATCCTATGTTTATTTCATGTGAAAGTGCATGTGTGAAAATTTCATGCTTTGATTTTGCCAATTGTGAGTGAAATTTTGAAATGTGACTCATGTGAAAATTTTTGCAAATGCTATAGGCTAATTTGTAGTGGCCAAATAACTTATAGTATGAAATAGGTGGATTTGCATGTCAAATTTCCCACCTTAAAACAAGGTGGCCGGCCATGATGGGCATGATGAGCAATTGTGCAATTTTTTTTATGGAAATTATGGCATAAGTATGGCACAAATAAAATATGTTAATTTGTGTCATAAAATGTTGGGATAAAACAAATAAAATAAGGGGCATGGGCATAAAATAATAAAAAGGAGTATGGTGAATACAAAAAAAAAATGTGTGTGTAGTTGTTTGTCCCCCCCCCATTGCCGTGAGCTAAAGAAAAGAAAGGAGAGAATTTTTGTTCATCCTTTTCTCATCTTCATACTTGCCGAAACTAGAAAGAAAAACAAAGAAAAAAATTTCTCATCCTTTGGTTCATCCTTGGCCAATAATTTTAAGGAGGAAGGAAGAAGAAAGGTGAAGAGGTTCGGCCATGCATGTAGCTAGGCTAAGGTATGTTTGATGATGTTATATGAGATGCATGCATGTTTTAGTTGTTAGCTTGAGTTCTACCTAGCCCATGGTCTAAATCTTGCTATGTGATGGAAATGACATTTGACCATGGATGCATCATTCTTGGTTGATGTTTGATGTGGTGGTGATGAGGCAAGAGGATGAGTTAAAATTCGGCCTAGGTGGAGGTTGTGTTAATGCCATTGCATGCTAAATATGAAGTTTGTTAATGATACATGTGATGATGACTTGATGATTCTTGAACCTGTGAGCACATATGTGCATTGGTTGCTAAATGGAGAAGAATCGGCTAGCAAGTTGTGTGCTAAGGCCGAATGTAACTTTGCATGTTAATGAGCAATGCATGTGTTAAATTGATGGAAAGGGGGAGGATGTTTTACTAGTGTGTATATGTGTGTATTAAGTGTTGAAATCGACCCCAAAAATAGACATGCATATTCGGCCAAGGGGGAAAAATTAGCTAATATGTTGTGTTGATGCATGATTTCACATGTATGTGACTTTAATGTCTAATGTAAATATGGGCTAAGTGCTTCGTGTTCATCTTTTTGATGCCTAAATGATGAAATCAATTTATTTGTTTAATTAAGCTCAAGAGCAAAGAGGAAATAAATCCGATAAAGGGAAGGAAAAAGTGGTCGAATAGTTAGCGGGATCGTTCGACAACACCCGAGGTAAGTTCTTGAGTAAGAGAGCTTAAATTACGATGTAATTAAATCATGTTTTAAGCAAATGAAAATCATGCTCTATGTGTGGCTATTGAGCCGAATGTGCAAGGATGATATGTGCCTTGTGTTTGAGTTTTGCAAATGAAAATGAAATACGAATGTGCCATGAATTATTGTTAGATGTGCATGATTAATTGAATGCTGTCCGGGCTAAGTCCCGAAGGCTTTGTGCTAAGTGACTATATCCGGACTAAGATCCGAAGGCATTTGTGCGAGTTATTAATTCCGGGTTAAGTCCCGAAGGCCTTTGTACGAGATACTAATTCCGGGTTAAGTCCCGAAGGCATTCGTGCGATTTTAAAATCCGGGTTAAGTCCCGAAGGCATTGTATGAGTTACTGTAACCGGGCTATGTCCCGAAGGCACTTGAACGAGGAGCTATATCCGGTTAAATTCCGAAGGTACGTGATTTTGGTAATGAATGAGCTTGCTGTAAAATTTCAGGTAATACTCGAAAACATCCCAATATTGGGATAAGTTACGTATGTGTTGAATTTAATCGAGCCCTTACAAATAAATATTCGCTCAGTTGATGAACGAGCTACCGGCCTTCGGCTAAGTTGGTCTTTTGTGTATGTACATAAGGGTTAACGTTGTGAAGTAAGTTTGATATCGGAAAAATTGTGTATTATGAAATATTCCGTTTAGCTAAATGTGTGCTATGCTTTCGTTATGCTGGAATTTCTTGCTCAAAACTTACTAAGCATAAATTGCTTACTTCGTTCCGTTGCTCCTCTGTTTTATAGATTTTTGGTTCTCCAGCTATCAGACTCGGGATCTTGAAGTCGAAGTCGCCCACACTATCAAAGGCTCTTTTGGGTACTCTTTTGGTTGAATTTTGATATGGCATGTTTAGGACGACCCATTGTTGTTTTTCGAGTACTTTATGTGATGTATAAGTTTTGGATAGCCATGTGAAAATGGCTTATATGTGTTTAAGTATAATGTTATAATCATTTAGTGTGGATATGCTTGACAAGGATTGGCCACGGGGATGGTTAATCACTTTCATAAATTGTGCTATGTATGCAAAAAGGGCTAGTTGAACCATGAAATAGGTAAAGCCTACCTTAAAGGTAGATGCTGACAGCATCAGTGACGTAGATTTGAAAAATCACTAAAAATAGTAGGAATGGAATTAAATAGTGAATAAATTATGTAAACAAACCTTGAAGAATCTACTTTCATAGGAAAGTAACGAAACAATCATACGGACAGTATGTTAAGAGATATTAAGGTTCTCGTGAGACAGAGTCAGAACGGGTTCTGGATTCCTTGTTCCGACTTTGGAAATTGATTATAAATTAACCAGAGATAATTAGGAGTCATACCATATATGTATAGATTCCTCTCTGAGTCTAGTTTCTATAGAAATAAACGGCATCAGTATTGGAGCCCTGTACAAGGAGATATCCAAGTCGTAATGCGCAAAGGTCAGGGTAGTCGATTCCTGTAACATGGGAGAATTTAACTAATAAACTGTACTAATTGGCCCAATCAAAAATTCTAGAAAAAAATATGTAGATGGGCATATGAGTCTAGTTTCAGGGAAAAATCACGAAACTGATTTTCGAGTTGTGAAGCTCAAGATATGATTTTTAAAGCGACTAGTACACAGATTGGGCAGTGTCTGGAAATTTTTCAAAGTTTGTTAACACCTCGTGTTCGACTCCGGTGTCGGACTCGGGTTCGGGGTGTTACACTTTGACTATTGGATCTATCATGTATGTCATGTTATGTACTCGTCCAGATGTATTATATGCTTTAAGCATGATGAGTCGGTATTAAGTAGATCTCGATGAAGGTTATTAGATCGTAGCTAAAAATACCCTTAAGTAATTGAGAAGGACTAAGGATACATTCCTTATGTATAGAGGTGAGGAAGAGCTAAGTGTAAAAGGTTACATTGATGCTAGCTTCCAAACTGACAAGGATGATTCATGATCGCAATCAGGTTTTGTGTTTTGCTTTAATGGAGGTGCTGTGAGTTGGAAAAGTTTAAAACAAGATACAATAATTGATTCTACAACTGAGACCGAGTATATTGCAACTAGTGAGGCTGCAAAGAGGTTATTTAGATCAAGAAGTTCATATTTGAACTAGGGTTTGTGCTTAGCATATCAGATGTTATAGAATTTCGTTATAACAATAATAGAGCCATTGCATAAGCAAAAGAACCCAGATCTCACCAGCGGTCCAAACATATACTTAGGCACTTTATCTTATTCGAGAAATCATTGATCAATGAGATGTGGAAATATGCAAAGTACAAACAGATGATAAAATTGCTGATCCACTGAGGAAGCCTCTGACACAACAAAAGCATCAACGTCACACTAAGTCACTTGGTATTAGATATATGAGTGATTGGTCTTAGTGCTAGTGGGAGATTGTGATAGTATGCCCAAATACCAATCATGAGATAATTGTAATTACATACTTGTTTTACCTTTTTTATTAATATAAGGCATTGTTATTATTAGTATTTCAGTTTCTTGTTCTATGTATATAAATAAACAGAATTGTAATAAATTCCTAAGCAAAAATGATTATTCTTAAAAGGTCCTTAGTCAAGTATTATTGTGGGCTTAGAGAACAATAATGCATTGAGACTAATGTGTAGTTGATTGATAACAAAAAGTTGTCATTAACATAGGGATGTCAAAATCAATACATGAGTATGTGTTAGAGAACAACATATTGGGCTGACCCACTATGAGTACGTTTATTGGATTATTATGTAATAGTCACAATATTACTCATAACAATAACTATGTATGTGATCCTCAAACTTGAGATCATCATTTTCCAAGCATCGTGAGTCATATGTTTTGATATAGTCAAATGTCTACCGTAACAGGTTGTACTGTAAAGACTAACGTTGGATATACCACAATCCATATAGTGGGAAATGGTTGATCAAGATAGGATTTATCCCTCCTACATAATGGGAGCAATATCTTAGGCCTCTTGATGGAGTGAGACTAGAAATGCATGGCCATGCTCGAATAAGTTGATATGAGATATCACACTTATTTGTTTATTATATTCTACTTAGAAAATCAAGAAATATAAGATTGGACTATACAAGTGTGACTATACCATGACTTGTGTCCAATCTAGATATCAAATATAAAATGATATAATACATGAAAAGATTATCACAGAAAGGTTATGTCAAATTGCGACTTTTTGTAACTTAGGTAGCAATGATGCATTGCTAGATGCCACTCATTGCTTGTATTATTAGAAATGTTATAGTATTACTACTAACATTACAAGAACCTACAAGGTCACACCCTATGGTTAAATCGAACAAAATCGAAACACATTTAGAATTGTATTTAGCTGTCACATGAATTAAATTAATTGTTGAATTAATTTAAATTGATAGTTAAATATTACATGAATTAAATGTACAAGCTTGTTGTACACAAATAGAGAACATAATTAAAATTAATATATGAATTTGATTCATATAAAATTTTAATAGAATATTGTTTATTGAAATTATTATAATAAATTATTATTATGATTTCAGTCAAACATTGGAATATGGTAGTTATAATTCTTTTTGGAAAGAATATAATGGTTTTTAATACTTTCCATTTATTATAATTCTTTTTGGAAAGAATCAGGAAAAGTGTGTTTTAGAAAAAAAAAATTGACAAAAAAAAGTCTAGCAGTCATTTTGGGAGGTTTTTCTCTGGAATAGTTCCAAGAGAGTCTTGTTGTTCGATTTAATACCAGGTGGATTATGTAGAGGTCAGATAATTTTCGTCGTGGCTTGGAATCGACATCGAATCAGCAGCATCCTTTCATCAATTTCAGATAAGAAGGTATATCTTCAACCTTATTTCAACACATTTTGTTCTTCGTACATGAATCAATGGTTGTGGATCATAAGAATATTTTTTCCATTGCGCCATGGGGCGTATCGGCGGTCTCAACACTATAAATGTTACAAATGAATAAATTCATAAATGGATCTAAGATAAATTCAACTTAAGTCGTTTATAATGTATTATTAGTCTAGACAATCACATCTATGTGTTTATCTTCTGGGAGTCATCTGCTCTTATACTTAAGACAATGTATCTCTCCAATTGGACTTGATAGATGTCATAATAGTGTTTCAATCGTTTTGCTCAATTTCAATTAAACTTCGGACTGTTTAAATAATCTATTAATATAAGTTCTTTTCTCGCATTACAATCCAACTATATAATGTAACTTAATATAATTAAACATTAAATAATGAATGAATCAATATTTACTTACATTTTAGTGCAAAAACCATTTTAAATAAATATAAATGATATTAATGTACAATAGAATTTCATTTAAATTCAATACACTTAAAACAAGGAGGCCGTGCTTATATCTGTAAGTTAGGTGTATTAAACAAAACTCTAAAAAGACGTTACCCTTCAAATTCAGTCATTCCCAAACACATGTCCTAGCAATCACAAGGTGTCCATCCATACGACTTGTCATCATTAAACATATCGCACTTTCATTAATTAAAACAATTTAAAAGAAGTGCCCTTATGCCTAAAATGAAAACCTTAAACACCTACAAAATGCATATATGTCACACTATCACACAATCCTCATTTTCTACACGTATCATTAAATCACACAAATCCTTCATCTCAGTTGAAGAATACGAATAGTCATCATTCGTTTTAGGAAAATCACTTTATAATTTTCTCTACGTTTAAAGGCACTTATTATACATACCATACTAAAAAGTATCTCGCTCACCATGTAAAATGTCACCTCAGCCATTGTAGTATCTCGCCAACCATGACACTTGCTAATGTATAGCATACTTAAACATAGAATCTCTCCAATCAACTTGACCCAAATAAAGGCCGAACTTTCTCTATACATGAATAACACATAAAATTTTATTAAATCTAATAAGTTTAATCACAACGTAGTTGCCGAAAATATCAATCCAGTCATTATCGCCTAATATATCAATCTCATTACGATTTTTTTTTCCTTACTTTGTTTTTTCATTGTCCCCGAATACATCAAGTTTTAGAACAAAGAAAAATCGAAATACGGGGCAATACTAAATTTGCCGACGGTGCCAAGTCAAAACCCAACTCTCAATCACCCTCATGTTGCCATGTTATATTATTAAGAGTCGAAACAAATGTTCAAATAAATATTGATATATTTTATGCTCAAAATATGTTTTAGTAAAGTTTGAATTTTATTTTTTATATTTTTGACATAATGCTTAAAATTATTTATAGCCTCTCCTTAATCATAAATAAGAGAATAATGTACTTCAGTACACTCAAATCCACGTCCTCCTGCATTGACAATAATACGCATACCAATCGAGTTAAAGCTCAATCGATTATTTTCTACATTTAAATAATTAAAATAAATCATTTTACTTTTTAATTTAAAATTTTAGATAAATCATTAATCGTTAAATTTTGTCAAAAATTTTTAATCTAATGTTTATTTTTTTCAATCATTTATGAAATGAAAGCAATCTAATCCACATCTCATGGTGGTAAGTTTTGATTAAAAAAATAAAAAAAAATTAGATTGTACTAAGATATTTAAATTGAAATGATAAAAAGATTTAATTTTTAACTTTTAAAGTATAAAAGTCAAATCTTAAAATTTATTTGACTTACCAAATATTTTAATTTTTTTTTACATTTTAATATTTAAAAAATAAAATTTTTATACATATATTCTAAAAGGAAAGGATTCACTTACACCGGTCTAAAATTAATCATTTTATATATTTTTGTATGATTAATATTTTAATGGTCTAACCATTGAATTTATTTATATAATTGTACTTGTTATGCATGTAAAATTTTGAACTAATCCGATATATTTATCATATTAATCTAAAATATTGTATATATCAATGTTTATTAAGCGATGAATTATTTTTATATAAATTATATAGTTAGAAATTTTAAATTTATGTCATTCACTATATATATAAATATGTAAATTATCAAAATATTAATTATATAAAAAATAAAAACTTATTTTATTTTATTAAAAGTAGATCTCTTCTATATTTCAATATATATCAAACATAAATACCCTAAAACTCGAATGTAATATTAAAATGAAAACCATATATATACTTGAGAAAAAAATTTAAAAAGAACAAAAACTATGTACAACATAGTCGACATATGCACGTGCTCCATAGCAATAGATCGATGGAGCATATTTCCCATGTTCGATTGGTTGTCTTTACACATTGTCCGAAACTAAACATATAATTCAATGAACGTCGTCCATGCTATCTTTGCCCTGTTTATAAGTTTATATAAAATAAAAATAGTTAAACTTAAAATTAGAAAAATAAATAATAATTCTTGTAAAAATAAATTACTTTGTAATAAGAAAAAAAAATTCCCTTCTTTTTATTGAAAATAAGTCATGGACATGACAAAATATTATTATTTGAATTTGTTTATTGCTAACTCTTATATTAAAGCATGTATAAAAAGTAATACTCTTATCAAACATATAGATTTCTTGTTGTTATTGTGTTAAAAAGTGTTGAATTATACAATACTAATATCTGAAGAATACTGTTTTTAGTATTAACTGAATGAATTTTGAATGAAGAGTCAAAACATCTTTATATAGCTGAAGCTATCATTCATAGTTACTGATTAACTACTTTAACAACCATTAACCGTCTTAACTAACTTACTAACCACCTTTAGTTAATACTCTAACATTCTCCCTGTTTTCCTCTAAGTCTGTACCTTTGTCAGCAGTAGATAAAACCTTAAGAGCATTGCGAAACGCAGCAAAGTGCTTTGACGTAATTGGTTTAGTAAGAACATCAGCTATTTGATTGGCTGATGGAACAAAGTTAACTTGAAGAGATCCATCAAGAACCTTTTCTCGGACAAAGTGATGATCGATCTCCACGTGTTTGACTCGAGCATGGTGCATAGGATTTGCTGCCATGGAAACCGTGGATGTGTTATCACACCAGACCACTGGAATCGAGCTAAGATGTATGCCAAGTTCCTCTAACAGTTGGCGAACCCATAACAGCTCTGACACGCAATTTGCAAGACTGCGATACTCAGCTTCAGACGAGGATCGAGAGACAACAGCCTGTTTCGTAGAGCACCATGCAACTGGATTTGGACCAAGATACACTACGTAACCTGTAGTGGACCGACGATCTTCCAGAGATGAAGCCCAGTCAGCATCACAATAACATTCCAACTGAAATGGCCCTTTTGAAAAACTCAGACCATGCTCTATGGTCCTAACCAGGTAGCGTAGAGCCCGCTTAACAGCTTTCCAATGCAGCTCACTTGGGGAATTCATGAATTGGCTCAGCTTATTGACACAGAAAGACAAATCAGGCCTGGTGATACAAAGATACTGGAGCATACCAACCACACTGTGATATAGATGAGCATCAACCATCGGAGAGCTTTCATTAGTGATGACAAGTTTAGGCATGCTGACCATAGGAGTAGGTGTAACTGCTGCCCCAAGCATATCAGCCTTTTGAAGGATTTCTAGAACATATTTCTTCTGACTAAGGAAGACCCCATGTTCATTATGGTGAACCTCAATGCCCAAAAAATAGTTAAGATGACCCATGTCCTTAAGAGCGAACCTGTGATGGAGTTGTTTGACAACCGAATCAATGGTAGTAGACGAGTTACCAGTTATCACAATATCATCCACATACACCATAAGAAACAAATAGCCATTAGTGGAGATACGAATGAACAGAGAAGGATCTGCCTTTGACTTACGAAAACCCAGTCGATCCACAAGGAACTGCTAGAGAGTGTGAAACCAAGCCCGAGGTACTTGTCGGAGACCATATAGGGCTTTGTTTAGCTTACAAACAAGAGGCTATTCAGCAGCACCTAGCACTTCAAAACCAAGTGGCTGGTGCATGTAAATGTCTTCAGTCAGCTTGCCATTAAGGAAGGCATTGTTGACATCGACCTGTCTTAAACACCACCCTTGCATCATTGCAATAGCTAGAACTGTCCGAATGGTCACTGCTCGCACAACTGGACTGAAAGTGTCTCTGAAATCCAAACTGACATGCTGAAAAAACCCTTTCGCAACTAACCGAGCCTTATATCTGTCTATAGTCCTATCGGCCTTCTTTTTGACTTTAAAAAGCCATTTGCATCCAATGCCTTGCGGTTGCTCGGGAGTGTGCAAAGACTCCAGGTACCATTGGAAAGGAGAGCTTGAAGCTCATTGTGAACTGCATCTTTCAAGTGCTCATGTTTCATGGCCTCATGTATATCTGATGGGGTTTCAAAGGAAAGTGCAGAAGCTGAACTCAGAAACACCTTTGGCTTGAAGATGCCTGCTTTACCCCGAGTTATCATTGGATGGGATTTAAGAGGAGGTGAATGTGTGGAGCTAGACAAATGGGATATTGAAGGGTTCGGCAGAGAAGAATTGTGGGTGCTAGACACAGGAGAACTAGTGGTAGAATTGGTTGACCTTATGTTGTTAAAGTCGAGTATAAGTTCTGAAGAAACAGTGGGATTAGATGAGAAATTAATGGGAGCCGACTGTGATGGTATAGTTGATCTGATAGATGGAGATAAAACAAGCAATTTAGTACTGACCGAAGGACCAGTAGTGGACTTTGGATTGGGATATAGTGTTTGAAAAGGGAAGGTGGTTTCATGAAATGTCACATGTCGAGATACATAGATCTTTCCATCTGGAGCCAAGCATCTATATCCTTTGTGTAAAGAAGAATAACCGAGGAACGTACAAGGGAGGGATCAAAACTGTAGTTTGTGTTTGTTATAGGGTCTCAAGTTTGGAAAACATAGACATCCAAACACCTTGAGGGAGAGGTAACATGGTTTATTACGAAACAATTCTTCATAAGGTGAGAGGGAGCCTAAGAGAGCTGAAGGTAACCGATTGATAAGGTATATTGCACTAGCAAAGGCATCATTCCAATAGCTCAATGGCATGGATGCATGAGCCAGCATGGACAAGCCAACTTCAACAATTTGCCGATGCTTGCGTTCAACAATTCCATTCTGAGCTGACGTATGTGGGCATGTAAACCTATGTAGGACTCCTTGTTGAGACAAGTATCCTTTTAATGCATGGAACTCACCCCCTCCATCAGATTGAAATATCTTAAGCTTGAAGCCAAGTAACCTCTCTGCCATTCGAAGAAACTGTGGAAATATGGTTGAAACTTCAGACTTTTGTCTCATGAAGTAAACCCAAGTATATCTGGTGCATGCATCAGTGAAAGCCACATAATACCGAAACCCATTTGAAGATATCGGTGCTGGACCCCAAACATTAGCAACCACTAAGCTCAAAGGAGTGACATATTCAGAAGCAGAATGAGAGAATGGTAGATTTCTTTCTTTTCCAAGGTGACATGCAACACAATCAAAAAAATCTTTATTCGAAACAAAAGGTACATTACAATGTGATAAAGCCTTGGTAAGAGTACTTGTACAAGGATGTCCAAGTCGAGCGTGCCAAAGACTAACAGGCATAAAACCACTTGCTGTAAGACCATGAGCTGAGCAGTGACGCGACTGAAAATTGTCCTTCAGCTGAAGTCTGTAGAGTCCATGATGCACCGAGCCACGTAAAAGGACTTCCTTGGTATGCAGATCACGTACTTGACACTGTGTGGGAAGGAACTCGAACATCACATTATTATCCTTTGTAAATTGTGAGACTGAAAGTAGATTTTTCGTTATACCAGGAACATGCAACAGAGAACGCATATACGAAGGACGTTTGCTGCTCAAAACGACTGAACTCTGGATTTTCTTGGGGAATCCCATCAGCGTCCGGAAGTGTTGCAGGAGGTGGAACAGTACAAGAATCCAAGAACTGTTGAAGTTTGTAAGTCTTGATCACAAGCAAGACTTGTTGTCGCCACAAGAGAAAATTTTCATCATCAAGAATCACACTAATCTTTTTAGTAGAAAAGAACCTATTATCAAAGTTATCAACAGCAGAAGCCATGGCTGGTGCAGTCGACTGAGCTGAGTGCTGTGAAAACTCCATTAACAGAAAAATGAAAGAAAAGAAAAAAAACTTCAGGAACTCTAGACATCTGATACCATGTTGAATTATACAATACTAATATCTGAAGAATACTGTTTTTAGTATTGACTGAATGAATTTTGAATGAAGAGTCAATACATTTTTATATAGCTGAAGCTATCATTCATAGTTACTGATTAACTACTTTAACAACCATTAACCGTCTTGACTAACTTACTAACCACCTTTAGTTAATACTCTAACAAAAAGAACATTATTTTTTGAGTATAATATCAAATTTAGCCCTCAATATTTATATGTGTTATCAACTTGACCCTTAATCATTTTTTAGCTAAATTTTATCATTGACATTTCAAAAAAAGTTAAATTGCTTTCTTTAACGGAAATGCTGACTAAAACCTTAATTTTTTAACGATGATGGTGTGTCAAACCTCATGTATTTCATGCTAAAATGATATTATTTGTCATATATGTTGCATCAACAAATAATTTAATAATTATAAAAATTTCAAAATTCAAAAAATATAAAGTTCATTAAAATAAAAAAATAATTATAATGAAGTGTATGTAGATTGCCATGTGGGTTATCATATTTAAAAACCTAACGTTTTAGTTAATATTTCTCTTAAAAGTCAATAAGACTATTTTTAAAAGGCTAATGGTTAAATTCAACTCTTTTAAAAAGTTAAGAGCTAAAATTAAATTTTTTTAAATAGAAGTCAAATTTATAAAAATATAAATATTACATACTAAATTTATCATTATACAATTTTTTTATGCAAATGCAAATAAAAGAACATAAATGGTAGTGATCAACACTTGATATTTATGATTTTTTTTTCCTGGTCGGTTAGATTTCTGTAATTTTGCTCACATATTTGACTGATTTTACCTTTTAACCCTTATTTAAAATTATATATTGAGTAAAGTATATAAACAGTCACTCAATTATTAGCGTATTTTTGTTTTTGTCACTTAAATTTAAAAACTTCTATTTCACTCACTAATATTATTGAAATTGAACATTTTGGTCACTCATCCATTAAATTACCAATGGAATGTTAAAATGGCATTTTTATTACCATAATAACAAATTTAGCCCTCTAATTTTTACAAATTCTATCAATTTGGTTAGACAAATTTAACCCTCAACTTTAAACATTCTGTCAATTTAGTCTTGATTCTTAAAATTTCAAAAATAAAATTTTAGAAATTTTAAAATAAAAAGATATTTAAAATTTCATTTTTTTATAAAAATACAAAAAATATAGATAAACAAATACTCATTTTTCTAACAAGAAATGTATTTATTTAAATAATAATTTTTTAAATAAAATAAATTTTTAAATAAACCCACAAACAATACTTAAATCAAATTCAAAAATTTCCTTTTTTATATTTATTTTATAAGTAATAATTTATTTATTATATGTCTAGCCTTGTTTCTTAATCCTCAGCAAATTTGTCGAGCGCTGAGCATCACCTTGGCCCACAACCATCATCACCAATAAGCACTACTCTGAACTTCTCAATTTCCACATCTTTCATTGTCATGCCATCGAACTATGGATTAGATCCAAAGCTGTCTGCATGACCTTCCACATACTGCGTCTCTTAGACCTTGTCCTCACTTATATATCCCCAATCATGCTTGACCTCAAGCATAACTTCAAACACAACAAACTCATTTTAAGCAACAACCTAAAGACATTAAGTCTTATCATTTTCAACCTCATGCTGTAGTTTTTGATCCTACCTAAATTTGTGGTTGTTAATGTTGAAAAAAAGGGGGAAAAGTTAAATATGCTTAAGTCTTCTTCATAGTTTTCCCTCCTTAAGTTTTTTTATTTATAAAATTATTATTTTAATAAATAAATTTCATGTTAGAATATGAGAAAAATAGATATTCACTTATTATAAATATTTTTATAATGTTGTATTTATTTTTATCGAAAATAAACTCTTAAATAATTCTTATTTTTAATTTTTTATTTTAATTTTAAGTTTTTAAGAATCAAGACTAAATTTAAAAAAATGTATAAAGTTTGAGAGCTAAATTTTTTAAATTTTTTAGAATTAGGACCAAATTGATAAAATTTGTAAACATTGGAGGGCTGAATTTGATATTATGGCAATAAAAAGGCTACACAACATTCCTATAGTGATTTAATGGATAAGTATTATAATTTTAATGACTAAAATAGAAAACTTTAAACTCAGGATGAGAAAATTAAAAACAAACTAATAGTTAAATGGCTACTTATATAGTTTGCCCTTCATGCATATAACATAAAAATAAGATTTTCAGAATAATAGTTTTATGAAAATCATAAAAAGCTTACTCTTACAATTCAATAAAATTCACAAATATAAAAATACTTATTTAATTATTCCATTTTAATAAGTCATAATGACATGAATGCCCACTACTTTATCAATTTATTTATGTTGTTCTCATTCAATTTCTTTCTTTCTTATTAAATTATATGATTCAATTTATAGGGTAAGATTTGGTACTGTGTATTCATATATAAATTAGTATTAATTTTATTTTATTTAATAATTTTTACTCACTCAAAATTTTTCATTTATTTAAAAGAGGTATTATTTTTTACAAGTGTTTTTATTTTTTTTAATTTCAAAATTATATTTATACAAACAATTCTTTTTTATTTTATGTTAACTATTGTAATATAATAAATTTTTTCCGTCAAATTATTACATGAATAGCCAAGCAAATCATTAATTGATGGTTGATTTAGTATTCATATATCTCACCAACTAGAGAAAATTAATATATATATATATATATATATAATTTTAGATGAAAAATTTGAGGCAAAACTAGGTATTATATTTATTTAGATAAAAAATAATTATTGAAGATAATTCAAATTAATTTTTCTTTATAATTAGTTCTTTAAATCTAAGGCGAAGCTAGGTATAAATCTTGTAAATAAAACAATAACATTTGGTAAGAATTCACACTCAATAACATTCCTAAGAATGAAATGGTATGTGCACACTCAATTTGGTGAAAACATTAGTGAGAATCAAGCTTCATTGTATATAGATTTATGAAGTGAAACTTCACTCCTTTCAAAATCATCAATTTCAATCTTCAAGATAGAGTATCATATGTTAAATGAGGATAATGTTGACCTATATAAGTTTTAAGTTTTAAGTCCATCTTCAAATCTCCTCAAATAAAGAAAGATATTCCTTGAAACATTTCAACTTTAATATATTCTAGTTTCCTTTAATAAATATATTATCATATTTTTGCTACAATTTACTCCATGTAATACATGAACAAAAGTTGTCAACCATAAATAACAATATACTTTCATGACTTGTTATAGCGCAAGTTGCAACTAGTTATAGCAACAAATTGCACTAACAATTTTTCCTTTTGACATTTTTTACAAAATCCTATAGAAAAAAGAAATATAAAGTCCATACAAAAATTAAGTACAAGAATAGTTTCACAAGTCTAGATAAGGTAAATGCACCATACATTTTAGTAAACCAAAATAAAAACCAATTGTTCGAAAAACACAACAAAGCAATCCGAAAAGGGTTAGTATTTGGTATAGTTGTAGTGTACTTTTTTTAATTCCAAAAGCAAACTTAAAAAGTTGCCATGTGTCTCATTTATTTTTATATTTTTTTTTAATATTTTATTATACACTATAGGACACTTCTCATCACCCCAACCCTACTTGGGGAGTCTAAAAATTTCACTGGTTGTGTACCAAATATTTTCTCATCCGAAAATAGCATAAAAAATCTTAACAAATATCTACTAGTAGTGAAGTAAAATAAAAGAAAACAAAATAAACCAGAAAAATCATCATAACATATCACAAAAGTTTTAACCCTAACACAACTTATATAACACCATTTCCCCCTTACTCACTTTAGTCTTTTTCTCCCCATTTTGGAATATATCCAAAAACTAATTCTACCAAGTAGTAATGTTTATGTATATTATCTATCAAAGAACCTTATTATTTTTTTTTTGTTGTAGAATAACTTTGGCTCAAAATAAATAGACTTGAGTTGTGCCTCAAGATGCTTAAGCATTCGGACTCTCTTAACGATAATCCACGTTCTATGTAGAAGTTGTAACTAGAGAAGTATTACAATCAATAAAACCATATGATTTGGTGTCTCACTTATCCTCATCACGTGGTTATGTAGCATAATTGACTTGGTTCCCTTTCTTCAACTTATTAGATAGTTTTGTAACAGTCTGTTTTCAGTGAAATTGGAGCAGTAATTTCTGGATCACAAATTCGAAGTTAGAAAAATTATTTTATTACTATTTTATGGTCTACAGCATGATAGTATTACTGTATAAAAATTTTGTTAAGAAATTTTACCGTCTGCATGCTCAATTTGATAAAAAGGACTAAATCGCATAAAGTGCAAAAGTTGTGTTCTAATAGCTAAATGTATTAAATAGCTATAGAACTTTAAATTGGAAGTCCTTATATGGTAATTTTGACCATTTAAGTTGATAGTGGATGTACATGGCTTGGAAATTGTGTGCATATTAATGTTTTTATAGGTTAATTAAGTAATTAAATAATAAATGATAAATTAATAAATAAATAAAAAAGAAAACTTTCATCTTTTATGTTCTATCTTGAACCGAAACAAAAAGGGAAGGCAGCCATTTTTGTGTTTTACATTCAGCCAAGCTTATCTAGCTCAATTAGGTATGCGTTTTGTCTCGTTTTTAATCATTTTTATGTTTTTAGGATCGTTGTAGCTTAATCAAGCTAGTCTGGGGACTAATTTGTGAAACTATTAAACTGTTACGATTTTACCATTGATGAACATGCTTAATTTTTGAAGTTTGATGATAGAAAATGAATGGTTGTTGTTGGATAAACAACTTTTGTAAAAGAATTTTTAGTGAAATTGTCAAATAAAGACTAAATTGAAAAATAGGAAATATTACATGGTAAAATTGTGAAATAATTGAAGTATAGTGCATGCTAAGGACCCATTTGATATTCACCCATAATTTGTTGTGAGAATAGGCTTTGAGCGAGAATCCGATTCAACTCGTTCTTTTTGGGTTTGGTACTTCGACCACAGGATCTCATCTCGTCTTTTTTTTAGATAGATTCGCCTCGAGGTTTATGCGATAACGCTTGTTCTCTCTTTCTTTTCCCACTCCGCGCTAACTCGAAATTTCATAGAATAGACAGATCGGATCGTAACCAGGCGAAAGAAAGTTCTACTTCTTCACCCGTTGAAGAAGCCGTGATTGCTTGAGGTGAATCAGTTGAGTTTAGTCCTAACGTATATAAGAGAGAGGCTGCTTTTAGGAATTGTGTAAATTTCCATTTTTATGAACTAGGGACTAAATTCCAAAGAACTAAATGTATAGGGGCAAAATGGTAATTTTTTCAAAAATAGATTTTGGACTAATTTGAATGAAGAAATATATTAAATTGAATTAAATTTATCTGTATAAATCAAGGCAGACCTCGTACGGAGTTAGATCAGAGCAAAGGAAAAATCTCAGATTAATCGCCTCTGTATCTACATATACTTGTCGAGGTAAGTTCGTGTAGTTAAATTGAGTATTTATATGTTTTAATTGAATTGTATATATGTGATTTGTATAATTTCCATGTATAAATATCGATCGCATATCCGACGACGTACGACAATTTATCGAGTCTCGTTTGAACCTTAAGAATTCATAAGATACAAATGACATACCATTAGGGTTACAGATTTGGTTGTGGTCTTGCATGTGTTGCGTACACACCATAGCTCGTATAAGCTTACCAATGAGAGCTTATCGATTCACAACTCGTATGAGCTTACCGATTTGTAGCTCGTGAGAACATACAGATTCATAGCTCGTCTGAGCATACATGTACAAGAATTGATGGATTACAGTTTATCACACTATGTGTGAGCTATCCCGAGTATCCAACAATATTCTAAATGGTTTAATGTGCAATGTTATGATACGATGATACTTGAGTTTGATACGAACTATTACAAGTATACATATAAATTACATGGAAATTTATATTACATGGTATATAGGTATATGAAATGGATGATACATGTATATGGAATTTGATTAATTGTTGAGCTCATCCATGACTTGGTTTATATATGTGTTTACATGACTAACATGGTTGATGTATATGTGCTTAGGCATTTGGAAAATATATGTTGGGATATACTTTGTTTACTTACCTTATGTGTGAATAAATGGTAAATTAAATTCTATGTTATACGAACTTACTAAGCTTAAATGCTTACTCTGTGTACTTTTCGTGCTTTTAGTGAATCTGAAGCTCGTTCGGGTTAGAAGCTTGTCGGAGCTTTATCACATTATCCATCGGCTCACTCGGTACTTTCGGTTGGTTTAAGCTTGGTTATAATGGCATGTATAGGCTATTTTGGCTAATGTTGGCCTATATGTTTTGTTGTAATTGTGGCCATATGATTTGGATTGTGTTTTGCTTTATTTTGGTATGTATATAGATAGCCTTATCATGTTGATGTGTGGTTTGATGTGGTTGAATGATGAAAGATAAAATGATAGTTATATGAGCATTTTGTATAAGTGTTTTATGAGTTGATGAATTGGTTGTGAATTGGTACCTTGTTGTGTAAGACATATATGTCTAATTATGTTAGAAATTGAAAGCCATGTGTAACATCAATTGGTATGTTTTAGTAAAGTGATTTACATGTTATATAATGATGCAATTATGCATATAATTTAGTTAAACATTTGGTCATATTGAATACATAGTTAAACATGTTTATAATTGTCATTTGAGGTGCCTAAGGGCATATTGGTTGTATGTGAATATACTACATGTTTAAGGCTTGATTTTTGTATGTTTTGGATGCCTTAATATGGTTTGTTTATATGCACAATGTTAAGTGTAGGTGGATGCTAAATTGGGTGAGAAATATGTCTTATAAAATGGCCTACTTTTGTATACATGGGTAGAGAAACGGGAGTGTGTCTCAGCTATGTGTGACACACGGCTAGGTGACACGGCCATATGTCCCCTGTAGTTTTTAAAAGGATTGCAAGTCAGGCTGTCACACGGCCTAGTACACAGCCTGACACACGGGCGTGTGAGGTTACTTCGAAGGGTAAACGACCTAGCACACGGGCATGTGGCTTGGCCGTGTGACCAAGTCAGAGAGTTACAATGGCACGAGCATGGGCTGGGACACGGCTGTGTGTCCTTATTTCGAATGCCCACACGACCTAAGACACGGGCGTGTCTCTTGACCATGTGAGTCACACGGCTGTGTGACCCCTACAGCTTTAAAAATTTTTAATGTTTTCAGAAAAATTCTCTAAGATTCCAATTTAGTCCCGACTTGTTTCTAATGCGTATTTTGGGCCTCGAGGGCTCGTATATGGGACAATATGAATGATTTTGTTTGGTTTTTTATATGAATATTAATATGTTTTGAATTGTTGAAATTTCTGTCTGTTTGATCTGTAAACTCTAGTAATGCTCTGTAACCTTGTTCTGACGACGGATACGAGTTAGAGGGTTACAAGTTTGGTCTTAGTTGGAGGAGCTTCAAAATAACTAGATTTATTTGTAATAATCTTTTGTATTATCAAAAGTTGGAATGTAACACTCCTCGCCTGACCCAACTGTTAGGTCCGAGCTACAATATGCTATATTTGTTGTCGAAATAACTACAATCAAATTATAGTAAAATGCTCACATGCATATGTAATTCAATTCCAAACATCTTCATTTATAGTTAAACAATCAAAACTAAGCCTTAATTGAGCTTATGAAGGATCTTTTGTTAATCCAAGCTTGAAATAGGACTAAATCGCAAAGTTTTAAAATTTCAGGACCGACGTCGTGACATAACCTTCTCCACGTCATGACATCATCACACAGTTTTTCATGTAACGACTTCAAACCACTGGATGTTGCAACGTGACTCACTATCGACTAAAGTTGCAACGAGGTAGGTTGCTCGTTGAGACGTAGACTCTATTTTTGGTAAAATTGAACCATTTGGTACCTATTTCCAAGCTTCCACACATACCTATCAATATGTTTAACAATTACTAACTTTAATTGAATCAAAACATACCTAAAACATACAAATTCACTTCTATCACTCAAATTCAACTTCTTAAGAAAGCATTCAATACATATAAATCAGTTAAACTCGACCATTTCAATATTGTTATGGCCTACCAACCAAAACATTCAAATTTTTTATTCTTTCCTATGCCAAATCTACTAAACATGCCATTTACTTACATTATATCCACTTATGAACATATATACATATCTATGACATGAAAACATTAAGCATAACAATCAACAATAAAAAATTAAACTACATCTCACAAGCATACTTCAACTTACTGATGTTCATACACTTTTAATCTCATTCCATACCAATTCTTAAGCCGTACACATCTCAAGCTTATCAATAAAAATGTGTCATTTCAACAAGGCATCTCCATTGCCAAAACATACATAATATACTCAATTACCATAGGAAACATAACATACCAAGCTTTTCAATTCACCACAACTTAAATACATTCAAATAACATCACAACACCTTATATATACATGCCACAACCCTAAACTTAAAATGACCAAATAGTTACCAATTCGGTGATAGAATAGTGTGAGCTTCGAGACAATTTGGCTTGACGTGTTCTGTAAGGTAACAATTTACAAGGAAAAGGGGAAACAAATAGGTAAGCATATAAAATGCTTAATAAGCTCATATGGAAATTAAAACTTAATAATTTAAGCATAAAAAATTATTTTATTAACTACCAAATTAACTTTCCTTGGAACTTGAATACATATACATACAACATCACCAAAAATCGAATACATTGGTTATGTTCTCAAATCACAATGCTGTTAACATTTGAAACATAATCACATAACAATTTAGATGTCAAGTATCATTAATACCATTTCATTTTCAATCCATAATTTAAACTCCATTTTCAATCAATTGAATATTGCCCAATGGAACTATAGTAAAACGGACTCGAATTATCGTATAAATAACATTATCATTTCCTGTACCTCATTTTAGTTCTCATATAAGATATATATTCAATCAACATTGTCCTTTACATTCTATTCTATTTTTATATAACCAATATTTTTATGAATTTACAATTCAATCCTTTTTAGTTATAAGTGCCAAACTCGTTAATTCATTTCAATCTAATACATAAATAAAATATAACACCAATCAACATAACATAAAATAAATTAGTAAGTTCCATATGAACTTTCCTGGTCAAGGCAACAAATAAATTGAATCTTCAAGGACTAATCAATAATTTTTGCTTTTCCTTGATTATCTCTAGTTTGATATAATTCTCTGGTCAAGACAACAAAACTATTGAGTAAAGGTTGCGAAGCTTACCTAGCCTATATACTCAATTCGGGAAATAAATATTTGAGGGTTTAGGATATCCACTCCGTAAAGAATTTTCTTAATGTGTTTCCAAATGAGCTACCTGATCTATCGCTAGATCGGGAAGTTGAGTTCAGTATTGAGGTTCATCCCGGTACCATACTGGTGTCCATTGCACCTTATCGCATAGCACCAAAATAACTCAAAAGAGTTAAAGGTCCAATTACAATAGTTGTTGGATTGAGGGTTTATTCGACTGAGCGTACCACCTTAGGGTGTGCTGGTGTTGTTTGTAAAGAAGAAAGATGGTACCTTGAGGTTGTGTATGGTTTATTAACAACTGAATAAGTTAACCATCAAGAACAAGTATTCGTTGCCTCGGATTGATGACCTATTTAATCAGTTTAAGTGAGGGACAGTGTTTTTGAAGATCGATTTGAGGCCTGGGTATTATCAGCTCAAGGTGAAAGAGGCTGATATCCTGAAGGCTGCGTTTAAGACTCAGTATGGGCATTACGAGTTTTTGATTATGTTGTTTGGGTTGATAAACACACCTACAGAGTTTATAAATATGAGGAATCGGGTTTTTCACTCGTATCTGGATCAGTTCGTAGTCTTTTTTATAGATGACATTCTCAAGTATTCCCAAACCAAAGATGATCATGATGCACATCTATGGATTGCTTTTCAAATTTTGTATAAGAAGCAATTGTATGCAAAGCTAAATAAGTGTGAGTTCTAGCTTTGAGAGGTGATGTTTCTTGGTCATATAATATCTTTTGAGGGGACTCGTGTTGACTCAAAAAAGGTCGAGGCTATTCTAGAATAAAAGTTGTCGAGGAATGTTATTGAGGTTTAAAGTTTTCTAAAATTAGCTAGTTATTACCGTAGATTCATTGAGGGGTTCTCCATCATAGTTGCACCCTTAACAAAGCTATTTCAGAAAAATGTGCATTTGAGTAGACCAAAGAGAGGTAAAAATGCTTTGAGAAGCTTAAGACAGTGTTGATTAAGGCGCCAGTGTTGGTTTAACCAAAATCTGAGAAAGAGTATGTGGTTTACATTGATATGTCGTATACGAGACTTAGGAAGGTAGTAGTGTATGCTTCAAGGCAGTTGAGGCCACATGAGCATAATTACCTGACCCAAGATTTGGAGTTAGCTGTTATGGTTTTTGCGCTCGAGATTTGATGTCACTATTTGTATGGTGAAAGATGTGTTATCTACACAGATCACAAGATTCTTAAATTTCTCATATACAAAAGGAGTTAAACTTGAGATAGAGGTACTAGATTGACTTATTGAAAGATTATGATTGCATGATAGAGTATCATCCTGGCAAAGCGAATGTGATTATTGATGTTTTGAGTCTTGCAAGCCATGTTTGCACGTTTGAGTTTAACCAGTGATGGTGGTTTGTTGGCTAAACTTCAGGTGAAGCCAACTATATCACATTAGATTAATGAAAGGCAGTTGGTTTATGAGTTTTTAGCGAAAACGATCTGGCAGGTTGAGGATGGTAATGGTAGAGACATTTAATTGAATCCCGATGATATCATAAGTTTCCATGGGAGACTGTGTGTGCCTATTGATGTGAAGTTTAGGCATGCGATTCTTACCAAGGCACATAATAGCCCTTATGTTATGCACCCTGGTAGTATCAAGATGTATCGAGATCTTTGGGAATTATACTAGTAACCTAGATTGAAGCGGGATGTTACCAACTTTGTGGGTCGATGTTTAGTGTGTCAGAGAGTGAAGGCGAAACACCAACATCCTTCGTATTTGTTATAGCCGGTACAGATTCCGGAGTGGAAATAGGAGAGGATCACAATGGACTTTGTCTCGGGTTTGCCATTGACCCCAAAAAATAAAGATTCAATTTGGGTGATTGTTGACCAGTTCTCGAGGAGCACACATTTTCTAGCAATGCGTACTAATTACTCGATGGAGAGATTAGCTGAGTTGTACGTGATGGAGATAGTTCGATTTCATGGTGTGCCAGTTTCGATTATTTCTAATAGAGTTAAGCATTTTACCTTGAGATTTTGGAGAAGTCTTCAAGGTGCTTTGGGTTCGAAGCTTAACTTTAGTACAACTTATCATCCCCAGACAAATGGTCAATTGGAACGGGTAATTCAAATACTCAATGATATGTTGTGTAGTTGTGTCATCAAGTTTGGTGGTAGTTGAGAGCGATACCTACCTTTAATAGAGTTCACTTATAACAACAGCTACTAGCCGAGTATTCAGATGGCACCATTCAAAACACTATATGGTAGGAGGTGTAGGACTCCTCTGTGTTGGTCCAAGTATGGTGAGAGGCATGTTATGGGTCTAGATTTGATTTGAGAGACTGAGGAGAAGGTGAAACTGATTAGTGATAGACTGAAAGCCGCTTTTGACAGACAAAATTCTTATGCGGATTTGAAACATCATGACATTGAGTTTTAGTTTAAGGATCAAATATTCTTTAAGGTTTCACCTTGGAAGAAAGTTTTAAAATTCAGATGAAAAGGAAAGTTGAGTTCGAGATTTATTAAACCCTATGAGGCGTATCGACTCAGGTTACTGACTGAACTTAAGCGTAAACATGATGTGTTCCACGAGTCTATATTGTTGAAGTACAGATTCGACCCGTCGTATATTGTTCTAATAGAGGAGATTCAGGTTCGACCTAAACTTACCTATGAGGAGGAACCGATCGAGATCCTATCTCATAACGTTAAGGTTTTGCGTAACAAGACCATACCTTTAGTAAAGGTTTTGTGGCATAATCACAAAACCAAATATGCTACTTGGGAAACCAAGGATGCGATGAGACATTAGTATCCTTATCTATTTGGTTTAGGTAATTTCGATGACGTAATTCCTTTTAAAGGGGGAGAGTTGTCACATCCTGAAAATTGAGTTAGTAGAAATGGACATGAGCTTGTGGGCTCGAGAGAAAAATCGGGTTTTATGTCTTAGAAGTTGAAATAAGATAAAATAAATAATTAGTTAATAATAGTAAAAATAATAGTAATTAAATTAAATAATAATGGTATTAATAATTGGGGCATTAGTAAAAATTAATACAAACTAATTTGGAATAGTGGTCAAAGTAGAGGTTAAATGTGTTAAGACTAGTTGTTAGAAAGGGAGTTATTAGAACAAGGGAGAAATAGGAGAGGACTTAGAGGGTAAATAGCCCAATTTTAAAAAAAATTAGTTTGCTACAAAAGTCACTTGTCTTTCCAATGTCTCTCCATGCTTTTTCATTTTAAAAATTTGTTAGATCTAAATTGGAAAATTTTCTCTAAAAAATTTCTACATCGATATATTTTCTTGGCATCCAAACACTTTTTATTTTTTCAATTTTTTTAAGAAAATCACACTTTCTTCTCCAATTTCTCACCTAAACCTAGCTCATTTTTGCTCAATGGTGCAAATTTGTGAAGGTTTTTGAACTAAAGGTAAATCTATTATTAAATTTTTATTAGGTGTTTTTAATTTGAATTTTCGTACATCTAAGTAAGAAAATTAAATATCCATGGTTTTAAACTATCTTTTGCACAAAAATGGTGAATCTTATGATAAAGAGCTAAGAGATGTTTTTAAAATGATTTTTAGAATATTTTGATGAGATTAAGATGTTTACAAATTCAATTTATCAAAATATTTAAGTAATTGCATAAATTAAATGGTTTTCTTTTGAGAATTAAGATGAACAATGATTTTTCGAAAAAAATATTAATTAAAGAAATTGAGAAAAGTTAAAGATCTAGATCTATAATTAAACCTTAGTTAGGGGGTTAGAATGTAGAAATTAAGGATCTAATTAAGTTAAAAAGAAGAAAATAAGCGAAATAGATTGTATGAAATAAGTTGAATAAGTATCTGTAAGTGTTTGGAATCGTTGCTTCTAGACACGATTCATAATGTTAAATGGGAGCTTAGGAGTAGCCTAGATCCCTATCCTAAGTTCCAAGTGTAAGCTTTCTTATTTCCCTCGTTAATTTTGTGAGATATGTGATTGTGCAATGTAGCTTGTGTATTATGATGTGTTAATGTGATATGAGTCATATGTTTGTGATAGCTATTGTGAAATATGTTAGTTATGGGCATGATGAACATGTCAAATGACAGTGATGATGTTGTGTTAATGATGTAAACGTGCAGAAAATGATACGTATATATGTGTTTATTTTGTGGATATTTTGGCCTTGTGACCTTTTGAGACCGTTGGATATAGTTGGCATGCCATAGGATTTGTGAGTACTCACCCTTGTGTTGTGATTTGGGGCATTGATGTCCAGGACAAGTTCGGAGAGATCAATGAATGTGAGCTCAGCTCCATTTACCGGGATATGTTGGTGTGTTGGAGAGTGTTATCTAAATGCTAAACTTTTGGGATATGTTCGACTCTTCAAGTCATTGGTGTTTTGGAGATTCGTTTATCCAATAAGTATATAATTTGACTATGTTTCATATTCATGAATTGCCAATATATCACCGTTTTAAGTATGTAAATCGTGTTATATGTGAACTGTTCAAGTATTTTCAAATCCTTACATGTTTGGTGTGTTACTTGTGTTGTATGTATGTGTGCTCATTGAGCTTTACAAGCTCACACTCTTTACTTTACCTTGCAGATAAATAGTTCGCAGGTTAGTGATGAGGGTGGAAAATAAGTGATCCATGACAAGGCATTTTTTAAAAAGTATGTGTATTGAGTTTTTAAACTCCGAAGTGAAGGCAATGTGGGTCGTTCCAAAGGTTTAGTACCAGAATTCGACTTAGACAATTTAAATAAGATTTTCAATGGGTTGTAAACAGATATTACAGACTGTTTATTTTTTAGGGGGGATTTTTTAATGTTATAATTTCTTGTTTGATTGCTTGTTTGGATGGTTTTATTACTTGATTAATGTGATGATAATTAAATGAACTAACAATTTTTTGCAGCTAAGGGAGACCGTCGAGTATTAAGGTATGCCTTATACCTTCTGTTTGTGTGAATAGAATGATTAATTTAGAAAAGCATGCACTTAGGACGAATTTCCTATATGAAATATTCTGGAAATGCGTGGTGTGTACGGGTTGATTGGTGTGGTTCGTAAAGTTTTAAATGGAGAGTCACCTCAGTAGCTAATGTGATGTTTGAAATTCGGGTTGAACCGTCCCAACCGAGTTTGGGGCATCACACATCCTGCTATGTTTTAATATTTCAACCCAAGATTTATAACTTGGCCATATACTTGACCATATTTGATCTCGAAACTTCACATGTAGGCCCATATGAGTTCAATGCTAATACATTGATTAGCATGTTTTAAAGTTCAAATTGTATGAAATTTGTTTGTATGATTGTTTGTTTGTGTTGCTTCGATAATGAATGTGGTACTTTACATTTGATTATCTTCTGGACCGAGCGTAGAGTGTTATATTACTTTGAGTTTGATAACTTTGCCTTCCACCGTCAACAATGTATCCCTTGAACTATTACCTTTCTTAACTCTCTCACAGGTCCCTGGTGTGACATGTTGGCCTTCTACATGAGATTTCATCTCGACACACCACCTTAGCTGAACATTCTCTAACACCAACTATCATGCAATATTGCGATAATCACCAAACCCATTTAAGTGAATCCTAGAAGAGGAATGAAAAAAAATCAAATCTTTATTTTCCTCATCATTTAAAAATGTTTATGACATGTAAATAGAATCTTATTTGTATAATTCAAAATTCAATGAAGTTTTTATGAGGATTAATAGCTAAAGTAGTGTTATTGATACTATCTTTACTACTGCTTAGAAGTCAAGTCGGGTTCAGTTAGTTCAAAGTAAGATATCAATATAATACATAATTGATTTTGACTTGAAATATGAATTTCAAAATTTTCTCAAATCCACTTATGTTTATAAATGACTAATTCAAACTTAGTTAGGCTCAAACCTTTTTTAGTTTTTAATATATTATTTTATTTAATATTTAGTAATTAGATATATATTCTTTTTATTACCATTATATTTTTTTTCTTAAATTTCAAACATAAACATGTTAAAATATTTTTTGATACTTACATTATACTAATATATTTAATTTTCATAGATTTAATTGCCCAATATATATTATAAACCTTAAAATGATTTTTACTAAGCTTAAACTTTGAAAATTAAAATTAAAGCAGATTTTTTCTCAATACAATAATTTTATATAAAATCCAGAAATGGGTTGAGTAGCACGATACTTTAAAAAATCTGCTGCAACATTAACTATAAGAAGGGAGCTAAATGTATAAAATTAGAAATATAGAGACAAAGGTGTGGTTTGAGTGGAGAGATGTGCTTTGTCTACCAAAATCTGAAGGATGGGGTCCATTTCATGTTATGCACTTTTGCATATTTAATAAGAACCCCACTTCTCCCCCTCATAGTCCACCACTCTACTCCCTTCACTCTTAATCTCATTTTCTTTTGCTACTTTTCTTCTTCTGAACATCATACATAAGCTCCAAGCAAGTATTAAAGTTAGTCCTAGCATATATAAGTAGAAGACGAGTGAGAGGCATGAAGGAGAGTGGGAGGAAGCAAGGGGCAGCCTCACCATGTGCAGCATGCAAGCTTCTAAGGAGAAGGTGTGCCCAAGACTGTGTTTTTGCTCCTTATTTCCCTGCTGATGAGCCCCAGAAGTTTGCTAATGTGCACAAGGTGTTCGGTGCTAGCAATGTCAACAAGATGCTTCAGGTTAACATTTTACTTTACTACTAATTAACTTGTTGTTAATTGGGGAGGTGAGCTTGGGAGCCCTCTTCCAATTGTTTACTACAAACATTCACTTCTCTCCCAAGCTTTTAATTAGCTTCGAAAACATCCTCCATGGAAAATCTTATTTCATTCTACGAAATAGATTACTTAGAGAAACCTATGGCTTAGCAGCTTAATTAAGCGTCTAAATAGGTCAGATTTTATAAAAGTTCCTTAATACTCTTCATCATTTTTATTCCCTCAACTTTTTGAAGTGTATATTTTTTATTATTGAGGTAACTTTTTTTTCATTAATTTGATATAACTTATTTTATTAAAATATGTGATGGTGTGTATTTTTTTTAAACAGTTAGACAAATTTTATAGTTTTTTTCTCCTTTTTTTTATTTTTTCATAAAAATTAAAAGAAAAACTATCTTATTGTATAAAAATACCGAAGTGTATATGTTATGTCATCATATATGTGTAAAAAAAATAAAAAAAATCAGGACAATTTATTTGATAGAAATAATGGGAAAATAAAGTTGCCCTCAAACCTAAACATTTCTTGGATAATAAAATGATTAAATTATAAAAGAGGGACTAAATCTATAAAAAAAAAAACCATAGTACAAGAGCCTTTTATAGAATTTGACCGTCATATTTTAAGTGGCTAATTTGGTTCGTTAAAAGAAAAAAAAGTGGTTAATTTGGTCTCTAAAATAAAAGCGTGTTGATAGCTTTTGAAACAAAAAATAAAATAAAAGCGAAAAATACAGGTGGTTTTGTCTTAAAGCACTGATTGAACAAAACTAATGATTATTATGGTGAAGTTTAGAATTTAGCACGAAATTTCATTAAACCAATATGCTCCGCTTGTGTCTATATATAATTTAAAAACAAGTTTGATAAATAAAAATAAAAATTTATTTTCAATAATAAAATCACAAAAAACATAAACATGAGAAATAAAAATAATAATTATATGAAATTGTACTAGGATATCAAATTTAATATTTAAAAATATATTTTTTGGGGTTTATGTGAATTTAAATGAATTGTTTTCATCATTTTCAATTTTATAAAAGTATTTTTAATAAAAAACTTTTTATTTATTTAATTTTTATTTTCAAATAAATACATTTTCTTGGATTTAAAAGAAAAAAAAAACCGAAAATAAGGATTTGTATGTAAATTCTCTAGATTTGGCTTCACACTCAAAATCAGTTGTTGAGCGGTTTGGTTTTCCCCATGGCCCACACGCCTTTATACACAAGTTAAAAACAAGGGTATCTTATTATAATACTTAGAGGAGCATTACTACCTATTTTTCTTCTTATTTTTGCTTCAATTTCTTAGAGCCGTTTGGAGATCACGTGGAGATGTTTCCTAGCTGCTTTTTCCATGTTTGACCAACTCATTTTTTTTTTTTGGTTTACTGAAATATAAATAAATGTCCTAAATTTCAAATTTACAAAAAAAAAAAATAATAATAGAGAATTGAGCTAGCAAAGAAGCTTGCTTTGTGCCGCATGGATAGAGACGTCCAGTAAAATACAAATTAGAAGTTGGCGCCTTTGGAATTACGTGTAGTATATAAAAATCTTTTCCTACCTTTTGAATTAATAGTTTGTATTGAATATTTTAAGTTGAAAAATACTGCAAGCCGAAGACATAAAAGTGATGTCACCATGACTTCAAATTACTTTGGATTTCAGAACCATGGGCCTTATCTTGGCCCATAGCATAAATTTAGGCCCTCCAAGCTTACCCAATTAAGCTATCGAAATTGCAGGAGTTACCCGTCCACCAACGAGGCGACGCAGTTAGTAGCATTGTCTATGAGGCCAACGCTAGGGTGTGTGACCCGGTTTACGGCTGTGTCGGAGCCATATCATCACTACAACAGCAGATAGACGCCCTTCAAACCCAGTTGGCCATGACACAAGCAGAGGTGGTGCACCTCCGGGTGAGACAGACTGCATCCTTTCCACATGGGTTTTGCCCGACAAGCCCAAGTAATAGTGGGTCACCCACATTCAAGCTCATGGGTTCACAAACCATGCCCATTTTTGACATGGATATGGTAGTGGATCAGGCTAGCCTTGGAGAGCCCATGTGGTCATTCTAGCTTCATTTATCATATTATATGCATGTTTAGGCTACATTTTTGTCACCCTATAATGAAGAGGTTTGAAGAGGGTCATTTAGCTAAGTTTGGTTTGAAGAGGGTCATTTAGCTAAGTTTGGTTTGAAGAGGGTCTCTTGTCATTAACCATATAATGTACATATAAAATTTAAACTTATAGAGTAATTTATATAATGGACTGAAGCCAGCGTATGAATTTCTCCATTTCTGTACTATTGATTTTGATAGAACACCACTTATATCTTCCGCATTGGCTTGATACTATTATAATGTTGGTTTATCTGAATTTGGGTGTAAGCACCATTGTTGAAAAACAAATCCTTTATCAATTCTATTCTTTAAATAGTTTTCTTTCGCTTGATATATTTGACATATTGGTAAATATTAATTCACTTAAGAGTATTTTATCGAAAATTGTAACACCTCATACTCGGCCAAAACGTTATTATCAAATTTGGAGATGTTACGTATAACAGTCGAAAATCTAGTTTTTATAAATTTTGAAAAGAGTCGTAAAGTTTTATTATTTAAAAACCTTGATTTAAAAGAAAACATATCTAACTTTAATTTTAAGTCGAAAACGACATTTGCTTACATTTTCTAGAATGTATACTTTGCAACGGAAATTCTTAGATCGTTATATTTAAGAAAA
This sequence comes from Gossypium hirsutum, assembly GCF_007990345.1. Classification (NCBI taxonomy): domain Eukaryota; kingdom Viridiplantae; phylum Streptophyta; class Magnoliopsida; order Malvales; family Malvaceae; genus Gossypium; species Gossypium hirsutum. The sequence continues at coordinate 110,400,176 of NC_053429.1, read as the reverse complement.
CTAAGTTTATTTCCTAAAAATTAGTTTTTTTGTAGGAAAAATAAATTTTGTCGATAAAACGTTTAAGTAGTGTTTTATGAAAGACAAAAATAAAGTTCAAAACCCAAACAACCAAAACATTCAGACAATCCAAAATTTACAAAACACTTTAACCCAAATAATAATAATAATAATAATAATAAACAAATTGAACGAAATACTTTTATAATCGAGCTCCCGTCGCACCGATCTGCCTAAGTTTGAGGAACCGTAATTTATACATATTTTTATCCCATGCTTAGCACATTTATGGATGATTTCTCTTTAGATTTGGTGAATTTGATGCTCCTAATCCTTTAATTTCATGTTTTATACTTAGGTGAGCATAGGAGAGTAAAAAGAGCGAGAAACGAGCTAGAAACGGAGAAAATAGACCCACATGGGAAATTAACACGGCCTGGACTTCCTCACACGGGTAAGCCACACGCCGTGTCCATTTGGTAGGATCGAAGCACACTTACACGGGTAGACTACATGCCCGTGCCTATTTAACAACCTTGACCACGGTCTAGAGCAATCGCACACAGGCGTGTCCCTATTGAGCCCAAGTATAGTCCTATTCGGAAAAGGCCACTTTTGAGGGCTCTTAGGCATTCTAAAGCCTATTTAAACACGTGAAGAGGAACATAGAACAGACACACGGAGTAGGAGGCAAGAAATTACTAGAAGAAAGCCAATTGATCCATCTCAGAAGCCGGATTATTCATCAAGACTGAAGATCTCCCTTTAATTTCCATTCAGGAGTTTTGGGTTTTCTTTATGTTTTGTATTCATTATTCTTTTGAGATATTTTCTTTTATAATTATGAACTAAACCCCCTAAATACTTAAGGGGAATGAAACCTAAGATGGATCTTGTTATTATTATCTGAATTGTATGATAAATATTTTACTTGTTCTTAATTATGTGTTCTTAAATCTTATTTTAATATCCCAGGATATTGATTCAAGTCAATGCGCTTATTCAGAGGAGCAAAAGTCCCTATCTAACAGTAAATTTGTCATAATTAAACGGAGTTGATTGCACGCCTAGAGATAGGGTGACAAGATTTTGTCGGATTAGGGTGAAACCTAATAAGGGAATCCATAGATCAAGTTCATGCAACACTAGGGTGTTAATTAGAAAGAGATTTCAATTAATCAACCTAGGGTTAGACGTTATTAGTCTCGAGAGAGATAATAATATAACTTAGGGATTTTTACGAATAAGTCAAATGAATAAATCTTTTGATTCAGAGTCAAATAACAAATGAAGTCTAAGTGGATTTTTCCTTGAGTATTGTCTTAATCAATCGAGTTTTCCTAACAGTTTTTCCCTAATTTTCTCTCTGTGCACTCTTAGTTTAGTTAATTAGTTTAGATAAACAAATCCCTTAATTTTTAGGCTAGATAATAAAAAGAAAGTAATTACTAGTACTCTTGGTTCCTTTGGGTTCGACAATCCGGTCTTGCTAAAGCCATACTACTGTTCGATAGGTACATTTGCCTTCATTGTGATAATAGTTAGTTTCAAGAACGATTAATTATAAATTTTTAAAACCTATCGCGAATATCACGTATCAAGTTTTTGGCGCCGTTGCCGGGGAACTAAGATATTAGGAACACTCGATTTTTATTACTTTAGCCATTTTACTCTTATTGCAATTTATTTTTAGTTTAATTTCACTTTTCTAACTTTTCTTTTATTTTCTTCTGACAGGTTTTTCTAGTTTATGACCAGAAGAAACCCGTCAGGACCATTACTTTTTGACGGTGAGATCGATCGCACAGTTTGTAGAAACTGAAGAGATATAAGGCGAAACCTAAGATACACAAAGGAAGAGCAAGAGGACGATATTCACACCACAACCGAGGAGATGGCCGACAACTAGGAAAATCCACTACCTCCTGTGATTGCTGCTAATCAGAATCCTGCTCCGCGCACTATGTATGATTATGCTAAACCTTCTTTAACAGGAACTGAGTCGAGCATAGTTAGGCTGCTATCGCTGCAAATAATTTTGAACTGAAACCTAACACAATTCAAATGATACAGCAATTTGTTCAGTTTGATGGTTTGCAGGACGAGGATCCCAACACTCACTTGGCGAACTTTTTGGAACTTTGTGATACATTTAAAATCAATGGTATTTCTGATGATGCCATTCGCATTCGATTATTCTCTTTTTCATTAAGGAACAAAGCTAAACAGTGGTTGAACTCGTTACCATGAGGGTCAATCACTATTTGGAAACAAATGACCAAAAATTTTTATTAAAATATTTTCCACGAGCTAAAACAGCCAAATTACGTAATGATATCTCCTATTTTGTGTAGATGGATTTAGAAACACTCTACGGTGCATGGGAAAGATACAAGGACCTTTTAAGAATGTGCCCTCACCATGGGTTACCACTCTGGCTACAGGTTCAAATGTTTCACAATGGCCTGAATCTTTCGACTAAACAGATGATTGACGCAGCTATTGGAGGAACTATCAATAATAAGACACCTGAGGATGCTTATGAATTCATAGAAGAGATGTCACTAAATAATTATCGGTGGCAAGTCATGAGGATAAAGCTGACGAAAGTAGCCGGAGTTTTTAACATCGATTCAGTCACCATACTCTCTAACCAAGTAGAACTTTTGAATAGAAAAATTGAAAATTTTCTTGGTTCTTCACAGGTTCACCCAGTAATGCAGTGCGAAGCAAGTGGGGGTGGATCAAGCAATTCAGAATACCCACCCTATGGCCACAACATAGAGAACGAGCAGTTAAATTACATGGGTAATAATCCTCAATCTCAAAATAATCCTTATAGTAATACTTACAATGTAGGTTGGAGAAACCACCTAAATTTTTCATGGAGAGGCCAAGGAAATCAGAAACTACCACCACCTTCAAGCTTCCAACCACTACCCTACCAACAAGAGAAAAAGCTGAACCTTGAGGAGATGCTAACAAAATTCATCTCGGTGTCAGAAACTTATTTTCAGCATACCGATACAGCACTTAAGAATCAACAAGCAACAATCCAAGGACTCGAAACTCAGATAGGACAGCTCGCCAAACTAATTTATGAAAGACCACCAGGAATTCTACCTAGTAACACTGAACCCAACCCAAAAGAGCACGTGAAAGCAGTTACACTAAGGAGTGGAAAAGTGTTAGCTGAATCTGAAAAGAAGCCACCACAAGAAGTTGACAGAAAGGAGGTCAAACCCGAAAACAATGACAATCTAATGCCAAAAGAATATAAACCACCAATCCCATACCCAGCAAAGTTGAAAAAAACCGTATGGATGCACAATTCGGTAAAATTCTTGAACTTTTTAAACAACTGCATATTAACTTACCTTTTGCTGAAGCTATATCGCAGATGCCTATATATGCAAAATTTTTAAAGGAGCTTCTAACAAACAAAAGGAAGTTTGAAGACTTATCTACAGTGGAACTTAATGAGGAGTGCTCAGCCATACTCTAAAATAAACTTCCAACCAAACTGAAAGATCTAGGAAGTTTTACTATTCCTTGCTTAATTGGTAGTTTGAATGTTGATAAAGCATTAGCTGATTTAGGCACCAGCATTAATTTGATGCTATATAAAATGTTTAAACAACTTGGTCTTGGGGAACCTAAACCCACTAGGATGAATATTCAATTAGCTGATAGATCTGTTAAATATCCTAGGGGGCTTATAGAGGACGTACTTGTAAAAGTAGATAAATTTATATTCCCTATTGATTTCGTTGTGCTTGACATGGATGAAGATGTTGACGTACCTTTAATCTTAGGTAGGCCATTTTTAGCCACTGCTAGGGCTGTAATTGATGTGGGTGATGGTAAATTGGTACTTAGAGTAGGTGACGAAGAGATTATTTTTAAATTTTATGATGCTATGGGATTTTCTAGGGAACAAAATGACTCATGTTATTTTATCGACTCTATTGATCATGCTACTCAAGATTCTTTTCAGAAAATCGTACACAAGGACACGATGGAACTGTGTCTCGCCCAAGGAGGGGGGTTGGATGATGATTCTGAGATAGGAACCGAACTAAACTCCAATGAAACCTCCCCAAAACTAGCAGAATATGAGGGAATTAAGGTAAAAGATGAATTTAAGGAAAAACCCTCTATTGAAGAACCTCCCAAATCGGAACTTAAACAATTATCGAATTACTTGGAATATGCATTCCTTAGAAATAATTCTACATTACCGGTAATTATTGCATCCAACTTGCAACCCAAGGAGAAAGAGGAATTGCTTTAAGTATTAAAAGAGCATAAAAGGACCATAGCTTGGAAAATTTCTGACATTAAAGGGATCAGCCCTTCTTTTTGCACCCATAAAATTTTAATAGAAGATGAATATAAACCATGCGTGCAAGCCCAAAGATGACTGAACCCCAACATGAATGAAGTTGTTAAAGCTGAGGTAATTAAACTCCTAAATGCTGGAATTATTTATCCTATTTCTGACAGTTCTTAGGTGAGTCCAGTGCAGGTTGTTCCTAAGAAAGAAGGCATGACTGTTGTAGCCAATGAGAAGAATGATTTAATCCTAACAAGGACAGTCACATGTTAGAGAGTGTGCATTGATTATAGGAAGATAAATGATGCCACAAGAAAAGATCACTTCTCCTTTCCATTCATTGACCAAATGTTAGAAAGATTGTCGGGGCACATGTACTACTACTTTTTAGACAGACTCTCTGGCTATTTCCAAATCCAAATAGCTCCTGAAGATCAAGAAAATACGACATTTACATGTCCATATGGTACGTTTGCTTATCGTAGAATGCCTTTTGGATTATGCAATGCTCCTGCTACTTTTCAGCACTGCATGAAGGCCATTTTTGACGAACTCATAGAAGACGTCATGGAGGTATTTATGGATAATTTCTCAATTTTCGGTAACTCTTTCCATCTTTGCCTCAAAAATTTAAAACAAGTGTTAATAAGATGTGAGGAAACAAACCTTGTGCTTAACTGGGAAAAATGTCACTTTATGGTTCAAGAAGGTATTGTGTTAGGACATAAAATTTCTAGTAGAGGGATTGAGGTTGATAAATCTAAAATTGAAACCATTGAAAAACTACCTCCCCCTAATTCTATCAAGACTGTTAGAAGCTTTTTAGGATATGCTGGGTTTTATAGAAGATTTATTAAATACTTTTCTAAAATAGCTAAGCCTTTGACTAAATTACTAGAAAATGAGTGCCTTTTAATTTCGATCAAGAGTGTTTAGAAGCATTTAATACTTTAAAGGATAAACTGACTAAAGCTCCAATTATAATTGCACCTGATTGGAATTCACCTTTTGAACTAATGTGCGATGCGAGTGATTTTGCAATAGGTGTGGTTTTGGGACAACGAAGAGATAAACATTTTCAACCTATCTATTATGCTAGCAGAACTTTGACAGCCGCACAAGAAAACTACACCACCACGGAAAAAGAGCTGCTAGCTGTGGTTTTTGCATTCAATAAATTTAAGCCATATTTAATATTGTCTAAAGTTGTCTTTTATACTGACCATTCCACTCTTTGCCACCTTTTGACTAAAATTGATGCAAAATCTCGACTCATTCGATGGATTTTATTATTGCAGGAATTTGACTTGGAGATTAAGGATAAGAAAGGAGCTGAAAATCTCACGGCTGACCATCTCTCCAAGCTTGAAAACTCAAGTACCAAAGAGCCAGATGTCATTGAAATAAATGATTCATTCCCTAAAGAACAATTTTTTGCTATATCTAATTCTGAGGTACCATGGTTTGCAGATATTGCAAATTTTTTAGCCACTAACATTATCCGAAAAGGGTTGACACATCAGCAAAAGAAGCGATTCTTCACTGATGTGAAAAACTACTTGTGAGGAGACCCTTTTCTTTTCCGTAAATGTGTAGATCAAATCATTAGGAGATGCGTTACAAGGACAGAAGTATTGAAAATCTTAGAACATTGCCACTCAAGACCGACTTGTGGATATTACGGTGGAAATAAGACCGCACATAAAGTCTTCGAATCAGGTTTTTATTGGCCCACTCTATTCAAATACGCCAACAGGTATGTTACTTCCTGTGACAAATGTCAAAGGAAAGGTAATATATCCAAACGTGATGAAATGCCTCAAACATATATGCTCTCATGTGAAATATTTGACGTTTGGGGTATCGACTTCATGGGTCCATTCCCTAGTTCATTCGGGAATAAATACATCTTAGTAGCTGTTGATTATATGTCCAAATAGGTTGAAGCCCAAGCTTTACCTACTAATGATGCTAGAGTAGTAGTACGATTCCTTAAGAAACTTTTCTCTTGGTTTGGTACACCTAGAGCAATTATTAGTGATAGGGGTACTCATTTTTGTAATGCCCAATTTGACAAGACCCTTAAGAAATACGGAGTTCATCATAGGACAACTATCCCTTATCATCCTCAAACTAGTGGCCAAGTTGAAGTAGCGAACCGAGAGCTTAAACGTATCCTAGAAAAGACAATAGAATTAAATAGGAAGGATTGGGCAATGAAAGTAGATGATGCTTTATGGGCTTATAGGATTGCTTTTAAAACTCCGATAGAAACATCACCTTACAAACTTATTTATGGGAAAAATTTTCATCTACCGTTTGAGTTAAAACACAAGGCATTCTGGGCTATAAAATTTCTAAACCTTGACCCCAAACTTGCAAGTGAAAATAGGTTGATGCAGTTGAACGAGTTAGATGAGTGGCGAGCCAATGCATATGAAAATTCACACTTATACAATGAAGCGACGAAGTGCCGCCACAATGCCCGTTTGAAGCAACGAAGGCAATTTAAAGTTGGAGATCTTGTCATATTATATAACTCGAGGCTCAAATTGTTTCCTAGAAAGCTTAAATCATGATGGTCAGGTCCTTTCATAGTTCAAACTCTGTTTCCATATGGCACAGTAGAGGTAAGTCATCCATCACAAGACACTTTTAAGGTAAATGGACATTCTCAAAATTTATAATGGTGAGAATTTCAAATACGATAAAGAGGAGCTACAGCTCCATGAAGTTACCTAAATATACCCACAAGGTAGAGTCGAGCTTAGGCTATAAATAAGCACTTCTCGAGAGGCAACCCGAGCACTAACGATGTTAACTTCTTTAAATTTTAGTCTTTAACATTTAATTCACTAACTGAGTCATTGAACACAGGATTTCCAGAACCACACGGCCAGGCACACGGGCGTGCCGTAGGCCTTGTACATACCACGAGAGGCAACATGGCCGTGCGATACGACTGTATGAAAATAGAGTAAAAATGTTTCCCCAACACGGGATCCAATAACCTATCACAGCTGTGCGACATGGCCGTGGGCAATCCTGCCAAATTAACACGGGCGTGCGACACGATCGTGCCCACCAACCGTGGTCAAGCCTGTTAAAATAACACGGGCGTGCACCTGCATACACGAGCGTGGGAGAGGCAAACGAAGATTGACACGGCCGTGCAACATGGCCGTGTACACCAATGCGCCTAACTTTGAAAACCACGAAAAGCATGGGCTGAAATGAGGGCACACTGGCGTACCCCATGACTGTGTGCCCCAATTTCTTTATAAACACCTATTATTTATTCTATTTTTATCTTTATATTTTGAAATTACTTTTTATTTCCTTTTAATACTATTTTATCTTGAGATTTTATAATTTTTATTTGGCTATTTCTTTACGAGTAATTATGTTTCTTTATATTTCCTAAAAAGTTCCTGATTCTATCACAGTTGTAAAGAGCTCCAAAGCTCATCATCATTTAGGAACTAAAAACTCCACTGAAAAAGGTTCTCCACGACTGCCATGTCCTGCTCGACCACGACCATAGCTACTACCAGATATAATATTCTTTTGGCGCAAGGCTTAGGGACTAATGAACCTCTACCACCACCGGAGTATCCTCCTCTAATGTTATCATTGCCTTGGCCGATTATTCTCCATAACTCCAATTCAAGGAGTCCATTCATCATTCAGGAAGTTTCACTTCTCTCCCCATCTTATGACCTTATATCTATATCGTCATGAATCTAACTTTGTACATTGAGGACAATGTACATCTTAAGTGTGGGGAGGTCTTTTATATCATTATCAGAAATCCCTGAATTTTGTCTTATGCTCATGTGAATCACTCATATCACTATTAGAATAAATTTTAATCAATCTATGATTTTTATTGATATGTCTTGAAATAAAATATAGGCATTTATGCATTGATTGTTTAAACTTTAAGACATTAGGGAATGAAGCATGATAAGTTGATTTTTCAGAATTAAAAACTTTTAGGTTATTTCCCTAAGTTTAGGTATTTTCTTGAGTTGAAATTCACAAGTTTAAACATCAAAAAGCCATAATTTTTGTGAGATCTTGAGCCTTTAGAGCATATTTTATTTTTTTTCATGCTCACTTTTATTATGAGTGCGCCAGTATTGATTTGTTATTCTAGAACTTGCTTGATTATGCATGTCAACACCACACCATTTGATTTGATATGTCGATATGATAAAGGCACTTAGGTTTAACCCACTCACTCTATAAAAGCCTACCTTCATAATTAACCCTTAGTGAACCCCTTTGAGCCTAACAAGCCATTAATTAATTTACCCTCAATATTAACTCATAACCCATTATTGTTGAAATCCCTTAATTTGATCCCTATTTTTGTCGAGATTTAATTTGAATTAATTGTTTAGCTGTCTTTTATTCTTTGTTGCAATAATTAAGTTCTATGTTATTTGACTTGTTCTTAAAAAAATACAATACTTGCATACATATTAGTAGTAATTCGTCATTTTGAGGTTAAGTGTTAATTCCATATTCTGAGAAGAAGCTCACTTGTATTCAACTGATAATTAGTTATTTTTTTAGATAGGTAATTTTTTTCAATTCAATCTCGATTCTAACATTTCGTTTCAGCTTGTGACCACACCCCCTAACAAAAGCCATGTTAAAACCCTTTACAGGCCTTTTGATTGATGTATCATCTCAATATATAGTGGTGGAGATTTGATTTTCATGCAAGACTATGGTAATAACTTTTCATATTGACTAATGAGTGCTTCATTTATTGTCCTTAAATACCTCGAGTGATTTGAACGAATCTTTAGTGAGGATGTTAAACTCTGTGATATTTTGAATCAAAGATAAACACTTAGATGAGGGGAGACACCTATGTTTTCGTGATAAAATGCTCAACTTGGAATGTTTGAAACTTTGATATTCTTCTAGTTGAATTCTCAATGTATGATTACTCATGATTTATTTTGAGATATTATTGATTGAGATTATAGATTGAGAAGAATTTATTTTGATTGTGAGTTGAGGATTTTGCTTGAGGACAAGCAAACGCATAAGTGTGGGGGTATTTGATAAACCGTAATTTATATATATTTTTATCACATGCTTAGCACATTTATGGATGATTTCTCCTTAGATTTGGTAAATTTTATGCTCCTAATCTTTTAATTTCATGTTTTATACTTAGGTGAGCATAGGAGAGTAAAAAGAGCGAGAAATGGGCCAGAAACGGAGAAAATAGACCCACATGGGAAATCAACACGACCTGGACTTCCTCACATGGGTAAGCCACACGGCCATGTCCATTTGGCAGGATCGAAGCACGACTTACACTGGTAGACTACACGCCCGTGCCTATTTAACAGCCTTGACCATGGTCTGGAGCAATCGTACACGGGCGTGTCCCTGTCAAGCCCAAGTATAGTCCTATTCAGAAAAAGGTCACTTTTGAAGGCTCTTAGGCATTCTAAAGCCTATTTAAACACCTGAGGAGGCATTTAGAATAAACACACGGAGTAGGAGGTAAGGAGTTACTAGAAGAAAGCCGATTGATCCATCTCAGAAGCCGGATTATTCATCAAGACTGAAGATCTCCCTTCAATTCCCATTCAGGAGTTTTGGGTTTTCTTTATGTTTTGTATTCATTATTCTTCTGAGATGTTTTCTTTTATAATTATGAACTAAACCCCCTAAATACTTAAGGGGAATGAAACCTAACACGAATCTTGTTATTATTATCTGAATTGTATGATAAAAATTTGACTTGTTTTTAACTATGTGTTCTTAATTCTTGTTTTAATATCCTAGGATATTGATTCAAGTCAATGCGCTTATTTAGATGAGAAAAAGTCCCTATCTAAGAGTAAATTTGTCATAATTAAATGGAGTTGATTGCACGCCTAGAGATAGGGTAACAAGATTTTTCCGGATTAGGGTGAAACCTAATAAGGGGATCCATAGATCGAGTTAATGCAACACTAGGGTGTTAATTAGAAAGAGATTTCAATTAATCAATCTAGGGTTAGACGTTATTAGTCTCGAGAGAGATAATAATATAACTTAGGGATTTCTACAGATCAAGTCAAATGAATAAATCTTCTGATTCAGAGTCAAATAACAAATGAAGTCTAGGTGGATTTTTCCTTGGGTATTGTCTTAATCAATCGAGTTTTCCCAAAAGTTTTTCCCCAATTTTCTCTCTGTGCACTCTTAGTTTAGTTAATTAGTTTAGATAAACAAATCCCTTAATTTTTAGGCTAGAAAATAAAAATAAAGTAATTACTAGTACTCTTGGTTCCTTTGGGTTCAACAATCTGGTTTTGCTAAAACTATACTACTGTTCGATAGGTACACTTGCCTTCATCGTGATAATAGTTAGTTTCAGGAACGGTTAATTATAAATTTTTAAAACCTGTCGCGAATTTCATATATCAATTACTTGAAAATAACAGTCAAATAGAATATGAGTTTTCGAAACTCAGTGTGTAATAGATAACGTAATAGTTAAATTATATAAGACAGATTTAGTAGAAACAAATTCATATCAAAATAGTACAGATATGGACACATAATCCTACCCCCATCTGCTATACACTAACTTTGACCATTCCAACACACCATTTAGGGTATGAAACACTCATCCAACCCTACACACTACTTAGTGTCGATATGACACTTTACAGAATACTTGCAGCTAAGTTGCCAGATAAATAGACGAATTATCACCTTTTACAAAAACACTTCCTCCACATAGCAAAACCCACCCTAGATGCAAATGCAGAACGTAACAGAAATCACGCATATTTACAGTATATACAAATAACATAGCAGATACAAAACATACATAGTATTTTTCAGTTTACTCATAACCTATTACGTAGTTTACTTATCATATGACGTTTCTGATATATGATTAGATATCAGAATTCATCCAAACAGATGACCGAATTTCATATTTTTACAGTCTATTTGAGCACATATCATCCTCAAGGAAGGCTTACAATCGTTCAAAAAGACGTGTATGACTTTAGGAAAAATTTTAAAATTTTAGGCCTACACGCCTGTGTGGTCCACATGTCCCAAATAGCCTAGATCGTGTGTTGCACATGGCCTACCACACGACCTGGCACACAGTCGTGTGGCTTCGATAGACAACTTTTTCAGCTTTTTCTGATCAATATTTTTCGTTTTTTGCATTACACATTTGGATAATTCTTGAAATGAAATCGACCACGAGATGCCAAGAACCTAAATTCAATAATTAATTAATTAATTAATTCTTAATATCGAGACACTGACTTCCAAAATTTCATTCAACTAAACAAGAAATATGAAATTTATCATGCCTAAATTAAATCTTCTAACGTTCAGACACTTACTGTTGAACAACCAGCAACCACTCGTTGCTTATGTTGTTGGAAGAACAACTCTCACCTCTTGTTCTCCTCCTAACGAAACACAACACACGCACATTAATTTCTAAACACTTCTTTCACAAAAGAGATAATTAAACAAACCTGAATAGCACAACAACTATACGAACTTATTGTCTTGCCCAAACCATGAATACATACGAGCCCAAAGTCTCAAGGAAAGAACAAAAAAATAACAAAATATAGCAGCACCTTTACAGTAAGAAAAATAATGAAGAACAAAAATTGAACAAATCTTTTCTTGGGATGAAACAAAAGGCGACAAAAGGAAACAAGAAAGTATGAAAGAAATTAGAGAAGCAAAACGTTGAATTTCTTTACCGGAAACTAATTGAAACACACAAATAGGGATTTGGGGAGAAAGAATAAGAGACGTAGCTAGGTAGCAAATTTTTAGGAACTCTTTTTTTTTAATTTCAAAAATCAAATGAGGTAGGATAAAAACAAAATCAACAAAAAATAATAAATAAAATAAATCGATTATCTAAACTAACCCCAATACACATTTAACAGATTTCTTTGACTTCAAATTGAACTCAATTTCCTCTAACCGTACAACCCACAAAATGTTAACAAAAAAAATCCTAATAGCTCCTATAGAGATTCAAACCTAAGACCCACAACCCACCTTCAAAGCCCTTAACCACACAATCAGACACTCAACTATGATATAGTTCAACAAAACAGAAACTAAGATTTTTGGGGCGGTACAACTCTCCCCCCTAAAAGAAATTTCGACCTCAAAATTTACCTGACTCAAATATATGCGGATACTATTGTTGAATAGTGTCTTTAGGTTCCCATGTGGCTTTTTCAGTGTCATGATTCCACCAGAAAACCGTAGAACTTTCTTTTACTAAGGCACCTTCAAAAAAACATAATCACCCACAGAATACTCAATATCCCTCCTTTTCAAATATGCATATAACTTCTGTATATCAAAAGTCGTCTTAGGAAGATCTCAAATCAGTTTAACTTTATCCTTAGTAGAATAATGGAAATGTACAAGTGTACACAATCGCAACAAGTAATAAAGTGACAAGTAAATGTCAAGTTATCGTACCGACAGGGACTGTGAAAAGAATTGTTTATGAATGAAATTTTAAAAACACTTTAGTGAAGAAAAATATTTTGATTTGAGGAGGTGATTAAAAACTAGGATTAACTAAGTAAAATAAATAAAAATAAAATAAAAGTTTCAATGCACGATTTCAAAAGATGATTTTAATCAAGATGACATAATTGTGCTAGATTATTTACATTTCTTAACTTGGAATTATTAAACTCATGTTTATGTTGTTACGAATAAATTCACGGCAACTCGGTAATTTGCTAACTTATGAATATACTTACCTATCAAAATCAATTTATCTCTTGATTATGTCCTTATGTAAATTCAACCGATTAAACAATTTTTAATAAGCAAATGTGTTAATGCACATACATACTTATGAAATTAAAATAATCGCTTGTACATATCTCTATGCCAATTCAAACAATTAATTCAATCTCATAAGCACAAAAAGATTACGCGAGGTAACAATATATTTCTACCTTGAAACAGTTTAATCACAATAATCTTGCAAGTTATGCAAGGCTAATATATCATTAGATACCGTTGCTAATTTAACCTTCAGCTACCTTAGATGATTAAACATGCACTGATTAAGTATTGTGTCAATTAATTATAATTTCAATCCATTTAAATAATTAATTCATTAGTTACCTTACAATTATAATGTAAGAATAACTTAGTCATGGTTTTACTTAATCAAACATCTTATCGAGGTCTATAACAACACAAACACAATTTTAATACATTAAGTAGACCAAATGAAATAAACCTAACACGAATTAATTCAAGTCATATTAATTAAATTAAACATATCAACATCGCAAATATTCATATACATGCTCATCATAATAACAACAAAATTAAAAGGATAGGGAACAAGAATCAAATCTGGTGTTTTCTCCGTGGCTTGATTAGTTTGCTCCGCTCCTCCTTCTCCTCTTGTTCTTGTCAAATCGAGGCTTCTACGAACACTTGAATGCTGATCCAAATGGTGGTTCATTGACTCTTTTTCAAGAGGTGAAATCGGCAAGGGAATGGGGAAGAAAATGAAGAACAATGAAGAGAGAAAAGTGAGAGAGAAGTGAAAAGATGAGAATGGTTGAGATGTGTTTGAAGTGAGCAGGCAATGGGGGTATTTATAGGTTGAGAAGGCTGCTAAAAATAGCCAAAATCAGCAGCCAAAGACTCCATCCATGGCTGGCCACACATGTGGCATGTTTGAAGATTTCAAATTTGCTATTTTAAGGTAGGGGCAAATCTAGAAAGGCATAAATAGTGGAGTGGTTTGAATGAAATTTGAAGGAGTCTTCAAGAGCCATTTTGTAAAACCCCATACCCGTACCTGAGACCGGGATAGGATATGAGGCATTACCAAAATTTTCAGAATAATTTCAATTAATTTATATTATTTAGTATTCATTTTCATGTTTCATGTAACATCCTTTTCATATATTCAATTCAAAATATCATATAAAATACGATACAATACTTAAATTTTCATATTTACATGCTCATTCAGGGTATCCGAACCTACCTGACTAAATTGCAGAAATACCAAGATTTAAAGGCATATTGGTAATTTACCATTTTCCCAAATTTCACCCAATCTTAAATTGATAATTTCATTCAATTTATTAATTTAGATAATAAAACAATTTATTCCCTTCAATTTAGTCATTTTTGGCATTTTTACAAAATTGTCCCCTAAAGTTTTACTTTTATTCAATTTAGTCCATGAGCTTAAAACATGCAAATTAGCCATGCTAACTGAATATTCATATATATTTTTCCTCCTCCTCCTCCTCTCCATTCCACATCCTTAATGTATATAACATTCTTATAAGCACGATTTCACAATTTACTTATTAATGCTCACATCAATCTGTTCACACGATTCATAGTCACTCAATTATTTATAATTCGAGTTACAGAGCTCAAAATTAATATCCGTAAATTTTACCTAAAACTACACTCACATATCATTCCACCATAAAATTTTAAGAATTTTTGGTTTAGCCAATTAGTACAGTTTATTCATTTAAGTTTCCCCTGTTTCACTATCCAACAGTTCTGATCTCTCTTCACTAAAAATTAATTATATCACAGTACAAAACTCAGATAATGTTCCCATTGATTTCTATTGAAAATAGACTCATTAAGGATTATAAGTATATAAATTTTAGACTCTAATTAATTTTTTCCAATTTTTTGTGATTTTCCAAAGTCAAAACAGGGGAACCCGAATTCATTCTAACATTGTCTCACAAAATTCATTATATCTCATAATTTACAAATCCATTGCTTACACCGTTTCTTCTATGAAAAACTAGACTCAATAAGCTTTAATTTCATATTTTATTCATCTTCTAATTCGATTTCTACAATTTATGGTGATTTTTCAAAGTTAGTCTACTTCTGCTGTCCAATATTGTTTTAGTTCAAGATGTTTATTACATTTTTCCTCTAAATTTCAAAGGTCATACAATTCAGTCCTTGCTCAATTAGCCCATCTATTAAGCTAATTTTTCTCAATTAACATTTTATTCCATCATTCTAAACTATTACACAATCTTTAAAAATCAGAATTTTAACACTAAACCTTAATTCACAACTTTTTCACAATTAGGTCCTAAAATCAATTTCTATTGAAATTACTTGATAAAATCATCAAACAACAAAATCAAAGCTTCAAATTCATTTTATTTCGTCATAAACAGCTAAAACTTATCAATGATAGCTTTTAATTTTGTTCATAAAATCAAAAACTAATGAATTAAACACTTGGACCTAATTGTAAAAGTCACAAAAAACATAAAAATCTCAAAGAAAAGGGTAAGAATTGAACTCACATATGTCGAAGTATGAAAAACCAGCAGCTTTCAGACCTCCCATGGCGTTTTTGCTGAAGAAAAATGATGATATCTTCAGATTTTTCAAATTTGTCTTGTTTTATATGTTTAATTTGCAAAATTTCCCATTTTGCCCTTGTTTCTCCTTGTCTTTTTTGCTGATTTTCTTGCCCAACCGTCCAGCCCATACAATTTGGGTCCAATTGCCTTTTAAATCTCTCCTTTTTAATCACTTAAACTATTTAATCACAATTTAATAAATTTTGCACTATTTTCAATTTAGTCCTTTTTAATTAATTGACTAACCAAACGTTAAAATTTTCTAACGAAACTTTAATACTAACTTAATAACACTCCATAAATATTTATAAAAATATTTATGGCTCGGTTTATAAATCCGAGGTGTCGATACCTCGTTTTTAACCAAATTTACCTGATTAATTCTTTTAAAATCTCAAAATTCAGTAATTAAAAATAATTCTTTTAAGTTCGCGCTTGGCCTATAATTATTATTTGTTAAAATTTCTAAACTTACTCGTCAAATTTAGTGATCTCGAATCATTGTTTCTGACACCACTGAAAAATTTGGCTGTTACACATTTTGCAAGCCAAATAATCAGCCAAGCAAGCTGATTGGGTCAGCATGTGGGATGGTTTTGGGCTACCCAGTGCTCAGTTGGATCGATTTTCTCGGTTCAGCTCAACTGGGCCCCTTTTCATAATTAATTAATAATAATTTATTTAACCCAAATTAAATTGGATTAAAATTAAAATGAATTATATTATGAATTAATAAACATAATTTGGACCGTCTTAGGCTGAAAAATTAATTGCTTGATGCTTCAAAATTGTTTCTCGGTTTTGCGCTTCTAGTAGTGTTTGTCGAGCCGTTTTTCGCCCTTTGTGTAAATATGTCGAAAACAATCAAATTTAATCAAAATTTGATATAAAATTAATTAAAATTCAATATGTTCATAATTTGAGTGCAATTTAATTATTTTATAATTATTATATATTTTTCAACAAGAATTTTACTGAGGCTACATGAATTTGAGTTAAAAAAGGCATGAAAAAATGTGTATATTTTCGTGTGTCTCTATTAGTAAAAACTCTTCAAGCTTTATTGAAAATGTTTTGTATGTCAACGGTCTTAAATATAATCTATTGAGTATTAGTCAATTATGTAATAAAGGTCTCAATGTAATATTTGAGTTTAATGGATATAAAATCATTGACATTGTATCTAATAAGATTATGCTTATTGGTCATAGAATAGGAAATACATACATGGTGCATTTAGAAGACTTGCATAATTCAAACATTTGCCTCTTGATTAAAAATGAAAATACTTCTTTGTTGTGGCATAGAAAATTAGGACATGCTAGCATGAGCATATTGTATGAATTGGCTAAATATGACTTAGAGGATTGCCAAAATTTGATTTTAACTTAAATAAAGTTTGTGATGCATGTGTTAAAGGCAAACAGAGGAGAGTTTCTTTTAAACCTATTAATGATGTATCTACAAGTAGTGTTCTATAATTAATTCACATTGATCTTTTTGAACCAATTAAAACTACTAGCTTGAGTGAAAAACAATATGCTTTTGTGTTTGTACTCTAGATTTACTTCTGTTCTTTTCTTAAGTACTTAAGATGAAGCTTTAGAAAAATTAATCACATTTTTAAAAACTAATCAAAATGAAAAAAGTTACTCTATCACTAGTATTAGAAGTGACCATGAAACCGAATTACAAAATCTTAGTTTTGATAATTTTTGCAACTCAAATGGTATTATTCATAAGTTTTTTGCACTTAGAACTCGTCAACAAAATAGAGCTGTTGAGAGGAAAAATAGAACTTTAGAAGAAATGGCTATAACCATGTTTTGTGATAATAATTTACCAAAATATTTTTGGGCGGAAGCCACAAACACTGTTTTCTATGTTACTAATCGAGTAATGATTAGGTCTATTTTGAAGAAAACTCTATATGAACTTTTCAAAGACAAAAAGCCTAACATTAGTTATTTTCATCCTTTTGGATGCAAGTGTTTTGTTTTAAATAATAGAAAAGATAATCTTAACAAATTTGATGCAAAAAGTGATGAAGGAATTTTTCTTAGTTATTCCTTAAATTCTAAAGCTTATTGAGTCTTTAATAGAAGAACTTTAATAATTAAAGAGTCCATACATGTTGTTTCCGATGATTCTAACTTCCTTCCTAGAAAGAATTATTGTGATGATGATGATGATGATGATGATGATGATGATGATGATGATGATGATGATGATGATGATGTGGGAATATGAAACAATGATGAGAAAATTGATCAATTATCAAATGAAAGGATCCAAGAACATACATAATATGCTTTATAGGAGCTCACCCAAGAGGAAAATGAAATCCATCCAAGAGAGTATAATTGATGATAAGATTTTGGGAGATCCATCCAAAGAGATAATCTATGATTCATATATATCATGTTTTTTATTCTATACAATTAGGTGTATGAAATCATTAGAAATAGCCAAAATGATTGCATCCTCTAAGTTATTTTTTTTTCCTATTTTTATGCTATTGCACCTTAATATTTATTTGGTATTTTATACCTTAATGTTTATTTGTAAATGTTAGTTCACTTGCCTTTACTTTCAAATATCTATCTTTGGGCTAACCATTTTCTTTTGCTTTTAAGCTTTATTTGTTGATTTTTTATATAACAGAAAAGGGAGAAAGAAAGGTAAATTTAATTGGTATTTGGTTGATTAATTTTTAATGATTAATATTTTAATGTCAACACCTAAGTGACCAGTTTTTCACACTCAAGTCATTGTTTCAAAATTATAAAATCAAGTCTTTAATTTAAATTGAACTTTAACAATGGGGAGTAGCAAATTCAAAAACAAATTTACCAAAATATTTTGTTATATCAAAAAGGGGGAGATTGTTAAACTAGCTTTATTTGATAAATTGTTTTGATATAACAAACAAAAATGTTTTTTTAATAAAATTTGTTTTTGAACAAAGAAATTATAAAGTTCAAAGCATAAAAGTCATTTCAAGACTTCCAGACATCTTAGAAAATGTGTTGAACACTTAGAAAAAGTTTGGACAAATTTCAAAAATGGTTTAAACTTTTTTAACTCAATTGAAATATTTTTAAATCGATTAAAAAATTGCTCCCTACAAAAAGTATCAATACCTTTCATAAAGTATCAATACCCATACAATTTTCATTGATACCTTTTTTAAGATCGATATCAATCTTGCTTACTGACTTGAAACAAAAATTGAACATTCACAATAAGTATCGATACCTTCTAAAAAATTATCGATACCTATTGTATCTTTATCAATACTATCTTTGATATTGATACCGTTTTTGTATTTTAATTTGATGATTTTTCAAATAATTACAAAAAGTATTGAGATACCTTTTATCAGGTATCAATAAAATGTCTTTTGTATCGTTGTAAACTAACTTTAACGGTCATTGAATCAGGCATTAAATGCTAATATTATCTACTTGTAGAAAAAGTATTGATACCTTTTGTTGTAGGTGAATTTAATTATTTGATATTTTCATCCCGAAAGGATCTATTCAATTACTTAACAACGGTTGAAAATCAATTAGAGGACATAAATATCAATTTTTAAAGGCTCTACAATAACAAGTGAGATTACAATAGATCAAGTGTTTCAAGATAAGAAAAATAAAAAATCCATTACCAATCACTTTGTACTTTAATTCTTTATCTTCTTCTTGTAAACACTTGTGAGCATTCATTATATTTTCTATCAGCTCGAGTGTTTTCATTGTATTTGTGCTTAATTGGCAAACATCATAATCTTATGAGGATTATTTCTTTGTTTGCTTTGTGTCTTAAGGTTTGGGTAGAAATCTTAAGGAAGTTTGTAAGGTTAAACCTTGTCCTCAAAGGTTATCAAATTAGTGAATTTGAGAAAATCCTTAGTTGTGAAAAGTTAAGGAAGTGGAGTAGGCAATTGGGATTGAACCACTATAAATCATTGCATTTATGGTTTCATATTCTTTCATTGCTTCTATCAAAATTTTTAAAAGGTCAATTCCCTCTCTTGGCTATTTCAGTTTGATTATTTGAACTAACAAAAAGGTTTATCATTTCTCATCCATGTGATATCTTAATTTTGTCTGTTGAAGTCTATCAAACTGTTGGAATTAAAGGCTAAAAGTAAGAGGGCGATGCTTGAGATGTGCCTAACACTATCCTTAAAGATATTTTGTGGACAGTGTATCTTTCAGATTCAACTAGCACTTTTGTTTACCAAAGGAAACATGGAGCAAGAAGAACATATCAAAAATAGAAGGGATTTCCAGAGAGGAGAAATGCACATAGATTATGGAGTTGGTAGTAATGTTATGAAGATCGTTACTGAGATGTAATAGGAAGGACCTCTTATTGGATCCTTATGGTACTCGATCTGACAATGACCCCTGTGAAGAATGAAAGAGAATATTTAATCAAACAAGCTTTTCCATGAACGAACTTCTCGTAACCAAAACGGTTGGCTCTGTGAGGTGATTAGGTACAACAGTCTCAAACAATTACAATTGTGAATACTGGAATGATCACGACCTAACGTATTGGTTTTATATGTCGTGCAATATCACAATGAAAAGTGAACTACGAACAGAGAAAATGGTATGTTTACGTCACAAGTGAAGGTCCAATACAGAGGTCTCTAAACCAAAGGACATGCAAATATTATATATATAGTTTTAAAAAGGAAACTCAAGCTTGGCATTTTCAGCCGGTGCTTCACCATTTCTTCCTTGGGCATAACTATAAGGTTGCCAACACAAAACAGATTAGATTTCATATTACCTAAAATTATTTTTTTGACAACTTTTTATTGTGACCATCTATTTCTCTCTCTCCTTAATATTTTCAAGATTTCATGGTATCCTACGATTCCCCTTTATAACACATCTTGTCACATGGAATATGGATAACAAAGATTGAAATGGAAAGTCGTTCAGTTAACAAATGTTTCAACATTAGCATTACATAAGACTCAAAAGTATGTTTTTTTAAACAACATTTTTAAGTACAAGAAATTTCCCACCAAGAATATTCAGTCTAAAAGCACTCCCATCTTCTTCCCTAGCTATTCCTTGGAGTTCAAGTCCTTCCATTCGATCCCTGTAAAAATAAAAACCAAAATTAATACACCAAAAAAATGAAGGCAATTTGTGTGTTCTTCTATTTCCTTTCTTCGTTAATTTCACCATTCTTTTTAAAATTTAGAATATTACAACGATAATAAGACGAGTTATAATCATATAAGCTTAGATGTGAGTATGGTGATATAATTATACTCTCGATCCCTTTACCTTCTACTCATTTGAAATTACTACTTCTATTTTTAATCTCAAGAATCTATTATTTGATTCAATAATTGAAGTTTAATGTGATATTTTTTAAATAAAAAAATGTTACTAATATGATTAATAAATGAAAATATCGAATTTTGGGGTGTAAAATTGGATTCGGAATATAAGATTGCAAGGTTTTATGACACACTATTTCAGATTAGTAATTTACTACTTCAGAATAGTAAGGTTCAACATCATTAGATGGAATATGGCCAACACATGTTAACCCTTACACTATAAGGCAAAAACATGCTTGAATTAGCGTAAAATAAAAAATAAAAAAAAGGGGGAATTTTTTTGAAGAGAAAGAGAAGAAGGACCTGAGGAGATTAAACGTCCTTGACAACAAGGTCACCATTGATAAGCTCTCTGTAAGCAGCGACTGGCCAAATAAAGCCTCTAAATATAAGACCGGTAGCCAAAGGCACATCAATGATGATCTCCTTCATGGCAGGCTTCTTATCATCGCTAATAGCAATGAGGTAGCTCCTTCCAACCCACCCGATCCATCCAGCGATGTACAAGAACAAGAGACCAGGCGTGATGAACTCACCCCAGTGCCTCTGATCACCGCTTACTATCAAATGAGGCAACCCATCAGACCCACACAGCAGCCCGTACTTCCCGTAGTTGTCAAACCGTCTCTTGGTTTTCTCGATGGTTGCTTTGATAGCGAGAGCTGGAGCGCTGTCAGGGGCGTATAGCTTCAACGACGATTCCAGCTTCTTGATCTGCTGCTTCTCACGTTTGGCGAATTGCTTGGACTCTTTGCATGGTGTGAGGCCTGCAATATCAGCTACGGCAGGCTGTGGGGCTGAGAGAAGAATGGAAGAAAGAGCAAGAGCTGCTGAGAAGGCTTGGAGTGATGAAGCTGATGATAGTGGCGATGAAGTCTTGTCGGTGGAGCATACCACCAATGATCGTGAAACTTTGGGGGTGAGTTTGGAGTTTAGCTTTGGCTTCAAAAGGGATTTGGAGAGGTTAGTGGGGATTGTAAGAGACATTTTGGGAGTATAGTAGTTGTGGTGTGTGGTGAAGAAGGAGGGGAGGAGGATTTGAGAGAGAAGGGGAAGGATGAGTTTTAGATTCGGAGGAGGGAAGGACTAGTGGTGGAAGGAAAGATAAGATGAAGTGGAATATGAGATGTTAGAATGCTGAGTTGGGTAGCTGCGATTGGGTTCATGGCTGTTTGGTTGTAAGTTTCAGATTCTCCCTGTATCCATATCTATATCTGATATAGCTCTTATATACCTACATAATCTACTATTCTATTTAAATAATAATAAAAAACTATATTCTATATATACCCATAGGCTTCCTTTGGTCAAATTTTTATTTTAATCTTATAAAAACCTCTATATTATCAGTTAATCTAATAAATCCTAAATTACTTTTATTAAAACTAACATTCTCCTACCCTACTATTTAAACAATTCTTGGAGACATCATATAAATTACTATTCCTAGATGGAATCCAACTACTAATTGCGTTATACTACGCCCAACTTGTTGATATTTTAATAATTTCTACAGAATTTTATGGGAGCATTTCGATAATAAAGTGATTATTATTTTTCCATAATCGCCAAATTAGTATTCCAAAAAGCGTTGACCAAGGGACTCCATGCCTCGTCAGCTGCCCATGACTTCCTAAGTTTGTTCTGACCAATTCAAATAAATTGTTAAGAGAAAAACTGAGACCATCTTGCTCTCGGCACAATCAATTTCCAGATATCCTTAGGTATTGGACAGTCTCTGAGAATATGTAAAGTGTCTTTTGTTTCGTATTGGCACATTGGACATACTTTTGTTTGGTTAATTCCTCTTTTAACCCTTTCTAGGTTTGTAAGCAGGCATTGTTTATAAACTAATCATAAGAAAAACCGAACTAGTAAAACCATTAAGGAAGTTAATTATTTACACTAAGGATATGTTTCATCAATTGAAAAATTAAATGCTGAAAATATAAATATTGAATTTTATAAGTATTAAATTTATATTATAAAAATGTTTGATATATTAATAAAAATTAAGTATGTAACAGGCTAATTTGCCTGGGACCATACTAAAACCAAATTACAAAATAATAATAAATAAAAAAAAGCAATTAAATGTCCACTATAGTCCAATTACAAAATGCTGGCCCAAAAAAATAAAATAACCAAACAGAATAAACTAAATCCAGTACACCAGGCCCAAGTTAACCCTAAACCCAAACAAACCCATAACCCAATACTCAAAACAAAACAAATTTGGCCCAAGTGGCCCAAGACCAGATTATTCACAGAAACCTTAGGTTTTCTGTTTGCGCAACAACTAGCCTCTAGCGTAGCCTCCTTACACCCCATGCCAATTGCCACGTATCACCACGCCAACTGGCCTCCGTACTTGCATGTAAACACAAGAAAACAACAGCAAAACAACAAGCAAAAGGAGCAAATTTTGTTTTTATTCTCTTTCGGCTATAAAAAGCCTAAAACTTTTCAATATTTTTTTGGATACTGACGAACAGAGGGAATATGAAATCAATACAGAGAAATTGAACACATTTCAAAGGTGGTTCATTTGTTCATTTGTTCATTTGTTCATTTTCTATTTTTATTTTCCTTTTTTATTTTATTTTGGATCCACCACGCAAATTCGTAAAAAAAAAGGAAGATTTTACCCATATTTAGCGTTGATATCCTCGGCGTCTGCTTCTCTGGTCCAAAAGCTGATGGATCCCTGGAGATTCGGTTAAAGCTATGACGGAGGAGGCCAAGGATCGAGATTTTTGTGGTTGTTTTAGGTTTTTGGGGTTTTGTGGTCCTGAATCTTCTTCTACGTGAAAGAAGGGCCTAGTTAGGGCTCCAAGCGTCCCTTCGGCCACCACCTGCGGTGGTCACCATCGCCAGCAACGGTGGATAGCCGACGGAGTTTAACCAAACCCCAAGACCATGCCTAGGGAGAAATAGAGGACAACCCCTTTGTTCTTTTTTTAAAAAGTATAGCACAAATGATTTTTTTTTTTAGAAAATTTGGACTTTATAACTAGTCTATACGACGCCTTTTTGAATTTGATTTCCAATGGTCAAAATGACGTCGTTTGGCATGTGACCCACGTGACCCAACCCGTTCAGCCGAAGATTCGCGTGTTTTCAAGGCCCAAGTGGGCAAATTGTTGTTTTAATCCCTCCGCATTTTCTGTTTTTACTATCTAGTTCCTTTCATTTTTTTATTTTTACCCTACTAATTTATTTCGTTTCTAATTTAACCCCTCTGGAATTGTGCGTTTAGTGAGCCCAGGGATAATTTCCTGATAAGTTCCTTTCCTTTTTGCGCATTACAGTTTGGGTCCATTATTTTATTCTATTCCGTCTTTTTGTCCCTCAAATCTTGTTTAGTTTTCAAACAAGCCCTTGTTTTGATTTCTTTTTATTTTTTTATTTCAATCTTTGTTTTTGTTTTATTTTACACTCGTATTTTTAATTAATGTTTCATTTAATTATTTAATTCAATTTTTTTTAAATCAAACTTATATTGGTTCCCTATTTATTTTTCTATTGGCTTGTTTTATTTCTTATATTCTTGCCCTTTGTTTAATTACTTTCTTTTTTATTATTATCTATTCGTTTATTGCCTTGCTTCCAGGTCTTAAATTATTCTTATTATTGTTTATGCATGTTTACATTAGGATTCGATAATATTAATGCTATATGGGTTAAATTCTATTATGCATATTATGTTATCGTTATTTCAAATGTGTTACATTATCTTTATTAGCTACGTATGATCCTTTTAAGTTGCAAACTATTTCTCTTTAAATACAATCCAAATAAACTATACGTTTATCATTTTAAATGTTTCATTCATATTTTATCCAAATTCATAAAAGGAGGGAATTTTAAAAAATCGAAAATATTTCATTTAGGAAGTTCGAGAAATCGTACCCTAACTTATGGGGTTTCGATTTTCTCGTCAAGTCTAAATATCCAAACATCCTCTTAAATTTCAAAATTCATGAATTATAAATAAAAACAAAGACAATATTCAGTATTTAGTAACTCGAGAAAATCGTGCCCTAACTTACGGGGTTTCGATTCTCGTTGAATCTAAATAGCCGAATATCCTTTTAAAAAATCAAACTACAATTTCAAAATAAAACAATTTGAAAGGCTAGCTTACTTTCGAGGGATTCAAATGTCGTGTCCTAACTTACGGATATGACATTTTGATACTTCGAGACGAGAGGGCCTTCAATTCTCGTTTTAATTTGCTCAAAGTTTTTAATTGAAGTTAATAAAAAAGAGAGGATCATATTTCAAATTCTTTTCGAGTTTTCAACTTTCAACATTTAGACACTAATTAATCAATTAGGTACCAATTTTAGTCGTTATGAGGATGCTGATCCGTCCTCGTACGTAACCGACTCTAGAACCCATTTTATCGAATTTCATAGACCAAAATTTCTATTTTAATAAATCACAATGTTTTATTAGAACGATTAATTATAAGGTGACCTGATCGCACCTCATAAAAAGGATTGGTGGCGACTCCCGTTTTTTATTTCAAAAAAAAATGTCGATCGTTTTTCAAATCAAACAATGGTTTCGACAACTTGGCGACTCCGCTAAGGACAAATAAGAGAGTTAAACTGCGATTTGATTAATTCTTGTCTTATTGGTCGAAAATTGATAATTTGATTTAAAATTACAATCCTTTCATTGCATTTCATCTGTTATCATAATACCTGCTCTGTTGGTTCGAGTCTTTAAATATTTTTTCACATTGCATTGCATGACCGCTCGGTCCTACCCTTTAAGTGGGAGTGAGAAACTAGTTTTTCGTGAGGTTTTCACCTCCGTATAAGATAGTGGATCACTTCCGGGATACATCCGTACCTATGTCTTCGTGAGATTTTCATCTCCGTATAGCCTTAGGGAAATGTATTCCCTTAAACTGAACTCGACTTATATGAACCTATAATGGGTGAGGATCGAGGAATCTGCTGGTTCAAGTACCCTGTCTTTAGAACCGAACCACATGTAATGACCCATATGAGCCCACCCTAGGTAGAGCCACACTAAACCATTAGCGATCATCCGAATAGGTATTTTGCTTGTTGTTTCTTGCTTACTTTAATTTCATATGAATTGTACTGACTTGTGTTGTTTTGCTTGTGATTGCATGGCATGTCATTATAAAAAGGGTGTCGGTTCAAGTTCGATTACTAAATAGAGAGCTTGTCATGGAGAACGAATTTCTTGAAAAAGTGGAGGATAATGCGACCGTCCGTATATGGTCGGAGAAAACACAATTGGAAAAGGGAGATATCTTGATAGCAAGGTATACGTCAGAGTTATGAGACTTCACTCATATCAGCGTGACACAGAATGATCTTCGAGAATTGAAGAAAATATGGGCCCAAAGGGGTGATGAAGTCAAACAGCTATTTTACGACAATTACGATGATCTATCCTACTTACTCGACATCAAGATAGATAAGCATCTGTTTCGGGTTTTAGCCCAATTCTGGAATCCGGCCTACAGTTGTTTCACCTTCGGGAGCGTAGATTTGGTGCCCACAGTGGAAGAAAATACCGCCCTACTTTGATTGCCAAGGGTTCAGGTTGACAAGGCCTATTCTAGAGCCGCAAATGTTCCGACCTTTGTGAAGAAATTGATGAATATCACCGGAATGAGTGAGCAATAGGTTACGACTCGGATCAAACAAAAAGGAGAAAGTTAATGTAATCCCTGGAAAAGTTTATGAGACTTGATTTTGGCACACCCCGACATGAAGAAGAGAGTGGATGTTTTTGCTTTAAGTATCTACGGGTTAGTAGTTTTCCCTAAGGCACTGGGGCATGTAGACGAGACACTTTCTGATCTGTTTGACTAAATGAATAAAAGCGTTACACCAGTTCCTGCGATTTTAGCCGAAACATTCAGGACCTTGAATGCATGTTGAAGAGCTGGTGAGGGTCGATTCATAGGATGTGCGCAACTGCTACTAGCTTGGTTCCATAGCCATTTCTGGAAGGTAGACAAGGTGTCATATCGGGTGTTCTCTGAGAATTACTCACCATTAAAGGAAATAGTGGCTACACCAAGACAGGATGACATATCAGAGGAAAGATGGATGGAAATCCTCTAAAATCTCCAAGAAGAGGATGTCGAGTGGAGAGCCCCTTGGTTGGTTCCCGACGAGATCTTATACCGATGTGGGGATTTTGACTGGGTCCCCCTACTTGGAATTTGGGGAGCCGTAGGATATGCCCATTTACTCGTGTTGAGACAGTACCTATCGAGACAGTTCATAGCAGCAACTTATGGGCTATCTTAGTGCGAGTTTTCTTATAAAAGGGATAACTATAAGAAGAAGATATGAGAGATGTCCAACGCTTAGAATCTGACTCTCTGGATTAAGAGATTGGTTGTTGGTCCAATGACAGCCCTTGAGTATAATGGATGGCAGAGTAAGAGAATCAACGATAATATTTTCGAGCCAAATTAAGAGGGCACGCGATCGATGGAAGAATATCTACAAGTGGTCTCATCAGAATTAGGAATCATAAAGCACGACTTTAGGAGAAGGAATGCAGAGCTTGGAAAGAAGATAGAGTAACTAGAAGAGAAAAAGATGCATTTGAGGCTAGATGTCGATGTTCAGAAATTTGAGACCAAAAAATAGAGGAAAGGAAAGAATAAGGCTGAGAAAGATTTGGATAGCCTAAAAAAAGATTACAAGAAGTTGCGCCTATCAATGAGAACCGCGGGGTTGGGAAAAATATCTGAACAATGGTTACACGAGATCCAAGAAGAGAAGACCAAGGTCGATCGATGGGAAAGAAAATACTAAGACGCCCAGGGTCAAAAAGAAACCTCAGAAAAGAGTCTGTCGGAAGCCTAAAATGAGAAGATCGGGTTAAAGGCCAGAATAGCCGAACTAGAAAAATTGTTTCATCAGCACCGTAACCACAACTCTGCAATAGAGCTGAAGGCAAGCTTGGATAAGATTGAAGAACTGAAAAGAAAGGTCGAAGAACTCGAGATTACGTTACAAAATAGTGAGCTCCGAGTTGAGCTCCTTGAAGCAAGTAATGAGTGGTGTAATGAGCAACTCCATCGATCTCAGGGTCAAATTAGGGACAGTGACTACATTATGGGTAAGGCTATGGCCTAGATTTGAGATGCGGCAGACCATCTACAGACTTTAGCAGTTCAAGCAGATATATTAAGTGTGAAATATGAACTAGAATCAGACCGGGGCCAAGAATTGGCTTGGTTGCTTAGAAAAGTTAAAACTTTGAGTATTAGGTCTAGGTCGTATCTATAATCCATTTCTATGTAAAGAATTTTGTTTTCTAGTAAAGTTGTTCTAAATGGAATTGAATCAAAGTCGACGCCTCTTTTTTCTGCATTCATGCTTTTGCATTTCATCACATCATATGCATTAATTTTCACAAAAGACCATAAGTTAAAAAATCATTTCAGTAATCTAGAAATCGACAAAAATCTACCAAGTACGTATCCTTACGGTACAAGAAGAAACACTAAAGCGATGGATAAAATAATAGAAATGTTGGAACAAATGTAGAAGGAGATGCAAGAACAGATGCAAGCATAAATGCAAGAGAAATTGGCAAAAATCCAGCAAGATATGAGGAACCAAATGCTGAAATCAAAAAGGAACATGATGAACCAGCTAACACAACTGCAAACTAGGGGATAGGAGAAAGGAAAAGGCACTATAGTCAATATTATAGATGAAAATGAAGATCCTCTTTACCCTCCTAGTTTTACCCTGATAAACGTTCAGACACAAGCCGAAGTATGCATGCGAAGGCCATCCATTACAATCAGACTCCAACAATTTCAGGTCGGTGCTTTAATGCCAATTAACTATCAAACAGGCTTAGGCTCTAATTTAGGAGATAACCCAACTAATCCCATAGTCCCTGATCTGGATGACATGGTGGAGGCCGAAAAAGCGAGAGCTAAGCTTCCAAAACAATTGGAAGACTGATGCAAGTGGTTGGAGGAGAAGTTCAAAGCAATGGAAAATGCTGACTATCACTGTGGGATCGATGCTAAAAATTTGAGCTTGGTTCTGGACCTGGTGCTTCCCCCCAAGTTCAAAACTCCCGAGTTCGAGAAGTACAACGAGACTAGCTGCCCTGAAGCTCATATTACCATGTTTTTTAGACAAATGACTGGGTACGTCAACAATGTTCAACTATTGATTCACTGCTTTCAGGAAAGTCTGATTGGGGCAGCATCGAGTTGTACTAAGATCAACTCATGGAAGGACCTAGCTCAAGCTTTCATGAAACAGTATAGTCACGTGATGGATATGACCCTGGATAGGATCACCTTGCAGAACATGAAAAAGAAACCGAATTAGAGCTTTCGAAAATATGCCTAAATGTGGAGGGAGGTTACTATACAAGTCCAGCCACCTCTCCTAGAAAAAGAGACCACCATGCTATTTATCAATATTTTAAAGGCTTCATTATCACTCATATATTGGGGAGCGCCACCAAAAGCTTCTCAGATATAGTGATGACCGGCGAAATGATCGAGAACACGGTAAGGAGCGGCAAAATAGATATAGAGGAAAGTACTAAAAGATCAGCCCCAAAGAAAAGGGAGAATTAGGTGAACAACATGAGCACGTATAGTAAAGGTTATTCCAAGTCGTTTACAGTGAGCCAACCTAAGATGGTAATAGCTAACCATTAGAGCACCCCGAGACAAGAGTCCAATACGAAGACAAACACAGAAAGACTACAGTTCATGCCTATACCCATGACGTATAGGGAGCTGTATTAGAATCTATTCGATGCGCACGTAGTGTCTCCCTTCTACTTAAAGCCAATGCAACCCCTATATCCCAAATGGTATGACGCAAATGCTCAATGTGAATACCGCGCTGAAATCACTGGATATTCAATTGAAAATTGCACTGCGTTCAAAAAGTTAATTGAAAGATTTATTAAAATGGGGATTGTGAAGTTTGACGACCCATCTGCACCCAATTTAGCAGGAAACCCACTACCCAATCAACCGACCAAGGGGTAAACAGGATAAATGAAAATGGGAGTAAGAAGGTCAAATATGAGGTTGCTGAAGTTAAAACCCCTTTAAAATGGGTTTGGAAAGAGATGATGAAAATAGTGTTAATCGTATTGGATTCGGAAAAGAGACCTGAAGAAAAGTGGAACTACTATGAGTTCCATAATAAAGTGGGGTATGAAATCCAAGAGTGCAGGGAGTTTAGGGCCCTAGTGCAAGACATGATGAACAACAAAAAAATGGAGTTTTATGTAGAGGTTAAAAGACCCGAATAGGGAAATATATGCACGTTAGAAGGAGAATCGACAGCGCAAGTCCAAAAAGTTAATTACCTAGTAGTCATCATATTACGAACCAACAGTAATGAAGCGGGAGTGCGAATGCCACCAAAAGTCATAATCCAAAAACCAACAGTCTTCCCTTATAAAGACAGCAAGAGGGTCCTATGAAATTACGACTATAACGTAACGATCTTGGGAAAAGAGAGCCCAACTGGCACTTCAAAGGAGGACCAAGATGTGGGTTCTTATACGTTTAGCGAAAGGCGCTATAATTTAGTAAACGCAAGAGTGGAACCCACAAAAGGAAAAGCTACAGCGGTCGAACAGAAGAAAGAAAGAACAGCTAGACCTGAACCTCCTGTTAACGAGCCGGTCAATGAAGAGGAAGCTAAAGAATTTCTAAAATTTCTAAAGCACAGCAAGTATAGTGTTGTGGAGCAGCTGCGTAAACAACCAGATCGTATCTCGATGCTAGCCTTATTCCTAAGTTCGGAAGTCCATCGTAGCACGCTGATGAAAGTTTTAAACG
Organism: Gossypium hirsutum; assembly: GCF_007990345.1. Taxonomy (NCBI): domain Eukaryota; kingdom Viridiplantae; phylum Streptophyta; class Magnoliopsida; order Malvales; family Malvaceae; genus Gossypium; species Gossypium hirsutum. The sequence continues at coordinate 110,369,190 of NC_053429.1, read as the reverse complement.
AAACGTATGTCGCTAATAAAATCTTCGTCAACAAGCTAGACCACCTGGTTAGCAACATAAGTACCGATAACTTCATCTTCTTCAATGATGACGAGATACTACCCGGTGGCATGTGATCGACTAAGGCTCTACACATCACCACCCGTTGCAAGGGGTATATGCTATCGGGGGTGTTGATTGAAAATGGATCGGCCCTGAATGTCCTACCATTATCCATACTAAACAGATTGCCCGTGGATAGCTCTCACATGAAAGTCTGCCAAAGTATAGTGAAGGCATTCGATGGCATAGAAAGAAGGATAATGGGCAGAATTGAAATACCTCTTCTGATCGGCCCAAACACTTATGAGGTGGACTTCTTGGTAATGGATATTAAACCTTTATATAATTACCTATTGGGGTGGCCCCAGATACATTCAGCAAGGGCGATGCCTTCATTGCTGCACCAAAAGTTGAAACTGGTAACGGAAGGACGGCTATTGACGATAAATGCTGAAGAAGACATCATCGCAGCAGTGACCAGTGACACTCCGTATCTAGAGGCAAACGATGAAGCAACCGAATGTTCCTTTTGGTCTTTGAAATTTGTGAATGGGACATTCATTACCGAAGGGAATAAGATCCTAGTGCCAAAGATATCCAGGACTACAAAAATGGGCTTGCAGCTAATTGTTGGGAAAGAGGCCTTATCAGGAAGATAACTCGGGAGACATTTCCAAGAAAGGATTAAGGCATCAATGATGAAAGACAAACAAGACCGCTTCAGCTTAGGATTTAAGCCGGATGCGAGACAAAGAAAGAAAGAACTAGAAAAGAAGCAAGAGAGAAGGAAAGCACGATTGAACGGGGAGGAGACAAATGAGAACCAATGATCCTTCTCCATATATCAAAGAGTTTTGTGTCTAGAGGAATCATTCACCCTAAGCGGGAGACGCCAAAGAAGGAAGCCATAGAAGGAACGTTGGAAAATTTGGACATCAACGCCACATATGAAGAAGGGACTAGAGGAGAGAATTTGTAGGGCATTCGCCCTTATGAGCCGAGAAGTGTTCTGAACAATTGGGCTGCGGAAGAGATTCCTGTAGTCTTTAGAATTAATACAGAGTAATGTTCAAAACACACTTATTACTCTAGACCTAGGAGTAATAAGAATAATTTTTGTGAAATAGGTCTTTGTTCAAAATCACTATTTCAATAAAATGCATCTTTGCTATCATTTTTGAGCGGATATTCTTTCATTCTTTTCATTCGTAATTACACTGTGCAAATAATTATTCTTAGATTCTTTTGTCTTTAGACTTTCCTTCAAATATTCTTTTATTCTTCATTCATAATCATACTATACAAATAATTATTCTTAGAGTCTTTTTTTCTTTGGATTTTTTTCCTTCACCTCCATAACAGGTCCCCGGATATTAACGATATGAGCGACGATGCTAATGATTCAGAGTCTCCTTTTGAGCGAGATATGTGTATAGATGATTCTCAGGGTTTTGAAGATGACCTAGATTGTGACCTATCTCCTAATTTGTTGAGGATGGTAGAACAAGATGATAAACAAATCTTACCTCACAAGGAGTCAGTAGAAATCGTGAGTTTAGGAGAAGAGAAAGAAGTGAAAATCGGAGCTGGTATCACCGCAGAAATGAAGCGAGACCTTATTGAATTACTTCAAGAATTCAAGGATGTCTTCGCATGGTTATACCAAGACATGCCCGGGTTAAACACTGATATTATGGTACATCGACTCCCCACAAAGGAAGAATGTAAGCCAGTTCAGTAAAAACTCTGAAGGATGAGGCACGGCTTCTTGTTAAAAATAAAAGAAGAGGTTAAAAAATAGTTCGACACCAGATTTCTAAAGGTGGTAAAATACTCAAAATGGATAGCAAACATCGTCTCCGTCTCTAAAAAGGATAGAAAAGTACGAATGTGTGTAGACTATAGAGATTTGAATAAAGCTAGCCCAAAAGATAACTTCCCACTGCCCCACATTGATACCTTGATGGACAACACAGTGGATTACTCACTATTCTCCTTTATGGATGGTTTCTTGGCATACAATCAGATAAAGATGCATCCTGAAGACATAGAGAATACCACATTTGTAACCGTGTGGGGAACATTTTGCTACAAGGTGATGCCATTTGGACTGAAAAATGCGGGAGCAACATGCCAAAGGGTCATGGTAACCCTCTTCCATGACATGATGCACAAAGAAATTGAAGTTTATGTCGACGATATGATTGCAAAGTCCCGAATAAAGAAGGAGCATGTACAAGTCCTGAGAAAATTATTCTTAAGATTGAGAAAGTTTTAGCTAAAACTCAATCCAGTAAAATGTACCTTTGGAGCTAGGTCCGAAAAGCTACTAGGATTTGTGGTTAGTGAGAAAGGGATAGAGATCGACCCAGACAAGGTCAAAGCCATACAAGAGTCGCCTCCACCGCGTACTCAAAAAGAAGTTTGAGGATTTCTAGAAAGACTAAATTACATCGCTCAGTTCATTTCACAACTAACTGAGAAATGTGACCCCATTTTTCGTCTCCTTAAGAAACACAACCGAGGTGTATGGTACGAAGAATGCCAAAAGACTTTTGACAAGGTTAAACAGTACTTTTCCAATACCCCGGTGCTAATGCCACCCAACCTAGATAAATTATTGATATTGTATTTGATGGTATTCGAAAATTCCATGGGATGTGTACTCAGCCAGCACGATGAGTCGTGAAGGAAAGAAAAAACTATTTACTATCTTAGTAAAAAGTTCACTGAATGTGAGACAAGGTACTCACCAATCGAGAGGTTGTGTTGTGCCTTGGTCTGGATAAGCCGAAGGCTAAGACAGTATATGTTGTATCACACCACTTGGCTCATCTCGAAACTGGACCCTCTGAAATACATGATGGAGTCAACAGTGTTGAATGAAAGGATGGCCCAATGGCAAATTCTGCTTTTCAAATTTGACATAGTCTATGTGAACCAAAATACCATAAAAGGGAGTACGATAGTAAATTTTCTGGCCAGTAAAGCTTTGGAAGATTACGAACCCTTAAACTTTGATTTCCCAAATGAAGACTTGATGTACGTTGCAGCCACTAAAAATGACCCTCAGGAAAACCACCATTGGAAGTTAAGTTTCGATAAAGCCTCAAATGCAGTAGGTAATAGAATCGGGGCAGTCTTGATGTCCCTAAACGGAGATCATTAGCCCTTCACCAGCAAACTAAATTTTGATTGCACAAATAATATGGCAGAGTACGAAGCATGTATCATGGGTATCTGTGCAGCCATAGAATGAAAGATCAAAGTGCTAGAGGTATATAGGGATTCTGCACTAGTAATCTATCAGCTCAAAGTCAAATAAGAGACAAGAGATCCAAAATTAATCAATTATCGAAAGATATTTTTGGAGTTAATGGAAGAGTTTGATGACATCACTTTCTGCTACCTCCCACGAGATGAGAACCAGATGGCTGACTCCTTGGCCACCTTAGCTTCTATGATCAAAGTAAACAAACAAGAGGACATGAAGCCTATCCAAATGAGTGTTTATGAGGCTCCAGCTTATTGTTGCAACGTTGACGAAAAAGAAGAAAAAGATGATCACCCTTGGTATCACGATATATTACGATATGTGAAGAATCGTGAGTACTTGGACCAGGTAACCGAGACTGAAAAAAGGACGTTAAGAAGGTTGGCCATTGACTATGTCTTAGATGGGGAGATCCTATACAAAAGAAGAAATAATCAAGTAATATTAAGATGTATGGACGCTGTAGAGGCCAAGAAAATTCTGGAAGAAGTCCATGAGGGCGTCTGTGGGACATACGCTAACGGCTTTACAATGGCCAGGCAAATTATGAGATTTGGTTATTACTGGTCCACCATGGAAGGGGATTGTATTAACTACGCCAAGAGATGTTATAAGTGTCAAATCTATGGAGACAATATTCATGTGTCTCCTTCACCTCTTCAAGTTATGACTTCCCCATGGTTTTTCTCTATGTGGGGCATGGATGTGATTGGGTCGATATCACCAAAAGCTTCCAATAGGTATTGATTTATCTTCGTGGTCATCGATTACTTCACTAAATGGGTGGAAGCCGCTTCATATGCCAGTGTCACAAAGTCGGCAGTCAGTAAGTTCTTGAAGAAAGAGATCATATGTCGATATGGAATGCCAGAAAGGATCATATCAGAAAATACTTTGAATTTGAACAACATCACAATAGCTGAGGTTTGTAACCAGTTCAAGATCAAACACCACAACTTGTCGCCGTATCGCCCAAAAATGAATGGTATGATGGAAGCAGCCAATAAGAACATTAAGAAAATTGTGAGGAAGATGACTGAAACTTATAGAGATTGTCATGAGAAGCTACCATTCACCCTCTATGCTTATCGAACGTCTGTTAGGACCTCTACCGAGGCAACGCCTTTCTCACTGGTTTATGGAATGGAGGCGGTTTTACCCATAGAGGTCAAGATTCCTTCCCTCATAGTTTTGTCAAAAGTGAAGTTAGATAAAGCAGAATAGATCTAGTCTCGATACGATCAGTTGAATTTGATTGAAGAAAAGAGTCTAAGGGCTATCCCTCATGGTCAGATGTACCAAAAACGAATGATGCGAGCTTATAATAAGAGAGAGATCTGGTTTTGAAAAAGATCATTCCAATACAAAAGGATTTCAGAGGGAAATGGATGCCAAACTGGGAAAGACCTTATGTGGTAAAAAAAGCCTTTTTTGGAGGAGCATTGATTCTAGCCGAGATGAATGGTAAAAACTTGCTTAATCCTGTGAATTCGGATTTCGTCAAGAAGTATTTCACCTAAAAAGGGAGAGGCCAAGGTGAAAACCCGCAAAGGGCGCTTTGAGAAAAAAATAAATAAAGAAATAAAGAAATGGAGAGGCCAAGGCGAAAACCCGCAAAGGGCGCTTTGAAACTAAAGGGGTTGAGTTGAAAACCCGAAAACGGGTGACTCAAATTTGGAAAATGGGGCATGTGATAGTCTTGACCTTTCTGAATTAACAAAAAGGAGGAGCGTTACGTCTTGGGGCATCAACAAATACTTTAGATCTCCTAAACACATATCTAGCTCGAAATGGTCTTCGAGAAGTTTGAACAAAGATGCTTGTGCTGCGATATCTAGGGCACATATTTTCATCTTATTCATTTTGTACTTTAGCAAAATTTGCTATCCTAATTAATTTGTCCACTTCAAGCCTTTTTCTCAATAAAATTCTATCTTATTCATTATGACATTCTTTTCTAGCATTTTTCATTAAAATAATGATTATTGGACTTACAATATTCACATGAAAGAAGTCCTGCATATTACTCTAAAAAGTTTTTAAATGGTACAATAACCTAAAATAGGACCACTAGTTAGAACTAACCCAAATTTAAAAATTAAAAACATTAGAGGGAAGATAGTCCAAATTATGGCTATCTCTTCAAATCTTTTGTCAAAGATACTAGCTGAGTAAGAAGGCACAGTAGCGTATCAATGATAGAGCCTTGATGAACAACGAGCAATGACAACCTAATCATTAAAAAGGAATCATTCTCAAAAATAACATTCAACATTCATTCACACATATTTAGTTAGGAGCATTTGATGTATTCTGATCATTACATCCTAATCATTTGGCATAAATAGGCCCATCAAACAGATTTAACAGGTCCTATTCCCCAGAGAACGACATAATAGACCAGTGAAACCACAAATCCTATACCTCTGAAGCTGCAGTAGGTCGGATTAAGTCATCATGACGAATCTTATCTCCGTGAAGTTGTAGTGGAGTCGATTGAAGCCACAAGTCTTATCTCCCTGAAGTTACAGCGGAGCAGACTGAAGACAGCGAATCTTATTTCCCTGAAGTGGCAGTGGAACAGATTGAACTATAAATTATGACAAATCTTATCTTCCTGAAGTTGCAGTGGAGTAGATTGAAGCCACAAGTCTTATCTCCCTGAAGTTGTAGCGGAGCAGACTGAATATAGCGAATCTTTTTTCCCTGAAGCTGTAGTGGAACAGATTGAAGCTGCAAATACACTAACTTTATATCTATGAAGTGGCAGCGGAGTAGGTTGAAGTTACCAATTCTTATCTCCTTGAAGTTCTAGCGGAGTAGATCGAAGCTACGAACCTTTTGTCCTTGAAACTACATTGGAGTAAATCGAAGTTGCAAGTCTCATCTTCCTGAAGTTGCAGTAGGACTACTTGAAAAAGAGGAGCACCACAGAAGTCAAGATTCGGAGACCGGGCAAGATTGACCATTTTAAAAGTCTTTGCTCTATTCTCGTTACACGACAATGAGCAAAGAGGGGCAGCTGTAACAGGCCCAATTTGTCCAGGCCCATAGCAAAACCAAATTACAAAATAATAATAAATAAAAAAAAGCAATTAAACGTCCTCTAATTACAAAATGCTGGCCCAAAAAACAAAATAACCAAACAGAATAAACTAAATCCAGTACACCAGGCTCAAGTTAACCCTAAACCCAAACAAACCCATAACCAAATACCCATAATAATAAATCTTGATTTTTGAAAATTCATTATTTTATAATTTTAATCTTATTAATATGATTTTATTTATTTTATTTTGAGTTATTTTTATAAAAAAAAATAAAGATAATAATTCGATTTTTTAATTTTTAATTTTTAATAAATTGATGAAATAATTTATTTCAAAAATAAGATTTTGAAAAATAAAATCTAATTAATATTTTCAACATTAAGTTTTATCTTAGTTATCATATTCAACATTTTTTTTGGTTGAAAACCTAGAGGTTAATATGATTTTCAAACACAACTAAACAATTAAATGTCAAAATTTATTAATGATTTATCACACACACTCTAACAATTTGTCAAAAAAAAACCACTTAACTAATTACATTATATGTGGCAAAAGAAAAAATGATAATTACCTTATAATAATAGAGAATAAATTAGATGAAATAAAAATATAAAAATTAAATTATAAATTTAAGCCTAAGGTTAACACAATCATTTTATATATATAATAATTGAATGTATAATAAAGAATAAAATTTTTAACACAATAATTTACATTTTTTATGAATTTATATATTAAATTTATTATTTGATATTAATTTATAGCGCATAGGTATATGAGCTAAAGAATATTCACCACTTAAATTTAATTTAGTTTTAACACAAATATTTTAGATATTTAAATTGGTTCACAACAATAAAAAAAATTAGATTTTCAAAATGAATATTCATTTATATATTTAAACTTGTTGTTGAATTTTTTTTGTTTTAAAAATAATTCAATAAATTATAATATTTTCAAAAACTAGTTTTTTTTAATTACTTAAAAAAAAGGCAAAAGCATCGTCACTTCTTTTCAACTATTGCTATAATTTTTATATTTTTATATATTTTTTAATCTTTTAAATAAAAGATAGAAGTAATATGATTTAAAACTAATTAATAATAATATATAAAATATATATAATATTAAGATGAGGAAATTAGATTAAATTTAGAGTAAAATAAAATTTAAACACATCAAGTTAATATAAATAGCACAAGTTCAAATCTAACCACATGTAAATTTATTATTAATTAAAAAACCAAAAAACCCTCGAATAAATATCAAAATTTTAGTTGTTAGCTCTATCGATCAACCGAAATAGCCAAGTGGGGGTGAATTGACCTTTAAAACTTTTGTGAAAGCAAGAATAATAAAATGATACAATGAACACAATGATTTTAAAGTGGTTCAGCCCCAATTACCAACTCTACTACCTTAGCTTTTCACTACTAAGAATTTTCTCAAATTCACTAATTTGATGAACCTTTGAGTACAGGGTTTAACCTTAAAACTCCTTTAAGGTTTCTGCTCAAATCTTAAAACACGGACCCTTTCAAAAGAGCAAACAAATAAGCCAACAAAGAAATAATTCTCACAAGATTAGAATGTTTGCAAATGAAGCACACACTCAATAAAAAACCTGAGCTAAGAAAATACAATGAATGCTCACAAGTGTTTACAAGAAAAAGATAAAAAATTTAAGCACAAATGGTAATAAATTTCTTGATGTTTCTTGATAGCTCTTAATCTCTTGTAATCTATCTTGTTGTTGTAGAAGCTTTGGAAGTTGGTATTTATAACCTCTCATTGATTTCCACTCATTGGGGTTGTTGCGAAAATGAATTGAGTCATTGGAGGTGTAAAAACCAGAGCATTAATAACTATTGCAACAAAAGGTATCGATAAATTTGAAGGGGTATTGATACTTTGGGCATTTAACGCCTAAAATCAATAATCGTAAAGCCTATAGTATCGTTATAATAGGGAATGTATCGATACAAGGATAAGGTATTGATACTCTGTTAAGTGTATCGATACTTTTGATTTTTGCTCAATTTTTCTGAACTTCGAAGCTCAAATTGGTATTGATAGGAGGCAGGGGTACCGATACTTGGGTTAGGGTATCGATACCATAAAGAAGGTATTGATACTTTGATCTTTGAAAGCTGTTTCACACTTAATAAAAATGTTTGAAAAAATTGTTTACCATTTTGAACAAGTTGAAAATATTTTCTAAGTGTTTGAAAGATAAATTTAAAAGTTTCTCTTAGAAATATTTTGAAACAAATTGTCACTTGAAATTTATTAAGTTTTATTCAAAAATATTATATTTGTTATATCAAAATATTTATCAAATAAAGCTTAGCTTAACAATAATGAAACGTATAGTTTGAAACTAATTAATAATAATACATGAAATATATACAATATTAAAATAAGAAAATTAGATTAAATTGTGAGTAAAATAAAATTTAATCACATAAACACATCAAGTTAATATAAATAACTTAAGTTCAAATCCAACCACATGTAAATTTTTTTATTTTTAATTAAAAAAAACAAGATACCCTCGAATAAATATCAAAATTTTAACTGTTAGCTCAACCGATCAATTGAAATAGCCAATATGGTGTGAATCGACCTTTAAAACTTTTGTGAAAGCAAGGATAAGAAAATGATACAATGAACACAATAATTTTAATGTGGTTCGGCCCCAATTTTCCACTCCACTACCTTAGGTTTTCCCAAATTTACTAATTTGATGAACCTTTGATGACAAGATTTAACCTTAGAACTCCCTTAAAATTTCTACTCAAATATTAAGATACGAACCCTCTCAAAAGAGCAAATAAATAAGCAAACAAAAAAATAGTTCTCACAAAATTAGAATGTTTGCAAATGAAACACACACCCAATAAAAACACTTGAGCTAAGAAAATACAATGAATGCCCACAAGTGCTTATAAGAAAAAGATGAAAATTTTAAGCACAAATGGTAATAGATTTCTTGATGTTTCTTGATAGCGTTTAATCTCTTATAATAACTCTTCTTGTTGTAGAAGCTTAGGAAGTTGGTATTTATAGCCTCTCATTGATTTCCAATTGTTAGGGTTATTGGGATAACGAATTGAGTTACTAAAGGTGTAAAAACCATAGCACTCCTACAACAAAAGGTATCGATACATTTGAAGGGGTATCGATACTTTGGGCATTTAACACCTAAATTCAATGACCATTAAGCCTATAGTATCAATACAATAAGGAATGTATCGATACTTGCTATGAGGTATCGATATCTTGGGGAGGGTATCGATATTCAGGCAATTTTCTTTAATTTTCAAAACATTGAAATGTAAAATGGTATCGATACTTTGGGAAATGTATCGATCCTTTGTTAAGGGTATCGATACTTTTGATTTTTGCTTAATTGTTCTGAACTTCGAAGCACAAATTGGTATGGATACCAGGCAAGGGTATCAATACTTGGGTCAGGGTATCAATACTATAAAGAAGGTATTGATACTTTGATCCTTAGGAGCAGTTTCATACTTAATAAAAATGTTTGAAAAAATTGTTTATTGTTTTGAACAAATTAGAAAATATTTTGTAAGTGTTTGAAATATAGATTTAAAAGTTTCTCTTAGAAATATTTTGAAACAAATTGTCACTTGAAATTTGTTAAGTTTTATTCAGAAATATTATATTTGCTATATCAAAATATTTATCAAATAAAGTTTAGTTTAATAATAACGAAATGTATAATTTGAAACTAATTAATAATAATACATAAAAAATATACAAGATTAAAATGAGGAAATTAGATTAAATTGTGAGTAAAATAAAATTTAAACACATCAAGTTAATATAAATAGCTTAAGTTCAAATCCAACCACATGCAAATTTTATATTTTATTTTTTAATTAAAAAAATTAAGATACCCTCCAATAAATATAAAAATTTTTAAAAAAATCTAAATAAATAATTATTATTTCATATTATTTATAAAACATGAGCCACAGCTAGGAGTGAGCAAAACTCAATTTGATTCGATTCAAAAAAATCGAAAGAAAAAATTGATTTTCGAGTTACTTGGATCGAGTATTCAAGTTATTAGATTTTTACAAGTGAACTCGAATTAATTCGAGTTTGAGTCGAGTTTAATTTTACAATTAGAATAACTTGCATAATTCAGAAATTAGATTGGTATAAATAACCTTTTGGTCCCTGTCAAATTTGAAAATGAGCAAATTAGTCTCACTCTCAACAAAAATAAAAAAATTTAATATTTTTTAAAAATTCAAAATATCTATATTCCAAATTTTATACTTTTAAAATAAAATTTATTAAAATTATAAAGAATATATAAAGAAAGTTAAAAATTTTAAAAATTTCTAAAATTATAATTTTGGGACCTGAATAATCTAATTAATAATTCAAGTTTATCATACTAAATTATCTTTTTTTTTCCTTATTTTGCTTTGAAAAAGTTTTCAAATATATATGGTTTCAAATTTATGTGCTCTAATGTGGAATTAGTTATACTATAAAAATATTTTAATTTGACATGTTTACTTTTTTTATTTAACTCGAACAATTTCACTCAATTCGACTCACCTTGAATTTCATTTTACTCGACTTGATTCGAAAAAATTTCAAACCGAGTTAGGATGATAAAATAGGACTCATCAACTCTATTAACTCAAATTTTTCACTCAATTCTACTCAATTTGACCGAACTCTCACCCCTAACCATGGCTACTAACTATTGTTGCAACATCTTTGTACGTATGATTAAACACAACTCATGAATGGGTTAACATACTAAAAAATCCTTGAATTTCTACACCATATTTAATAAGTCCTTAAAAAATTGAATTTAAATAAACATTTATTTCCTAATTTAAAACCCTTAATTTTTATTAGGCTTAGTTCATAAATTGACTCCTGAAGTATATCATTTTTCCTGTATTGGTACCTAATATTTTTTGGCCTAATTAAGTACCTAAAATTTCAAATTGTTGTGGCTTTTAGTCCAAAAATAAACTACTGTTAAAAAAAAAAGCAACGAGCCAATGACATGATGGCACGTATGTTGATTTAATATTTAACCATTTAATTTTAAAATATATCAAAAAATGAAAAACTAATCGAAAAATTGAAAAAAAATTAAAAAAAAAGAAGAAAAAGGGGATAATGGAAAAATATCCCCATATACTTTAAAAAAATTCTCAATGTGGTACCTCTACTTTCAATTTGTTCAATGGATATTTGGAATTTTATTTTGTGTATCATTTTGGTACTCTGACTTAATGTTAATTTCTGTCAAAAATTTACATGTGGGCCACTAATAAAGTGCCATGTGGTAGAGTGGGCCACAATGAAAGAAAAACATAAGAAAAATTTCTTTTTTTTATTTTTGAAGGTAAAAATCATTAAAAAATAAATTAAATATATATATTTAAATTTATTACCATATACATTTTTACAATAGAATAATATATATTTAAATCATTAAAAAATACATTTCTTTTATTTTCTTTCTTTTTCTTTTCCTTCCTTTTTTTTTTATCTCACTTCCTCTCTTCTTTCTTTTTATTTTCTTCTTTCTTCCACAATGAACCCTAGTTGCCGCTCCTATGCTGCTACCTCCACGTCATCTAGTGACCTTGCTTCTCACTCTAAAACGAAGCTCGTCCTTTCCCCTTTCTCTTTCTCAACTTAGATTTCCTAAAAAAATCCACAAAAATTCAAAGTTTCAAAACAAAAAACTCGATCCGCCTACTGAAGACACAACAATGCTTGAAACTATTGGAAAAAATTTTGGCACAATTCCTGGTTCCTCAAGCACATCAGGTGTTGTTGATTAAGGTGCCATGCCCCAAGTATTTCCTATTCGAGTCTTGGTCTGTAACACCCCTTACTCGTATCTGAGCCCAAAACATACTTTAGAAAGGGTTTGGGACTAAACCGAGAACTTATGAAAATCCTGGAAATTTCATGCTTTAAGGCTCCACACGCCCGTGTCCCAAAGTCGTGTTCCATACACGGCTGAGACACATGGTCGTGTCTCTGCCTGTGTGGAATATACCTAGGCTATTTTCCAAGCTTTGGTCAACCTTGATCTCTTACACACTTATACAAAATCAAAAGCATATAACATGGTATTCATTTAATGATTAAACATCCTCAATTAAACCACAAACATAGCATTTGTATGTCATCATACATGTGTCCCTCATACTCATTTTACCTTGTTTATTATAGTACCACTTATACATTTATACCAAGATTATCATCTTACCAAATATCTCCAGCTTAATCATCAAGCATTCATATTTAAAGCTAGATCATATCTTTATAAAATACCACGATTCAAATGCGCAGAATAACATGTTTGCCTGAAACATTTCAATTCAATTTCATACCCAACAAGCATTACATTGAGACTAGTCATATATATATATACATGTCATGATACATAACATTCTCTTTTTGTTTTCTTATAAACACATATCATTTATTTCATTATATCAATATTTCATATACCATAGTTTCCATGTATTCCACATATATTTATTTTCCTCCTCCTCCTCTCCATTCCACATCCTTAATGTATATAGCATTCTTGTAAGTACGATTTCACAATTTACTAATAAATGTTCACATCAAACTGTCCACACGAGTCATAGTCACTTAATTATTTATAATTCGAGCTACAAAGCTCCAAATTAAGATCCGTAAATTTCCCCTGAAACTAGACTCACATATTGTTCCACCATAAAATTTTCATAATTTTTGGTTTAGCCAATTAGTACATTTTATTCATTAAAATTTCTCCTGTTTCACTTTCTGACAGTTCTGACCTCTCTTCACTAAAAAATAATTATCTCACAATACAGAACTCGGATAATGTTCTTGTTGATTTATCTTGAAAATAGACTCATTATGGATTTTAAAAATATAATTTTTAGCCTCTAATTATTTTTCTCCAAATTTTTGTGATTTTCCAAAGTCAGAACAGGGGATCACGTAATCATTCTGAATTAGTCTAACGAAAACATAAATATCTAAAAATATAGAACTCCTTTTCTTTCTATGTTTCTTTTATATGAAAATAGACTCATTAAGATTTAATTTGATATCTCATTCAGTCTCTGATTCAATTTATACTATTTTTGGTGATTTTTCAAAATCACGTCACTGCTACTGTCCAAAACAGTTTTATTGCTAATTCACTCTTTCACACTTTCTTTGTATTAACCTCATTTTAACATACATATCACAAATCATTTTCACCACATTTCATACATCACAAGTATAGGCCCATGATCACAAGGTCACCATAAAATCATCCTCATGTATAACTTACTTGTTTATAACCTTACCACATCCTGGTCACTTAATGAACACATCATTCACATAACCAAGTTCCTGCACATATTCATCACAAAACTCACAAAGCAATACATAGAGAGTCTCCCGTTGAACACTTCGGATCAATCCTCGATACTTGGTGGTTTCAGCATATAGCTCCACCCATCATATAGTTCGGCTCTCTTGTACACATGGTGAACACTTAGTACCACCCATGTGACCTAGCCAGTTTATCTCGTAGCTCTCTTGTCTACATGGTGTCCTTCACTTGGAACCACGCATGCGACCTAGCTACATATATCTCGTAGCTCTCTTGTCTACATGGTGTACACATAGTATCACCCATGCGACCTAGCTACATCAAAATGTCTTGTAGCTCTCTTGTACACATGATGTGCACTCAGCACTATACATGTGACCTAGCTACATACCATCTGTATCATCCAATCTTTCCGAAGGTTCAACCGGGATTTCTCTCTCTTTTCCAACAATTTCACCAATCAAGTAATTATCCACAAAAATATTTCCAATATTTTTATAAAATATCATAATACAAGTAATAGTGATGTATTACTTACATATAAACTTACATATCATTTAATATCAACGCAATAACATTAAATTACACATTGTCTTATTAAAAATCATATGAACTTACAATTTCCCATAATATCCATAATCATAGAAATCACATTTATGTATGATAATTCAATGCACTTCATGTACCATAGACATATTTTTAAATCAATTCATAAACTTGGCACCATAATCATTTAATTTAACATAATTCAATTAATTCACTAAATTTAACTTTCAAATATAAATTACAGCATTATTGTTGTATTATTATCATACTAACTTACATACTTTCAACACCTCGGAGATCATAGTAAATATATCAATTTTACATTGAAACATGCATAAATTAATGCTTATTATACATATGAACTTACCTTGATATTAAAACGGCCATTTTACCAACTTTCCCAATTTTCGATTTTTCTCTCATTTTAGGTTCAAATCTCATTTTCCGGGATCTAAAACATTATATTTTACTTATTTAATTAATTTACTATTCAAAACAGTCCTTAACTCAAACTTTGGAAAAATTACAATTTTGCCCCTAAACTTTTGCATATTTACACTTTTGCCCCTAGGCTCGGGAATTAAACTTCATCCCTTGTTCTTATGTTTTATGACATGATGATCACTTTTCCCTTCTATGGAAACATCAAATTCTCACTCTAACATATACTTATGACTATTAGGTATTTTTACCGATTAAGCCCTTTTGCTCATTTTCACTTAAAACCGAGTAGCACAAGTTGTCTAACATAATTTAAAACCTCATATTGTATCATAAAACACCAGAATACACAAATTTTACCTATGGGTATTTTCCAAATATGAACCCTTGGTTGAATTATTGCTAGCATAAGCTAAATCAAGTTATCGGGACTCTAAAAACGTAAAGAACTTGAAAAACGGGGTTAGAACGGACTTACAATTGAGCTTGGGAAGCTTGAAAACCCTAGCCATGGAGTCTCCCTTGGTATACACGTCCATGGTGAAGAAGATGAGCAAAATTGGCTTTTAATTTTGTATTTTAATTCATTTTACCCCTAAATGACCAAAATACCCTTACTACTAAACTTTCCAAAAATTCCATCCATGTCCAATTTTTTTCCATAACTTAGAAATTGGTCAAATTGCTATTTAAGACCTCCTAATTAATATTTCAAATCAATTTCATACTAGAAACTTCTAGAATGCAAGTTTTGCAGCTTATTCAATTTAGTCCCTAACTTCGAATTAAGCACTTTATGCATAGAATTTCTTTACGAAATTTTCACACAATCATGCAATCATATCATAGATCTCAAAATAATCATAAAATAATTATTTATATCTCAGATTTTGTGGTCCCGAAACCTCTGTTCCAACTAGACCCAATTTTGGGCTATTACATGGTCGTTTGACTAAGTGAGCTTGGCGGTGACTCGCGTATGAGCTAGTCAAATTCGCGAAGAATTGATTTGTTTTATTTGGCGAAGTTTCTCTTGTGGAACGTTCCACTAGTTTCTGCCATCTTGCGGATCCTTAATTCGCATTTGGTAAGATTTTTCATTGTGAACCCGCCATTAGTGAGTTCAATTGTGGCACATAGATCTATTACTTTAGAATTTGCAATCGGTAGTGTAATGACCCGTTTTTAGTGAAATTGGAACAATGATTTTGGGACCACAAATTTGATGAGTAAATTATTAGTTTATTATTATTTTAATATCTATAGGATATTATTAAGGTCGTATTAAAATTTAGTCAAGAAATTTTAATGCTTACATGATCAATTAAGTAAAAAGGACTAAATCATAAAAAATATATAAAAGTAGAGTTCTATTAACAAAACGGGTCAATTGGCTTTGAAACTTCAAATTGAATGGACTTAAATAGTAATTAGACCATGTGTATGAGTGGATGCGCATGGCAAGGTATTATTGTCATTATGGAAGTTTTTAAAGGTTAAAATAGTAAATTAATAATTAAAAAGAAAATTAAGTTAAGAAAAGAAAGAAATCAAGCTATCATCTTTTTCTTTTTACCTTGTCTATGCCGAAATCACCATAGGAAGGGGGAGAAAGCTTTGTTTCCTATTTCTTCTTGTATGGTATGCATTCAAGCCCGGTTTTTAGTGATTTTTATATTTTCAGGATCGTTGTAGCTTAATCTAGCTAGCCCAGGGATTAATTTGTAAAACTATTAAAGATTGAGGGTTATGCCATTTATGTTCTTGAATGACTCTTGAGTTTTAATGCTAGATTATGAATCTTTGTTGATAATTAAACAAGTTTTGTAAAGTGATTTTGGATGAAATTTGCATTTAGGTATTTATTTGTAAAAATGGTAAAATTCATGTTAAATTTATGAAAAGATGGTTTACCTGGGTTGATATAAGTCCCTAGTAAATTCGGTTAGCTTGAATGGGTGATTAAAATGTTTATATTTCAATTTGTGATATTAAGGACTAAATTGTGAAAAGTTAAAATGCTAGAGGAAAAATAGTAATTTTGAATAAAAAATGAATTATGGATTAAATTGATGTTTAGAAGTACTCAATTGAATGAAACTATTGTTTTAGATCACGAATGAGTTGAAGATCGTGGAAAGGGAAAGATTACGGAGTAGTTCATGTGCTTTGCAATTACTACTATCTAGTCCTGTAAGTTCGTTTTATGTTTATTTTTAGTTGAATTTAATACCATGTTAATGATTTAATCTTTAAATTCTGTTATCAATGATGTTTGAATGTTGAATTATGTTGCTATTCAGGCTTGGTGCCGGTGTTATTCAGGCTTTATGACTAGCAGACTTGGTGCCGGTGTTACTCAGGCTTTGTGCCTAGTAGGCTTAGTGCCGGTGTATTAAAAGTTAACATCGTTTTGCAATTTGGTAATTGATAGCAAATAAGTATTATCGAAATTACTAAGCTCCTTTGCGCTTATTAGTTTGATTTGTTTTTGTCGGACTCATGGAATCGTTGCTTTGATTGGATTGACTTGAAAGCTCACACACTCCCATTATCATCTCCGTAGTAATTTTGGTTATTTTTGTAGTTGGTTAAAGTGGCATGTATTAGGAGAGGTCCTTAGTATTATGATATTTTGGCGAGTATGTAAATATTAGAAATTGGTATGTTTATGCTTGATGTTATTGAATGGTATTTGGATTTATGTTGCATATATAGATAAGCCGTTTTGGAACACTTATATTGTAACACCCCAAACCCGACCCAGACGTTATGGCCAGATCTGACGTGTCACATGGACTTACGACTTAGTATGCATTCGCTGGTTTAAGTGATTGGGGTGGTCTTTGTAAAAACAGCGGTTGAATGAAAAGCCGATTTATCAATCTTTAGGCTATCCATTTGTTGTGCTTGTTGAGTCTTGAAAACGTTCATTAATTTTGAAAACCCGCGCAGCCTAACACTAGCAGTTTCGTCATAGTATAAATATAATCAGAAAATAAAACCATAACGGAAAAATGAAATTTAAATAGCGGCCTTATTACAACTTAAAACCCAAAATTAAATCAAAATATAAAAATTATAAAAATAAACTAACTTAAAAAAAAGAACTTTGCAGATGATGTGGCCACTCCGATCCCTCACAGCTCCAAGCCCTCTATGGTTGGGGATTTCCTGCAGAGATGAAAATAAAGGGTGAGTTCGGTAAACTCAGTGTGTAACATAACCCAACCATAGCCCAAAACAGATCAAACCTCAGAGTCAGACTTATCTGGGCCTTGGCCCAGTACAGAAATCAGAATGAAACCCATAGGCCCATAGCAGATATAGAACAAATATATCATGAATGCAGAAATCCCAACCCAGAGCCATTCATAACACCCCTGTACCAGCCTTACACCATGTGGGGAGACTACTCGACCCACCCAACTGCTACACACCACAGAAATTGCAGCGAGGCTACCAGATATTGTGACGAAGTCACCAGATAAAGATATTGTGGCTAGGCCACCAGAACAAATATATATATATGTGTGTGTGTGTGTGTGGCGAAGCCACCAGATTGCAGCGAGGCTGCCAGATATTGTGACGAAGTCACCAGAACAGATATATGTGGCGAGGCCACCAGATTACAGCGAGGCTGCCAAAACACTTCCTCCATCAATATAAACCCATGCCCCATGCAACAGAAATAATATGTCATGGCATACATATACAGAAATAGAACATTATGCTTTTCATAAAACAATAACCCTAGGGGTAAAATCGTAATTTTGCATGCATAAGGGTATTTCAGTAATTATTACCTATTGCTAAGGTTTCATGCTCATTGTAACGTTTACCAAGTAATCAGAAGTACTTATCTCGTCTTTTTACCAAAGTGGGCACGTTTGCCCATTGGCCCGTTTTCGGCCCATTAAGCCCAAAAATACCGTTGTGCACGAAGCACACTCTGCACTCTAATCATCCAAATGCACCATATTCATTAACAACTATCTCACGAGTGTTCGCATGCTCGCGAGTTCACAAAATACCAATGTTTTGGTATTTTGGCTTTTACCGATTCAGTCTAAGGGAGGGTGTCATTTACACACCTGGTTGATGACGATTGATGACGATATCTCCCACGCGATAATCCTACAATCGATCACTAACACAATAGACTTACAGATTAATGATAACTAACATAAATCCACGTCAACTAACCCAATCATTATACAAGTTAGTCATTTACGCACGAGGGGCAAAATAGTCATTTTACCCTCTAGGGGTAAATCAGTAATCCTACCCTACAGGGTTATTTCAGTAATTCTACCATACAAGGGTATTTCTGTAATTTTGTAAATCGAGGGTAAAACGGTAATTCTGTAAATCAAAGGTATTTTGGTAATTTTACAAGTCGAGGGTATTTCAGTAATTTTACAGGTCAAGGGTATTTCAGTAATTTCACAAATCAGGAGTATTTTGGTAATTTTACAAACTAGGGGTATTTTGGTAATTTTACAAACCAGGGGTATTTTGGTAATTTTACAAACCAGGGGTATTTTGGTAATTTACAACTTATCCACTTGGGCCTACGGACCCATTGGGACCACATGGCCCATTTTAGCCCATCGCGGCCTGAAATAGCTGTCCTACTGCTATAGTAATGATAAATACACACCTGTTAGGAGACTGCAGTTAATCCGCACTCCAAACACTCGTAGCTAACGCCTAACCCAAACGAGCACGTCATAAAGCGAAAGGGATCAGCCAAGAAGGGTATGCCTACTCCCTCATGGTTTGCTCTATTTAAAGCCAGCTCTCCATCCACTCTTATGTTAGCTTCCCGATGTGGGATCCCTCCATCACCAGAGTTTAAAACTAACACCAACTCTTACCGTCCCAACATAGCAAAATAATCAACCTTTGCGTGCCAAGGGATTTGAACCAAAGTCTTCTCACATGTCGACTGATGCCACCACCACTAGGCCATCAACTCATTTGTGTCATAAATCCAACACATTAAACTTTAAAGCGCACCTACTTGCTTCCATATTTATTGAAAAGAAAAACCAAAATATCTTGCAAGAGCCAAGACTTGAACCTTGGACCCCTTGCTTCCTCTATGGCGTCACTTCCTTGTCCCATAAGTGGCGCCACCTTGCCACTACACCACACTCCTTTTTGTGTCATCTTTTACCCCTTTACTCTTAAAAGCCCAAAGGCCAATTGCATCACCTGTTCATAAAATTAAAATTCCGAAGACTACCACGGATTTAACTTAAGTTTGGGCCTTCCAAAGGCCCACTAACCTACTAAAATATATATTTTAACCAACCAGAACACACACAAATTTTAAAAATCACAGAAACATAGAAAACCCGAAAATTAGGGCGTTACAACTCTACCCTCCTTAAAGAAATTTCATCCTCGAAATTTTACCTGAATCAAACAGATGAGGATATTGTTGACGCATCGCCACTTCTGGCTCCCAAGTAGTTTCCTCTTTGCCATGATTACGCCACAGCACCTTTACTAGTGGAACTAATTTCCTTCTCAAAATCTTAACATCTCGATCCAAAATCTGCACAGGCTCTTCCTCAAAAGTCAAGTCTGTTTGGACCTCAATCTCTGCAACCGGTACAAAATGAGGAGGGTCAAAACGATTCCGCCTTAACATGGAAAAGTGAAAGACATCATGAATCCTATCCAACTCTGGAGGTAGCTCTAACTGATAAGCCACTGGACCCACTCGCTTAAGAATCTGATAAGGCCCAATGAACTGTGGACTTAACTTGCCTTTCCTCCCAAACCTTAATATTTTCTTCCAAGGCGAAACCTTCAAGAAGACCATATCACCCACAGAGTACTTAATTTCCTTGCGCTTCAAATCTGCATATGACTTCTGTCTATCAAATGCCTCTTTCAACCGGTCTCTAATCAACTTGACCTTATCCTCAGTATCTGCCACCAACTCAGGTCCAAGAACCTGTCGTTCACCCAACTCGGTCCAACAACTAGGTGTACAACATCTTCACCCATACAGTGCCTCATAAAGAGCCATTCGAATACTTTCCTGATAACTATTGTTGTATGCAAACTCTGCCAACGGTAAGTAATCCTCCCAACTGCCTCGAAAGTTGATAACGCATCCGCTCAACATGTCTTCCAGAATCTGAATAACCCTTTCCGACTGACCATCAATCTGAGGATGAAAGGCTGTACTAAATTTCAACCGCGTACCCAACGCCTCATGCAACTTTTGCCAAAACCGAGATGTGAATCTAGGATCTCGATCAGAAATAATCGACACTAGCACTCCGTGAAGTCACACTATTTCTGCCACATACAATTTGGCTAACTTCTAAAGTGAATAATCAGTGCGGACAGGTATGAAATGAGCAGATTTGGTCAACCTATCCATAATTACCCAAATCGAGTCCTTCCACAAACCTTCTATAGTACCCAGCTAAACCCAAAAAACTTCGAATTTCTGACACTGACCTTGGTGGCTTCCATTCTAGAATCGTTTCAATCTTTCGAGGGTCCACCTTGATACCTTCAGCAAAGACAACATGCCTCAAGAAAGTTACCTCTCTCAACCAGAACTCACACTTACTGAATTTCACATAAAGCTCATTCTCTCTCAGCACTTGCAGCACAATACGAAGATGCTCATCATGCTTCTCCTCAGTTTCAGAATAAACCAGAATATTATCGATAAAGACGACAACGAATCGATCCAAATATGGCTGGAACACTCGATTCATCAGATCCATAATGCCGCAGGTGGTTTTGTCAACCCAAATGGCATAACCAAGAACTCATAGTGACCATACCGAGTTTTGAATGTCGTCTTGTGAATATCCACATCTTTAACCCTCAACTGATGATACCCAGATCGAAGGTCAATCTTGGAAAATAATGAAGCTCCTCTAAGTTGGTCGAATAAATCATCGATTCTCGGCAGTGGGTACTTGTTCTTAATCGTCAGTTTGTTCAACTACCGATAATCGATGTACATCCGCATTGACCCATCTTTCTTCTTTACGAACAACACTGGTGCTCCCCACGGAGACACACTTGGTCTAATGAAGCCTCTACCCAATAACTCTTGAATTTGGGCTTTAGCTCCACCAACTCCTTCGGTGCCATCCTATAAGGTGCAATGGACACCGGTGCGGTTCTAGGCAACAAGTCGATTCCAAACTCAACATCTCGGTTCTGGGGCAAACCCGGAAGCTCCTCTGGAAAAACATCTTGAAAATCCTTAACGGTTCTAATTTTATCCACTGTCAGATCCTCAGTTTTCGATTGGCTTACAAATGCTAAATAAGCCTCACATCCCTTTGAATCCACTTCTCGGCTCTCAATGCCGACACCATATTAGACAGATAATCCCTACGCTCGCCTATCACCAAAACCTCCTCATCCTTTGTGGTCTTTAACATCATTCGCTTAGCAGCACAATCCAGAGTAACCCTATGCTTAACAAGCCAATCCATTCCCAAAATGAGATCGAATTCTCTAAAAGGTAGCTCCATCAGATCTCTAGAGGAAAGTTTTCCTTGAGTTTCTATAGGCACATCTCTATACAGTTTATCTACCCTAACCGAGTGACCCAAAGGACTTAGTACAGATACCCCACTCACGATCTCCTCAGAGCGCACACCCAGCGACCCAGATATAGCACATGCAACATATGAATGGATAGATCCAACATCTATCAATGCAGTGTATGGCATACTGGAAATCAGAAACGTACCAGTTATGACGTCAGGTGCATCACCCTCCTCTCGGTGACGAGCTGCATACACCAACGCCGGTTGACGAGCCTTAGTAAATCCAGCACCCCTACCAGGCGCTCCTCTTCCTCGGCCGTTTGCATTACCACCTCTGCCTTGCCCACGTCCTCTCAAAAACTGTGGTCTACCCCTCACTGGTTGAGCGACCCTCTGCTCTAAAACTTAAACCTGATCTAGTTCCTGGGGATAATCCTTAACCCTATGCTCCATAGATCCGCATCGGAAACAAGCACCAAAACGTTTCTGACACTTGCTTATATGCATCTTCCCACAATCCCTACAACCCTGCGGTCTAACAGCATTTATCGGTACTGCTCGAACTAGCTCCATTACCCTTGCTCTCTTAACATTCCTGTTCATACCACCTGAAAGTCCTGAATCTCTCCTAAAACGGTTTCGATCTTTCTCACGATTCTGTCTTTCTGTATGCTTCACTTCCTCAGCTATCTTAGTTTTCTCTACTAAAGCAGTGAAGTTACGCTCCCTCTGCGGAGCAATCAGCACCTTAAGTTCATCTCTCAAACCATCCTCGAAGCGTACGCTACGCTCATACTCTATAGCGACAATCTCGAAAGGATATCGGCTCAGTCTCAGAAACTCAGACTCATACTCAGCCACTGACTTACTCCCTTAGGCCAAGTTCAGAAATTCTTTCCGGTGAGCGTCCACGTAACTAGCCCCAACATACTTTCCTTTGAAGACTGTCTTAAATAGCTCCCAAGTCACACTGTTAGCAGGAGATCCGTCTCTCACCGTGAGCCACCACTGATAAGCCTCAACTCTGAGTAATGATATGACTCCTTTCAGCTTCTGCTCCACAGAGCAGTCCAGATCATCCATAATCCGCTCTGTGGCTTCTAACCAATACTCAGCCACATTCGGAGCTACACCAAATACGCCCCTAAATATCTCTACTCCATTGGCCCTGAGTCGCTCAAAAATAGACCCCCAAATTTCGTTTCCCGTACTTGCCCCAGTAACCCTTTCCAAAACTCAAAGCATTGCCTGGGATAGAGCATCGTCCCCGGCACCTCGATCATGAGACTCTACCTCCGTTGCCGGTGGTACCAGTGCATCTGCTGCCAGCACATGTCCTGAAGACGAAGATTCAGCCTGAGCATTACCTCGGCCATGTCCACGGCCTCTTCCATGAGCTACTCGTGTACTTGTTTCGTATTATCTGGTTAAGAATTTTATGAATCAATTTAATAATTCAGTGTTTATTACAGATGTCTTATGAATAACAGTAATTCAGAGTTTGAGTTTGTTTCCTTTTGCAGTAGCCTAGCTACAGTCTCAGTCTACTTATCAGAGTTCCTGCAGTTCTAGTGTTACCCTAACTAAAGTACCATGATAAGGTTTTGTACAAGCATATAATAGATATTACAGAAACAATCAGAAAGGCTCAGAAAACTTACAGACTTGGGCCGAAGATTCGGTGTGCCACCTTCTAAAGAAAACTAATTTTAGAAAATCGATTTTAATCTTTAAAATCATCTATTTGTAAAGAGAAAATATTGAAAACATTCTCGAAACAATTTATAATCAAGTTCCAAAAAAAACGATTTTCGAAAACTTTTATTCAGTGTTTCTTTACAAACTCCCATTTTTAGACCCGTTCCACAGCCAAGTTGTTGCAACTTGGCTCTAATACCACTAAATGTAACACCCTAAATTCGGCCCAGACGTTATGGCCAGATCTGACGTGTCACATGGACTTACGACTTAGTATGCATTTGCTGGTTTAAGTGATTGGGGTGGTCTTTGTAAAAATAGCGGTTGAATGAAAAGCCGGTTTATCAATCTTTAGGCTATCCGTTTGTTGTGCTTGTTGAGTCTTGAAAACGTTCATTAATTTTGAAAACCCGCGCAGCCTAACACTAGCAGTTTCGTCATAGTATAAATATAATCAGAAAATAAAACCACAGCGGAAAAATGAAATTTAAATAGCAGTCTTATTACAACTTAAAACCCAAAATTAAATAAGAATATAAAATAATAAAAATAAACTAATTTAGAAAAACCAACTTTGCAGATGATGTGGCCACTCCAAATCCCTCACAGCTCCAAGCCCACTATGGTTGGGGATTTCCTGCAGAGATGAAAATAAAGGGTGAGTTCGGTAAACTCAGTGTATAACATAACCCAATCATAGCCCAAAATAGATCAAACCTCAGAGTCAGACTTATCTGGGCCTTGGCCCAGTACAGATATCAAAATGAAACCCATAGGCCCATAGCAGATACAGAACAAATATATCATGAATGCAGAAATCCCAACCTAGAGCCATCCATAACACCCCCATACCAGCCTTACACCATGTGGGGAGACTACTCAACCCACCCAACCGCTACACACCACAGAAATTACAGCGAGGCTGCCAGATATTGTGACAAAGTCACCAGATACAGATATTGTGGCTAGGCCACCATAACAGATATATATATGTGGCGAAGCCACAGGCTGCCAGATATTGTGATGAAGTCACCAGAACAGATATATGTGGCGAGGCCACCAGATTGCAACGAGGCTGCCAGAACGCTTCCTCCATCAATATAAACCCATGCCCCATGCAACAGAAATAATATCGTTATTTTGCATGCATAAGGGTATTTCAGTAATTATTACCTATTGCTAAGGTTTCATGCTCATTCTAAAGTTTACCAAGTAATCAGAAATACTTACCTCGTCTTTTTACCAAAATGGGCCCGTTGGCCCATTGGCCCGTTTTTGGCCCATTAAGCCCAAAAATACCATTGTGCACGAAAATGCACACTCTGCACTCTAATCATCCAAATACACCATATTCATTAACAACTGTCTCACGAGCGCTCGCACGCTTGCGAGTTCACAAAATACCAACGTTTTGATATTTCGACTTTTACCGATTCAGTCTAAGGAAGGGTGTCATTTACACACCTGGTTGATGATGATTGATGACGATATCTCCAACGCGATAATCCTACAATCGATCACTAACACATTAGACTTACGGATTAATGATAACTAACATAAATCCACGTCAACTAACCCAATCATCACACAAGTTAGTCATTTACGCACGAGGGGCAAAATAGTCATTTTACCTTCTAGGGGTAAATCGGTAGTCCTACCCTACAGGGGTATTTCAGTAATTCTACCTTACAAGGGTATTTCTATAATTTTGTAAATCAATGGTAAAATGGTAATTTTGTAAATCGAGGGTACTTTGGTAATTTTACAAGTCGAGGGTATTTCAGTAATTTTACAGGTCGAAGGTATTTCAGAAATTTCACAAATCAGGAGCATTTTGGTAATTTTACAAACTAAGGGTATTTTGGTAAATTTACAACTTATCCACTTGGGCCTACAGACCAATTGGGACCACATGGCCCATTTCAACCCATCGCGGCCCGAAATAGCTGTCTTACTGCTAGAGTAATGAGAAATACACACCTGTTAGGAGACTGCAGTTAATCCGCGCTTCAAACACTCTTAGTTGACGCCCAACCCAAACGAGCACGTCACAAAGCGAAAGGGATCAGCCAAGAAGGGTATGCCTATTCTCTTCATGGTTTGCTCTATTTAAAGCCAGCTCTCCATCCACTCTTATGTTAGCTTCCCGATGTGGGATCCCTCAATCACCAGAGTTTAAAACCAACACCAACTCTTGCCGTCCCAACATAGCAAAATAATCAACCTTTGCGTGCCAAGGGACTCGAACCAAAGTCCTCTCACATACCGACTCACGCCACCACCACTAGGCCATCAACTCATTTGTGTCATAAATCCAACACATTAAACTTTAAAGCGCACCTACTTGCTTCCAGATTTATTGAAAAGAAAAACTAAAATATATTGCAAGAGCCAATACTTGAACCTTGGACCCCTTGCTTCCTCTATGGCGTCACTTCCTTGTCCCCTAAGTGGCGCCACCTTGCCACTACACCACACTCCTTTTTGTGTCATCTTTTACCCCTTTACTCTTAAAAGCCCAAAGGCCAATTGCATCACCTGTTCATAAAATTAAAATTTCGAAGACTACCACAGATTTAACTTAAGTTTGGGCCTTCCAAAGGCCCACTAACCTACTAAAATATATATTTTAACCAACCAGAACACACACAAATTTTAAAAATCACAGAAACACAGAAAACCCGAAAATTGGGGCGTTACATATATGTAGCATATGTATAAAACGTTTTTGGTGCAAAGTGATAGAGTATGTAACACCCCTAACTCGTATCCGTCGTCGGACTAGGGTTACAGAGTATTACCGAATTTTACAGATCAATTACAAATAATTCATGTTAATTACTATTCATTTCCGAAACTAGTCATCTTGCCCCTTGATTGGACCCTTGAGGCCCAATAAAAATATTGGAATCGAGTTGCGACTAAATCGAGAACTCAGAGAATTTTTTCACAAAATTTCAAAATTTTTCCTAGATTCAGGGCACACACGTCTGTATGGTCAAGGGACACGCCCGTGTGGCCATAGGACACGCCCGTGCTATAGGCCATGTCCAACCCCGTGTAACTCTCTAACTTGTGCCACACAGCCAGCCACGCGCCCGTGTGAGTAGGTCGCATGATCAATTTAATTTTAAAAAATTAGGTGCAGGGTTCACACGGCCAAGTCACACACTTGTGTTCTAGGCCATGTATCACACACGGCTGAGACACATGCCTGTATCTCTGCCAATGTGCCAAATTTTGAGCATTTTGTTTCTCAAATTTAAGATGCAGGGAACACATGGCCAAACCACATGCCCATGTGCCAGGCCGTGTGTCACACATGGTCAAGACACACGTCTGTGTGTCTATCCGTATGGACAAAATAAAGTCATTTCCTAGCCTTATTTCTCACCCAAATTTGCTAACAACCTACATCAACAATTGCAAACATATACCAACTAATTCATGCATTATAATCAAGCCAATTCTAACATCTAAATGATATATCTTTTCATGCATTCATGTTTGGTCAATTTTACTAATTCAAAATTTACCCTGCATTAGATATATACCATCTACTATTTAACCATTTTCAAACATATTGATTATATTATAACCTTTATATAAACATACCAAAATATATCACTCTAGCCATTCCAATGGCTAGATTACATACAACCATTTACATGCCATCAATGGCCAAGTTAGCTTATACATGCCATTATACCAAAATGAGTGTATTATTTATACCAAAATGAGCTAGAGGATTGTGTGATGTTGCTCCGACCGATCTTCAACCTTTACGAGCTTCCAAGCACTATAAAACAGAGAAAATAAAACCTAATAAGCATTTAATACTTAGTAAGTTCACATAACAAGAATTAACCTTAGATTTACATTCATTATAATAAGTATACAATAACATGATTTCCAACAAATTGACATGTTTGCCTAATCACATACACTCAAACAAGTATGTTAGTCACATAATTCACATTTACACCAAATAAGCATAGAAGAGCTCATCATGTTACAAACTTTCAAGTATTTCAGGTGCATTCGAGATATAATTCATTTAATCTCATATTGTCTTATTTCATAAATTTATCCGTTGAATCATTGAAATTTCAATGGATACTCAGGTAGTAGACACAAGGTGTACAAAATCATAAACCGTCAACTCATATCAAGGGTACCCATTAGGGCACTTAATTAGAGAGCACATTCTCGAGCCACTTATTAGGATGCTCAGATGAGCCATGTAACAGAACACTTATCCAGGCTAATCAAGAAACTTATAAGAGTTTTACTCAGGGAGCACCGGATAAGGTAATAGGGAGTTCAAGCGAGTAGTATCAAGAAGCCCATAAGAGCTTATATCAAGACGTTCATCTAAAGTTGCGTTTGAGTCCGCATTATATGCTAGATCACAACCGATCAAGTCATGTAACAGGATGCTCACGCAGAGTTGCGGTAGTGTGCAACACATGCAAAAATCACTACCGATCAAGATGCTCGCAAGAACTATTTATCAGGATGCTCAAGAAGGCTTTACTAGGATTACTTGTCCGAACTAAATCCTGTTAGCAACATATGCAGGATCACATTCAAATTGGGAAATTACATATATCCATCAAATTTTCATTATTCAAACGGAACTTAACATTTATTCAAGCTATATCAGGCATATAATTTATTTCATACTTTAAACATTTATAATTCATACAATCACATAACACATTCAATACAAGCATATAAATATACGCAATTTGGTTACACAAACTTACCTTAATAATTGTCCGTACAAGAAGTTCTACTAATCTGAAACTTTTTCTTTTCCTCGATCTAGCTTCGAATTTGAGTTGTCTAGATCTATATAAATGAATTTAATCATCAATTTAATCCATTTCATATTTAATTGGATTCAATTTACACCATAGGCAAAATTACCATTTTACCCTTAAACTTTTCATAAATTTCAATTTCGTCCCTAGGCTCGGAAAATGTAATTCATGCAATTTAATCCTTATTCCAAGCTTAACTAAATTTTACATATTATAAAAACAACCCTTAAATTTCAAAAAATTAGAATTTTTCCATGGGTTTTACCACTTTTCAATTTAATCCCTAAATCATGATTTCATCAAGATTCTCTTTGTAAAAATTGTTTATCTATAAAAAACCTTTTGTTTTCTACTATAAATTTCAAATTTCCAACATATTCATCAAATGAAAAAACTTTGTTACTTTGATAACTTTTTAAATTAATCCCCAAAATAGATAGATTAGACTATCCCAATCTCAAAAATATAAAAATTACAAAAAACGGGACAAGAATACTTACCCAATTAAGCTTGATTAGTTTATTCTCTCTCTCCAGGATTTCAATAAAATTTGGGGATGAAGATGATAATAAAAAAAGATGATATTTCTATTTAATTATTTATCATCTTTAATTATTTTGATTTTCAATTTAGTCCTTAGCCTTTTCTAATTTTTTCATAGATAAATCACAAAAAAATATCTACAACTTTTCTTTAATGGTCTAATTACCATATAAAGACCTCAAATTTTAAATTTCATAGCTATTTAATCCTTCTAGCTATTAGAATTCAACTTTTTCATTCTATGCAATTTGGTCCTTTCCACAATTAACCACAAAATCGGTAAAATTTTCTTATTAAAATTTTCATATGACATTCCTATCACAATGCAAATCATGCAATAATATTAAATTAAATTTTCTTTCTGGCTCAGATTTATGGTCCCAAAACCACTATTTCGGTTTCACTGAAAATGGGTTGTTATAGAGTAAGAGTGTTTTAATTGTGTAACAACCCAAACCCGACCTAGATGTTATGGGCGAATCCGAAGGTGTCACAAAGAATGGGTTTTGATAACGAAATTTATACAATAAAACCATTTCAATTTTTCAACTCTTTTTTTCTGTTATATGTTGTCAAAACGTTTGTTCAGTTAATTAATTTACCTTAAAATGTGTTTATTAGCGGAAGCTTACCAAAAAACCGTTGTATATGAAGAAGGCATTTCGTGTTTTTAGAAAACCTTTGTTTTAATAAAAAACCGTGTTTTTAGCAAGTTATCCAACAACATATTTAAACAAAAGTCCAAATCCCAAAAATTAAATCAACAGTACGGAGAGTCCAATTAATACAAAACTCCCAGAAATAATCTTTAAGAAAATAAAAACTTTAATTAAATTCAGTTCGTATACTAATGGTCACCGCAAGACTCTGCCGCACCAATTCGTCTAAGTCTGTGGATTACCTGAATATAACAGACAAACAGAGGTGAGTTTACGTAAACTCGGTGTGTAACCCAACAGAAGTAGTCATGCAAACATGCAGAAAACTCACATACAATCAGATACAGATTAGGGTTCATGCCCATTTCAGATTCAGATAACAGAGTCAGATATACAGATCAGATAATCAGAATCCTACCCCTATCCTCTACACACCAACCCCGACCATCCCATCACACCAAGTGGGGTTAAAAATACCCACCTAACACTACACACCATATCGTGTCATTATGACACATATCAGATAATGTGTAGCCAAGCTGCCAGAATATAGACAATGATCGCCATACAGAACACTTCCTCCACGTATACAAATCCCACCCCAAAACAGATACAGAAATAGCATATTAAACATGCTCAACATGCTTATATACATATAACAGAATAATCAGACATGCATAGCATTACCATACTCAAAACAGAATATCAGACTATCAGATCTACAGTTTTAGGGTTTGGTTAGCCCTTACTAACCCTACGGTAGGCCTACAGTCGATCGGATCGACCCATGGGACCCTAGGAAAAATTTCAAAAATATGGGCCTACATGTCCGTGTGGCTTGCTCGTGTAGGCCCACATGCTTGTGTGGCCCACACATCTAGATTGGCATTGCTCGTGTAGCCTACACAGCTTGGCCCAAAACCCATACACTCGTGTGGGCCCACATGCCCAACTTGGCCTAGCCCTTGTGCTTACAATGCCACACTCCAGCCACCACACGGCCGTGTCTTGCGCACGGCCATACCTTCGCCAACCACACAGCCATGTCTCACACACGGCCAACCACACGTCCGTGTGGCATCGACAAAATAGTTTTTTGGCTTTTGTCAAAACTTGTTTTTCTGCATTTCAAGTACACATCTGATATCAATTTGATGCAAAAACTATCTCGAGCCTTCCAAGACTACTGATGAAAATCACCCCAAATGTGAACTAAACCATTGAAGTGCAATTCCCTGCTCCACAATCTACTTCAACCAAAATGAGAACCCGACAGTTGCAATGGCATGATCAAACAACAGATTCACAAGATGAAACGAAAAAGAAAGAAAATAGAGGGTTGTAGAGAAGGAGAAAACAATGTCAGAAAGGGAAAAAAAGAGAAACAATTTTGACATCAGATTCCTATGGAGAATAGAGAGAATTTTTAGCAAAAAGAAAAAAAATAAAAAAAAAAATAGATAACCTCAATATCCCATAATTTTCTCCCACTAACCCACTCTCTCAGAATTTTCATACGACCGAAACTCTATCAGTTAGCAGAGCAAAAATATACCCACACTCGCGCAGGGATTCGAACACTGGACCTCTAACACACCAATAACCCCCTTACCACTCGAACCAGTAGGCTTATTCTAATATGAATTTACAGGTAATTTAATATAAGCCCACTGAACAAGGATAAGCCTTAGATCCAAAAAATAACAAAATTTGATAGAAGTGAGACTTGGATCCAATACCTCTCAGACATACCTAGAACACTTAACCATTGAAGCAGATACACCGTTATGTAAGATATTTGCAGAAACAGGGATAAATTAATCAAGGTGTTACAACTCTACCCCCTAAAAGAAATTTTGACCTCGAAATTTATCTGATCAGAACAGATGAGAATACTGCTGACGCATCGCGTCCTTAGGTTCCCACGTGGCTTCTTCAGTGCCATGATTCTGCCATAGAACCTTTACCAAAGGAATGGATTTCTTCCTCAGAACCTTAATGTCACGGTCCAGAATCTGAACTGACTCCTCCTCAAAAGTCAAATCCGGTCTAACCTCGATCTCCTCAGTAAAGACAATGTGAGATGGATTAGACTAGTACCGCCTCAACATCAAAATGTGAAACATATCGTGAATATTGTCCAACTCTAGAGATAGCTCCAACTGATAAATGACTGGTCCTACACGCTTCAGAATCTGATACAGTCCAATAAACCTAGGGTTCAAATTGCCCTTACGACTGAATCTCAAGACCTTTTTTCCACAGAAAAACCTTAAAAAACACTGAATTAGCCACAGAATACTCAATATCTCGTCTCTTTAGATCTGCATAAGATTTTTGTATATCAAAAGCCTTCTTTAGATGATCCTGAATCAGTCTAACTTTATCTTCAGTCTCAAAAATCAACTTAGGACCCAAAACTTGACATTTACCCAACTCAGTCCAACATAGCAAAGTACGACACTTACGACAATATAAAGCCTCGTAAGGTGCCATCTAGATGCTAGACTGGAAACTATTATTGTAGGCGAACTCAACTAGTGGCAGATAATCCTCCCAACTACCTCAAAAATCAATCACACAACTCCAAAGCATATCCTCCAGTATCTGAATCACCTTCTCAAATTGACCATCAGTTTAAGGATGAAACGCATTACTGAAGTCCAATCTAGATCCCAGAGCCTTATGTAATTTCTTTCAGAACCGAAAAGTGAAGCAAGGATGTCTATCAGAAATTAATGAAACAAGAACTCCATGCAGTCTTACAATCTCGAAAATGTACAGCTTCGCTTACTTCTACAGAGAATAGTTCGTCCGAATGGAAATGAAATGAGCAGACTTAGTCAATTGATCCAAGATAACCCAGACAGAATCCTTCTTAGCAGGTGTCAAGGGCAACCCATTAACAAAGTGTAACACCCCTAACCAGTAACCATCGCCGGAATAGGTTAAGAGGTATTACCGGACTTGTAACTCAATTCAGAACAATCATTTATCAAATGTCATCTCATTTCAGTAAATATCCTTCATTCACATATAATATGCACTTAAATCGGGCATACAAAGTTTAAATCATGCATTCGGGACTAAATCGGTAACATATAAAAATTTTGGAAACTTAGAAAAATTTCAAAATTTCAAGTGTCACACCCCCGTGTGAACAGGCCGTATGCCTCACACGACTAATAGACACGCCCGTGTCTTAGACAATGTGGAAACAGGGCATACATACTGACTTGTGTCACACGGCCAACTACACGCTCATGTGTCTAGCCCGTGTGCCCTTCGAAATGGCCACACACGCTTATGTATCAGGTCGTGCCAAAACTGTAAGGTATACTGACTTAATTTGAAAAGGTACCCTAAGGGACACGTGGCCGTGCAGCATGACCGTGTGTCGCACATGGCTAAGACATACCCCCGTGTCTCTGCCTGTGTGGACAAAAAAATAGGCCATTTGTAAAGCTATTTTGCCACCCTATAAACACAAACATTCACAAGCATAAATGACCATATTTTTACAACTCAATAGGCACCCAAAATAACCATTTCAATACATATTATTAACCATATCAAAACTTAACAATTACATACCCAAATACCTATTTAACATCATACATAATCCATTCATTTAACAACTACATATCCAGTCTTCACTTACATAATTTCATTCCATCATTACCTTGCCAAAGCATACTATAATTGAACATTTAATTCAACCAAAACATAGTACCAAAATAAGCCAAATCACATGGCTTAACTTATACACAAAAGCATACCAAAATCATGATATCAAGTAACATAACTAAAATCTTTTAAACTAGTCTATACATGCCATATTTACAAATGTTCACATCGAAAATTGGTTAGCGTGATGTGCAACTCCGACTTGTCCAAAATGAGAAAGCTAACGAGCCTCTATAAAACATAGAAAGAGAAACAGAGTAAGCTTTATAGCTTAGTAAGCCCGTATAATTTAGAATTAAACTTACTATTTATACAAAATCAAAGCAATACTTAAAATGTAAACAATTCAATTAATAAACACCTAATCACAAGAATTCATCACATGTTAGTCATTGTAAAATTACATGAAACCATCTATTAATACAATACTTTGCATCATTCCAAATTCATATATCATATATAACATTAACAACATTTCTAGACCGTAACACATCCGTATAACATTATTTGTGCCCGTTGAACCTATTAGAAATTCAAAGGATACTTGGGTGAATAATATCAGTAATCCATCAATTCATTATCATTTATGCTCTTTCAAGCCATGATCGGTAAGCTCCTCCCAAGCTAATGGACAGTAAGCTCTATTGAGTTGAAATGGTAAGCTCTATCGAGCTAAATTGTAAGCTTATACGAGCCGAAAAGGTAAGCTCCAATGAGTTGATAACAGTAAGCTCTTACGATTTGATATATTAGTAACCTCATACGAGCTGTCGTGAGTCCACAACAAATGCAGAAGCTCGACCAAAACGGTAACCCCAGTAACATGTCACCCGTATCCTATGAATTCATACAATTCAAACAGGGCTTGGTAACAAATAAATTACATCAATAAGGCATTCATACTTTAAGTATTTCCATTATATACATTCATTTCAATAATTACAAGTATATAAAAGTTCGATTCTAATTATATAAACTTACCTCGTATCTTCGGATAAAACTATTGGCTATTCGTCCTCTTTTCGTTTTCCCCTATCTTGTTCCGGTATTTGCTTATCTTGATCTATATAATATCAAATTAACTTATTCAAACTTTCATTCAATTCAATTTAGCCTAAAACATTCATTTTGGCTAATTTATAATTTTACCCTAGACTTTTGACTACTTTGCAATTTAGTCCTTAACAAATAAAAATGAAAAATTGCACAATTAGACCATAACCCATGATAGCAAAATTTTAATTAAACTCCTATCAGCCCATATCTTTCATTATTTCACACTTTTAACTACAACATTTCACATTTTCTCAATTTAATCCCTAATTGACATTTTTGTCAAAAATCACTTAACAAAACTTGTATATCTATCATTAAACCATCATAATCTATAATTAAACATTTAATTACTCAATCATTCAACAATGGCATCACTAAAAATCTATAACAGTTTCAAAAATGAAGGTACGGGCTAGCTAGATTATGTTCCAACGAGCTCAAAAACGTAGAAATCATTAAAAATAGATCAAAAACCGTACATTAATTGCTCACTATAGCTTGGCCGAATGAAGAAAGCAAAAATGGTGTTTTATTCACCCTAATTTTGGTTGATGATGATGAATGGAGAAGGAAATTTTGTTTTGTTTTATTATAATTAACCTTAATTAACCATTTACCATTTTAACCTTAAAATTAATTCAAAATTACACCAATTGCCATGCTATCATCCTCCACTAACCATAAATGGTCTATTTATCACTTAAGGGCCTTTACTTTAATGTTCTATAGCTATTTGACACTTTTAGCTAATAGAAGACAAGTTTTATGCTTTATGCGATTTAGTCATTTTTATCGAATTAAGCATTTAAACAATAAAATATCTTAAAGAAACTTTCACATAATTAATCTATCATGCTGTAGACCTTATTAAAATAATAAAATAAATATTTTCATTTCAAATTTATGATCCCAAAATCACTGTTCTGATTTGACCTAAAAACGGGTTGTTATAACTTCCCCCCATTAAGGATTTTCATCCCCAAAAATCTTACTGGTGAAAAGGTTTGGGTACTGTTTTTGCATAGCTTCCTCAGTTTCCCACGTAGCTTCCTCAATCCTGTGTATTTTCCAAAGAACCTTCATTAGAGTTATACGTTTATTTCTTAATTCTTTGATCTCACGGGTCAAAATCCTAATCGGTTCTTTGCTATATGACATATCGGGTTGAATTTCAATATCTATCAGAGAGATCACATGTGACGGATCAGATTTGTAATGACATAGCATAGAAACATGAAAAATATTATGGATCTTTTCAAGTCCTGATGGTAAAGCAACTCGATATGCTTCTGGTCCTATTCTTTCAACGATCTCATACGGCCTGATGAATTGCGAATTTAACTTTCCTTTACGTCCAAAACGGAGAATCTTTTTCCATGGTGACACTTTTAGAAACACTCTATCTCTGACTTGAACTTCAATCTCTCTACATTCCAAATCTGCATAGGATTTCTGTCAATCTGAAGCTGCTCTTAAACTGTCGCGAATCGTTTTCACTTTTTCTTCAGTTTCTCTGATTAATTCAACCCCTTGAATCTTTTTCTCACTCAATTCTATCCAATATAGAGAAGTTTGACATTTGCGACCATACAAAGCTTCATACGGTGCCATCTTTATATTCATTTGGAAACTATTTTTGTATGCAAATTCAATTAACGGTAAGTATTTTTCCTAACTGCCCTCAAACTCTAAAATACAGCATCTCAACATATCTTCGAGAATCTGAACAAAACTCTCTCGGTCTGATCGTTAGTCTAAGAATGAAAAGCAGTACTGAAATTCAACTTTGTTCACAGAGCCTTTTGCAGTTTCTTCCAGAATCGTGACGTAAATCTCGGATCTCTATCAGAAATAATAAATAATGGCACCCCGTGTAACCGAACAACTTCAAAAATGTACAATTCAGCTAATTTTTCAAGTGAGTAATCTGTATGTATCGATATGAAATGACCAAACTTAGTTAGTTGATCAATGACAACCCAGATAGCATCTTTCTTTTTTAGAGTTAGAGGCAATCCCGATACAAAATGTATTGAAACTCTATCCCATTTCCATTTAGGAATCATTACAAACTGAAGTAAACCTGATGGTACTTAATGTTCAGCTTTGACTTGCTGACATATTGAACATTTTGATACAAAATCTGAGATATCCCATTTCATACTTGACACCAGTACATTTGATTCAGATCGTTATACATCTTGGTACTATCCGGATGAACAGAAAAATGACTACTGTATTCTTTATGCAGGATTTTCTGAATAAGCTCTATATTTTTCGGTATACAAATTCTATTTTGGAACATTAAACAGTCATCAGTTCCAATATGAAATTCTGAATCAGAAATAGACTTACATTGAATTTGTTTAGCTTGTAAATCATTGTCATTTTTTTGAGCTTCACAGATTTGTTGCAGAAATACCTGTTTAGCTTTTAATTTGGCTAAAATAGACCCATCATCACAAATCATCAACTGGGTGTTCATTGTTCATAATGCAAACAATAATTTTCGACTCAGAGCATCAGTAACAACATTAGCTTTTCCCGGATGATAATCAATCTCGAAGTCATAAATTTTCAATAACCCGAACCATCTTTGTTGTCGCAAATTCAAATCTTTTGAGTCATCAGATGTTTCAAGCTATTGTGATTCGTATAAATGTGGCATTTTTCACCATATTAGTAGTGTCGCCAAATCTTCAATGCAAATATTATTGCAGCCAACTCTAAATCATGCGTCAGATAGTTCTTTTCGTGCGGTTTCAACTGTCGAGAAGCATAAGCTATAACTTTTTCCATTTTGCATCAGAACG
This sequence comes from Gossypium hirsutum, assembly GCF_007990345.1. Lineage (NCBI taxonomy): Eukaryota > Viridiplantae > Streptophyta > Magnoliopsida > Malvales > Malvaceae > Gossypium > Gossypium hirsutum. The sequence goes on along the minus strand of NC_053429.1, from coordinate 110,331,609 downwards.
CATCCCAAACCGTTTAATGATCCGTCGCTATAAATCACAAATTCTTTCCCCGATTTCGGTTGAACCAATACTAGTGCTTCAGTTAACAGTACTTTCAACTGTTCAAAACTCTACTGATATTTTTCTGACCAATCAAACTTCACATCTTTTTGTAACAGTCGTGTCATTAGTGTCGCAATTATCGAGAATCCTTTCACGAATCTTCGGTAATAGCCCACTAAGCCTAGAAAACTATGGACTTCAGATACACTTCTCAGATGTTTCAAATCAACAATAGCAGAAATCTTGCTCGGATCAACTCTAATACCGTCAGCTGAAACAACGTACCACAAGAATCTAACCTCTTTGAGCCAAAACTCACATTTACTGAACTTTGCAAATAATTGTTTATCACGTAGAGTTTGTAACACAATTCTCAAGTGCTCAGCATGTTCCAATTCATTCCATGAATAGATCAGAATATCGTCTATGAATACAACAACAAATCTATCTAAATACAATTTGAATATCCAGTTCATCAAGTCCATAAAAATAGCAGGAGCATTAATTAAACCGAAGGGAATAACAAGGAACTCATAATGTCCATACCTTGTTCGGAACATGGTTTTCGACACATTCGACTCTTTGACTCGCAACTGATAGTAACCTAATCTCAAATCAATATTTGAAAATACTGTAGCCCTTTTCAACTGATCAAATAAATCATTAATCAACGGTAAAGGGTATTTTTTCTTTATAGTCACTTTATTCAACTGTCTGTAGTCGATACACATTCTCATCATGCCATCTTTCTTTTTCACGAACAATACCGGTGCACCCCAGGGAGAATAATTCGGTTGTACAAAACCTCTATCTAACAATTCTTGCAATTGAACTTGCAACTCTTTTAATTCCGTTGGAGCCATTCTATATGGAGCTATCAATATCAGCATTGTTCCGGGTACTAATTCAATACCAAATTTAACTTCTCTAATTGAAGGCAAACCTGGTAATTCTTCTGGAAATACATCCGAAAACTCATAAAAAACAAGTACCGATTCAATCTTTGATTCAAACACTTTTGTATCTAATACATATGCAAGATATGCATTATAACCCTTTTCCAAATATTCCTGAACTAACACAGATGATATCAAAATAGGTAATTCATTCGAATCATCAGACTTAATCCGAAGAATCTCACCATTTTGACATTTCAATTTGATAGTCTTCTGTCTACAATTCACAACCGCATCATGAATAGTCAGCCAGTCCATACCCAAAATCACATCAAACTCGTCAAACGGTAGAAGCATCAAGTCAGCCCGAAAACAGTAACCCCGAGTCATCAGAGGACAATTCTTACAAATTTTATCAACTAAAATAGATTTGCCTAAGGGGTTCAATACTTTCATTACAAATTCTGTAGACTCAATATGTAAAATCTTTTTAAACACTAAATTCGTACAGATATAAGAATGGGTTGATCCAGGATCTATCAACGCAACTATATCAGTATCAAAAAGAGAAAAAATACCGATAATAACGTTTGGCGATTATGCCTCTTCCCGTGCACGTATAGCACAAGCTCTGGCAGGTGCTCGTGCCTCAGATCTCATAGTCGAATCTCTTGTAGCACCTCGGTTACCACTCATATTTATAGTATTTCGGGGTGCTCTCTCCCTCTAGAAGCCACGTTACTCGCTTTCACTAGTTGATCTCTATCAGCTGTAAACTTTTCTGGACAGTCTAGGAGATAATGATCAAGCGATCCACATTTAAAGTAAGCTCCGCTCACTAATCTACATTCACCATAATGTTTCTTATTATAGTGTTTACATTCAGGCCCAACATTTCTAACACTTCCTACACTAGCAACAGATGTCGCCTGAGGTTTAGAACTAAAATATCTTGCATCTCTATCTCTGATCGAAATTCCTGTAGAAGCCGTAGAACGAGGATGATAGTCTCTAAATTTTTTTGATGCTGACTGATGTGATTTGCCTGCAAATCTCTTTCTAAAATTTCTAGCCACAGTATCGGCTTTTTTTTTCTCTTTGCAAAGTTTTTCTGCTTTACAAGCTTGATCAAACAAAACAACAAACTCTTTCAGCTCAAGAATTCTGACTAACACTTTGATTTCTTCATTCAATCCGTCCTCGAATCTTTTATACATTATAGCTTCAGAAGAGATGCATTCACAAGCATATTTACAGAGTCGTACAAACATTCTTTCATATTCTGTGACTGACATACGACCTTGCTTCAATTCAAGGCATTCCTTTCTTTTCTGATCGATGAATCTTTAGCTGATGTATTTCTTTCTAAATTCAACTTGTAAGAAATCTCAAGTGACTCTTTTTTTTGGAATTACAGATATCAAGGAATTTCACCACTCATACGTGGTGTTTCTCAACAGTGATACTACACATTTTAAACATTCTTTATGTGTGTAGGATAATTCATCGAATACCCGAATCGTGTTAAGTATGGGAGCTTAGTAAGTACATATATGCAAATAAGTGTAATTAAAAAAAACACATTTATCAAACAATGGCTTATCATACTTAAATGATATATCATTTTAAGTTCACTGTCTTACTCTTCACTTCCTTTATGCATACTTACTACATCTCATCACACACTAAAGTCTTGTTCATGGGTTTAGTATACATACTTGTAATCATCCGTAAAATATCTCAATTTCATTCTCTCTAATAACATACCTCATTGAAATTTTCCCCAACTCGTTCTTCAAACTACCCGTTGAACACTCGAAATACTAATAGATACACAGAAAGTTTACACTTAAAATATAAGTAGTCAGAGCTACCTTATACTTTGTAATTCTCGCATTTTGAGTTACTCACGGGCCTTTTTGTCATGTCAGTACCGGGACCCCATAACTCTATCATGTAATGCTCGCTCATTGAGCTACTCACGGGTCTGCACTCAAGGTCAGTACCTGGACCCACATTACATATAACATTTATCTCATGAAATCAGACATAACTTATGAGTTCAGACCATATAGTTCTTCATGACATACCTTTTGTATCCTATACTATTTCTGAGGTTCAACAGGATTTCATATTTAACCAGATGTCGTCGTACTTATTCATCATGTAGATTACTCTTATATCACAATGTTTATGCTTCTATGGTAACAAGTAAGATTATAATACATGATAACGATAAAACATTTAAAAATAAGCTACAATGACACATTATTTACATATGTACTTACCTCGGCACAAAATAATGGGAACGAGCCTAATCCTCGTAAACTTTGTTCTTCCCTCGATCAAGACTTGAATCACGTTTCTCTTGATATAAAATGTGAAAATTTAGCTTATTTAATACACAAATCATTCAATTCAAGTTGAGACTCATACTTTGGTAAAATGACCATTTTGCCCTTAAACTTAGTAAAAATTACGATTTTACCTCTAGGCCCGAAAATCAATTTTTATTAAATTTCCTTATTAGCCAAGCCTAACCGAATTCATTTTATAACTATATCATCTCACAATTCTCATTATTTCACACATTTATCACCTATTTCATAGCTTATGCAAAATGGTCCTTAGTTAGGGTTTCCATGAAAACTACTTCACAAAAGTTGTTTATTTCACAACCATGATTCATTTTCTCCATAAAATTTCAGAAAAAAATATGAATACTCTCATGGCAAAACCCTAGACTTTTAACCATCTTGTAATATAGTCTCCTCATTAGCTCATGCTACAAGGGTCCTAAAAATGCAAAAATCATCAATAAAAACCATCTAAATCACTTTTGCAAGGATGAGAAGTTGCTAAAATTTTGAGCTTCTAAAACCCCTAGAATGGTTGAAAATTTTGGTGGAGAGGTGAGGAAGATGATAACCCTTTTTCTTTTTTTATTTTAATCAATTAAGTCACCAAATGTCACCTAACTTTAACATTTTGACCAATCTTGTCCCCTATGGCCTACCATCTCTATTTGAAAGAGTTTAATTGTCCTTTAAAGGCCTTAAATTTTGGTTCTCTAGCTATTTAACACATTTAGGTAGTAAAACAAAACCTTTGCACTTTATGCGATTTAGTCATTTTTCACAATTAAGCATGAAATCGCTAAAATTATCTCACCAAAATTTTCATGCATTCATATAATCATGCCATAACACATAAAATAGTAAATAAAATAATTTCTCCAGCTTTAAATAGTGGTTTCTGAAACCACTGTTCCGACTAGCCCCAAAATCGGGCTATTACACTAAAACTATGGAAGATGATGAAAAATAAGAACTCTAGAAAAGTGAAGAGAAAAAAATAAAGAAAACCTAAGAGAAACTACCTAAAACTAAGCCTAATGTGTTTCCTCTCTCCGTAGCCAAATTTAGTTGTTTTTAAAAACCAATTTTTGACCCTTTTTGTGCCCAAAATGCCTTTGAATGGGCCTTCAATGATTGCACTTTGATTGGATAAAGACTAACTTTGGTGTAAATTTTTATCCCCTCGCGATATTGGTATTGCAATACCCAAGGGCAGGATATCGTGATATCATTGGTAGGCTTGACTTGGGGTGTTCCTTTGGCAGTTGGGTATCACGATGCCCAAAGTGGATATTGTGATACCACTGTAGGTGGTATTCATCTTTAAGGCCTGTTAGAGGTATCTCGATTCCAAGGGTAGGAGATCGTGGTACTTTCTCAATTTGGTGAAGTTCTCGCTCGATTCCGGCCTCCAACATGTCCCTCCAACACTCAATCAAATATTAGGCCCCCCAGTGACACCATTGGCCAATTTGGGTCCTAAAATATGTAAAAAGAGACATTTAAACTTATTAAATCTAAATTCTAAAAACTATGAAAAACTACGAAAAATACACAATTTTGCTCAAGAGCAAGCTCTATAAGTATAACGGGAAAGCCTGATTTGCCATGTCAAATTACGGTAGATTAAGGCCCCAATTAGATAATCTAGCAATGTACGTCAAATAATTAAGCATATGAATCCATGAGCAAATGTATGTCCATCAAAGGAGTGTCCAATATGATTGTTCAATAAGTCCAAGAGTTTAGCAAATGAATTCATAAGCAAATGATGGTGCAATATGAAAGTTCAACTGTTCAAGTTCAGTCCAAAAATATAAAATATGGTATTATAATCACTTGATAACTTCAAAACTTATAAAAAAGATTTTAAATATTTATTATGCCAATTTTTATATGTCTACAACAAGTCAAGGTTAATTTATCTAAGCATTCATTGTGTCATCTATTGTCTATAACAAATAAAATATCTTACTTTACAGGTATGATTATAACAAGTGATTAATAATTAATTTTACCTCAATGACGAGTATAAAATTTACCTTAATATTTGCCAATAGTTTCACACGTTTGCCTCAACATTGAAAACTTAGAATAATATAACAATTTAAACAACTCAAATTTACATGAAAAAGACATTAGATATAAGAAACTTGAGATTTTACACAAATAAAGAAACAAACAAAAACTTAACAAGAAAATGATCTTGATCTCAACTTCAAGATGCCTCCTATTATGAAACAAAGGCTATTTATAGAGGTTTGTGAAGAGGAAAATGACAATGCAAAGGACTTGCTAGTAATATATTGCTAGGCCCACCTGTTTGTCATCTTTTGGAGTCATTTTTCACATGTTGATTGATGATTTCTTTTGTCCAAGCTAACATGACCCAATGGGAAAAATCTAAAAAAAATTGATTGAAAGTCTGCATCTTCAAACTCCCTTTCTGATATTATAAAGTACACCCAAAATAGAGTCCTAGAGCTCGATAAATGATCGAAACATTAAAAAGTGTTATGGCTGGAAATTTTAAATGTGTTCGAATTACAAATTTTGAATATTTAAGTATTGAAGTGTCACTTATCATCTTAGATCAACTTTAGGCCTAGTGTATTTAATATCATAGTTTCATATATGGACATTTTTTTCTCAAATCTATTTTACTTGTAAATTCCACATAGAATAATTTATTGAAACAAAATGTGTGAAAAACACTCAAACACACACCATATTTACAATACAGACATAAAAAAATTAAATCGGCTAAAATAAATCTAAAATATATAAAATTATTAAAAAAATTAAAAAAATATATAAATAAAATATAACTCAGAAATAGCTATTGGACTGACAAATAGTAGGAATGAAAGGATGGTCATAATCTACGGAGGATTTGACTTGTCAAAATGTTTGTATTTATTTTGCTATAGGAATGTTTTTATTTCTTTATTTTGTGGTGCTTCAATTCAGACTTGAGCGTTTAAAATCGTAGCAGACACGTAAAGTTGTGGTTGTGTTGGCAAATTATGACACCACCTTGGCCCAACACTCTTCATTTCTTTCCTATAACATTCGGGAATGTACGTAAACCACAACTCAACTGCTTACTTCTTACCAGTAATTGTACCGTCTTTCGCCAATTTGTTGCTCTCAAAACTTATAAATGATGCATTTGATCCCTATTTTTAAAAAATTCAGAAAATATATAAAAATACATAAATAATAATTTTTAAAAAAATATAAATAAAAAATAATTATTGACAAGAAATAATAATATATAAAATTTTAAAAATATATAAAAAATGCATGAATATTTTCAAAAAAGTATAATAAAAAATTTATATTTTATATTAATAATAAACAATAATAATAAAAATCCTCCCCAAACCATCCCCTCACCCACTCTGCAGTAGAAAACCTGGATTTTATATACATTTTTGTTTACTACTATGGTTCCCATACTTCCTGTAAAAATAAAATATCAATAATGGCAAGAAAAAAGAAAAATATAACACATAGATTTTAGGTAAAAATCTTTTTAGAAAAAAATTACGGACAGAGGAGAAGAAAATTTACTATGTCAAATTCGAATTATTACAAGGAGTATAGATTATGTCTATATATAAGTTTAGAAAACTTTATTCTAATCAACATCTAATAGTAATAATATAGTAAGGTTGAAACACCTTATTCAAATTAATATCAAACAATAAACTTTTATATGGATTTTCTTATGCAGTCTGTATCGTATCGTGGGGCCTCGACCGTCGCGCTCATGAACTCCCCTATCTTACCACTCATATTTTAATCTAATAAGAATTAAATTGAAAACTCCCATTTTTAATTTTATTGTGTAAACAGTAGATAGAATTCTCTTCAACATTTTCACAATGTAGTAAACTCAAAGCAGATTGACAAAATTGTTTACCCTTTGAATTTAAGTAAACAAAAATCAAAGAAGCAATCAAAACACTATGAGACTCTAAAAAATGTGAACACTTCTCCATTTCGATTTTCTCTAGCTCTACAGTTGGTGCTCATTGATTACAATAAAGGCACAAAACTTATTTTTTACAGAACAATCAATACTTGGCTTTGAGCTTAAGTTTGAAAGATGGTGGTTGAAATGAAATAAAGACCTCAGCCTTATTGTTTACAAAGCAATAGCAAAGAGTTTCAACTTAGTTTCTATTTATTTTATTATTTTTAAATACTCATGGTTAGGGGTGAGTAAAATTCGATTCGACTCGAAAAAAATTTAAATTTCTAGTTAAACGAGTCGAATTATTCGAATCAATTCGAATTTTTTTTCGAATTTCGAGTTTGAATCGAGTTTAGTTTTCGAATTCGAATAACTTGAATAATTCAAATATCAAACTATAATATTTTACATTTTTACCTTTTTATTTTTCCCTCAAAATTTTTACTCATTCTCACTTTTCTCCTAAAACTTTTACTCCCCTCGTATCCCAACCCTCCCATCTACCCAAAATTCATTTCCCACCAAAATTTTACTCTCCTATTGACTTTTCCTCAAAATTTTACTCCCCAAAACTCTTAAAACTTTTTATTTTCCCCCTAAATTTTTACTCCCTCCCACTTTCCCCCAAAAACTTTTACTTCTTTCCCATCCCACTCCCCATCTACCCCAAACCCATCCCCCTATTTTTTTTTAATACTTTTCGTCTAAAATTTTACTCCCCTATTTACTTTCCCTAAAACTTTTACTCTCCAAAATTTTTCATTTTTCCCCTAAACTTTTACTTCACACTTTTTACTTCCAAATAAAAAATCAAAATTATCCAAAAAAAATCTCTAAACATAAATAGTAATAATTTTATTTATATCTACTATTTATATTATTAAATTAAATTTCACATTTTATATTATTTATATTATTGAATTGTTTAGTCATATTGAATATTTATATTAAAATTGAATTATTAATGATGTCATAAAATATTCATGTTAAAATTTTATATTGGTATCAATTTCACATTTTATCTTTAAAATAACTTTTATTAAAAAATCACATTTTTACATTTAATATATTTTTTAATTCCAAAATATATAGTGACAAGAATATGAAGATAATTGAAACAACTAAGCAAGCAAAGAAGCTAATCCATATATAAAAGATTAATAAATAAATTATGAGGTAATGAAAAATAATAAAAAATTTGATTACGGTGGACAAATTTTATTACGATGGGTGACAGTTGTTACAATGACCCAAAATTATTTTTTAAAATTTAACTCGAACAAATATATTCGATTCGATTCGAATTCCATCTCACTCGACTCGATTCGAGAAAATTTCAAATCAAATTAGGATGATAAAATATAATTCGTCAACTCGATTAACTTGAAATTTTTTCATTCGATTCGATCGAACGGTCACCCCTACTCACTGCACTAGAAAACCTAGGTTTTATATATAATAGCAGAAGAGAGGGAGAGGGACGAGGGGAGGGTTTTTCTTATTTATTTAATATTAATATAAAATTTAAATTTATGATTATATTTTTTAAATTTTTTATTTTATTTTTTAAATATTTAAGTATTTTTGTGCATTTCTTTAAATTTTTTAGAATTAAGATCAAATTGAAGTCTTTTATAAATTTGAAGGGTTAATTTTTTTAAGTTATGACTAAATTAATATAATATCTAAAAGTTGATGACTAAATTTGTTATTATACTAATTTTTTAACTGCTAAACCACCCTACCGTTAGTGCAATTAATGAAAATAGACAAAAAAAAAAAGAAATCTCTATTAGTTGGGTAACCAATTTAAAAAAAAAATCATAGTTGGCTGATAAAAACAAGAAACAAATTCGTAGTTGGGTGACCAAATTTTTTAAAAAATATCATAATTGGGTGACAAAAAAAATGTCCATAGTTGGGTGAGCTGTGGTGCAATTTACCCAACATTAATTGACTATTTAATTTGCATAAGCTTAAATCGGATCATCGTTCGATACTTGTATCGATCACTGATAAGGCGATAATGGGGAGAGAAGATAGACTGTTTTGTTTCCTCGCTAGTTGGCTGATGCACCCAAAGTTCAAGGATGTAGTGAAACAGTCATGCTGAGTAGATGATAGAGTTGTTGGGGATTTTCTGATTAAGGGACGTTTTTTCCAAAAATTCCTTCAGATCTACTCCGAATTCTTGAGGCAAAGGTGTCAATGGAGGAGATTAGACACTTTTCAGTATGGCACCTTTAAAGGCACTTGGGATCGATGGTTTCCATGCGAAATTTTTTCAGGCGAACTGGGAGATAGTGGGAAGTAGTGTTTGTGAAATGGTACGCAAGTGTGTTTATGGGTGGTAATTTGGATCCTTGCATCAATCTAACGCTTCTTGTTCTTATCCTTAAGAGTTTTGATGTAGAGTTGATTAAGCAATACAGGCCAATTAGTTTGTGCACTGTCTTGTACAGGGTTGTCACGAAAACTATTGTTATTCGCCTTCGGCAAGTGATGGAAACTCTTGTTGAGCAAAACCAATCTAGATTCATACCGTCTCACAATATTTCAAATAATATTATAATTGTGCAGGAAGCTATTCATACAATGAAACACACGAAAAGAAAAAAGGGATGGATCGCAGTAAAACTGGACTTAGAAATGGCCTATGACAGGGTCCGTTGGGATTTCTTAGAGGACACTTTGTATGAGGTGGAATTAGCATCACCTCTTATTCGTATAATCATGAGTTGTGTATCTACTTCGCCAATGCAACTTCTTTAGAATGGGTCCATTACTGATTCCTTCACCCTAGCGAGAGGGGTCAGGCAGCGAGATCGATTATCTCCTTATTTGTTCATTCTGGGAATGGACTGTCTAGGACATCTAATTGAAGTTGCTTTGGAGGAGGGGAGTAGGGAACCTCTTTTTCTCTCTCGATGGGGACCATGTATCTCACATCTTTTCTTCGCAGATGATCTGGTTCTCTTTTGCAGAGCTAACAGGAAAATGTAGAGTGCCTCCAAAATGTTCTAATGACTTTCTGTCATTTTTCTAGACATCGGGTTAATCGCTAAATGACCTAGGTTTGTTTCTCAAACAATGTTATAGGGGAAGAATCAACTAATTTATGTAACAGTCTCGAATTTACAAAGGTGAGGGATCTAGGCATGTATTTGGCCGTTCCCTTCTTTCACAATCGAGTTGGTATTGGGACATTTCAATTCATTTTTGATAAAGTTGCACTCGACTTAATTGATGGGAGGCACGAAAACTATCTCTGGCGAGTCGTCTAACATTGGTTAAGTCAATGTTACTTGCTATTCCAAGCTCTTTCATGTCAATGACCAAAATTCCTAGCTTAGTTTGTACTGAGATTGAGAAACTGGCCCGTGGATTTTTATGGGGTTCAACATCTTCTGTGCAAAATCCGTCACTTGTGAGTTGGGAGGATTGCTGCAAACCTCGGGCGTATAGGGGGCTAGGTATTTGGAGATTATAAGACCAAAACAAACTTTTTTCTCATGAAGTTGGGGTTTAAACTAGTTACTGGTACAAAGGAGTTGTGGGTTCAGGTTTTGGAAAATAAGTACAAAGTGCATGGATTACTGCCAATGCACATTCATTGCAGTAACTGCTATATATGGCGTTCCATAGCCAACATATGGAGTGAAGTCAAAAGGGTATATAGTGGGTTGTTGGTGATGGTAGGCTAGTGAAATTCTGGAATGACGATTGGTTACGTGACTTGGGTATTCTACGACACTATTACATTGGTCATGAGGCCTTTCAAGACTCACTCTGTGTTTGTGATGTAGTGTTAGAAGGGGCATGGAATTTGGCTAGCTGCGATTCTTCCACAGGTGATTGTTGAGCGTATTTTGGCTTATATACCTCCATCGGCGAATGCAGGCTTGGATCACTTAAGTTGGAGATGGCTGTCAAGGGAAAAGTTCTCCATTTCGAAATCTATAAACATTTGTTTGCTGATAACGTATCAATTAGTGTTGTCAATGATGAAATGACATGGAAAGTTAAGGCATCGCAAAGGGTTCAGATCTTTCTCGGACTATTGGCACGTGGTAGACTTCTAACAAACGAGGAATGAATTAGGCAAAGTATGGCGACTTTTCCTTTCTACGATCGTTGTAGTTTGGACATTGAATCTATATTGCATGTAATTAAGGGTTGTGTCTTCGCTAAAGTAATTTGGCAATCTGTCATACCTAGACGGCTCTGGAATGATTCTTTACTTTACCTATTGTCCAATGGATTATTTGGAACATTAAGAATGAAGGTAAAATAGTATTCAAAAATAGTGAATGGCCAACCTTCATTTTCCATTGTATGTTGGTTTTTTTGGAAGAACCGAAATGTTTTCATTTTCATACAGACTTGTGGTAGTAGTCCATCTCTGCTAGCATCTATGGAAGCTTGGACGAGACCTTTATTTGGTACAAGTGGGCCTCATAATTGGAGTAGTACTTCAATGACTAAAGGTTGGTGGCAGCTTCTACCTCATGGATGGATTAAGGTGAATGCGGATGGTTCTGTGTCAAGTACTAGACCAAGGGCAGCCATAGGGGGAGTAGTGGGAGGACCAAATGGAGGATGGATGGGGCCTTTCAGATGGTAATAGGATTGCCCGATATTTTTCAAGTTGAAGCTCAGACACTACTTGAGTGCTTAAAGTTAGCTTAGGCAAAAGGATACCACTAAGTAGAGATCAAAAGTGATAATGCTATATTTATTTCCGTCGTACAAAATGAGTTAGCAGTGAACAACATTTACAGTGAAGTTCAACTTATACATGATCGGTGATTGAAAGATTGGAATGTGACTTTCCGTCAGATTGTGAGGAATATTTTCTTTTATTCTTCTATTCTTTTATTCGTACTGTAGGAATTGGCTTTTCTTATTTCTTATCTTTATCCCATTTCCAAGTAATATCATCTAATGTCTTTGTTTGTCCCCCATCCACCTCCAATTTTTTTGTCTTTCTTTACTGCTGCTCAGTATTATGCAATGGCTGGACACAACACATGCTTAGGGCAAGATCGCAGTCCTACCAATTGTGTAAGGTGGAGTTCTCTCCTATTCCATGCAGTGACAATCTTAAACAACGAAATATGTTGTTTTTCTTTTTTACTTTTCTTCAAATGGCCTGCAGATGCTTCTTAAACCTCTCAATGAGCTGAAGCAAACAGATGGCCGCCTTAATTTGACACAAGGGGTTCTGGAAGGGGTATGTTCCAGTAATTTATCGCATCATCCTTGTGCCCTTTTTGACTTCCTCACCCTGTACACCATGTATCTCTGTTTGACATGTACTGGGTTGGTAAAGAGCTTTGGATGGATGCTATCTTCTCAGCACTTGCATTTGTGAGGCTTCTGGGATTATTTGGAAAATGGGCTCAAAGGAACCATCAAAAAAATAATTTTGACATAAGCAAATTGTACACCTGTTTTACGTTACAAGAGAAGGAAAACAAAGAAACAACAGAAAAAAAGAATTAAATTACTCAAAAAGAAAAAGTACCAAGGATTAGCTGTACAATTTGTATGAAATGATGATACCATTGGTTATATAATAATTTTTCAAAGTTCGATGACCAAAACTAATTTTAAACAAACATAAGTGACTAAACTTGTACTTCAGTTTATAAATAAGACAAATTATTCCATTTCTCCCTTCCTAACAAGTATAAGGTTAGGAAGTCCTTTTGACGAGTTCTAAAGTCAATTCTATGAGTTCTATATATTAATCATAGGTTATTCATGCGGTTGAAACCGCAATAAGGAAGGCTTCCTCAATCAAAGTTAGCTTTTCGAGAATCACCCGGTGACTCGATCCATAACATGACAATTCTGATAAAACCCTGAACAGTAGCTTTTATTGAAGCTACAAATAATTTCTATGTTACGAAGACTCCTCATTTTGATAAAAGTATTTGTCCCATGAGATATGGGCATGTATGAAAATATGATCAAAGAAAAACTTCAAAAAGATTAAACACACATACCTATATCAAAAGTCACACTCAAGTCTGATTAACATAAATATTTTTTATTGTGAACACAATAAAAATGTCCTCCCTTCAAATGGTATGAATGTATTTCAAAGTATCGGATCCACTATTTCAAACTTGCATAAACAAGAGGAGCCTTTTTCTTCTGTAGGACTTGAAGACGCAAATAAACTTCCAGCAAACAGCTTAAAAATAATCGCATTTATTTAGAAAACATGGCATCCCTAATACAATTTAAAGAAACCTGATACTCCTCTTAAAATAAACAGAGAAAAGAAATAATATATTAGGAGTGAGTAGGAAATTCTCATCTAGCACTAAGGCAACTTTCTGAGGACAAGCCCTACCTCATTATAGGTCTATGGGAACCCTCAAACCGTCACGTGCAAGTTGTACATGAATTCCTTCCCTACATAGAGATTACATGGAAAATAGCATCTTATATCAGTTTCTTCCTTTTCCATTTTTATTATCTTTTTGAGGAACTCAGTAGACTACATAAAATTTGTAAAGCAATTGGAAACGGGAGTACCTCTCAGACCATTCCATAAGAAACTCATTGTCCTTGTGGTGATCGAACTCATGTGTCATTCCAATTAATAGAGCTCGTTTTGGACATATCCTCTTTATAGCCTCAAGAGCCTGCAAAAATAAGTGGATAGATATGAGTGACAGTGACCATTGAAAACTAAAATGAAGAAAAATAATAGGAAAATGTCGAACAAACCTGAGGTAAGCATAAGTGAACATTAAAAGATCCTTTCTGGTATGCAGAAAACAGAAGACATTACTTCAGAGAAGAATATACATAGCAAGCAAAGCAATATATCACTGAAAGGACAATAAAAAATCATTAAAGACAATAATTAATAGAGTGAACAATTCAATTGCAGTAGACAAGTTCTTCAAATGAATTTAGGAAAAAATCCATAAGCCGGCCATGATCAAACTAAGCTGAGGAAATTACACTTTAATGCACTAGATTGTACTCACTCTGTCTCATTCAAATTTTCACATTCTGACTTTTACTGGTCAATTTTTTTCAACTTTAACCTTTTATTATGTAAAATTTATTGTCGATACAAATTTGAAAAAAAATATTATAAAACCTTTCATTAAAGCAGTTTTTAAATATTTTTTGTTAAATTTAATTAATTAAAATATTTAAAGTAATTTAGGTCAAAATTTAAAATAATTTGCCTAAAAAATGTGAACTATGATATTCATATTGGGACAGAGGGAGCATATAAAGATCTCAATCATCTTCTTGATTAGAGAGAAAAACACAAGAATTCTTCAAGGGTTAGGTTAAGGTAATATATATAGTTTATTCTCAAAATTTTGTTATATCAAACTATGTGATTGTTCTTTTATATTCATTTATAATATAGTTTTTTTTATATCAAACCAGTGGTTAAAAATTAAGTTAATAACAATATTAGACAACATTACCATTTAACCATGCCCCCTTTCCCAACTCTTACAAATCAACAGACCATCATTGGTAACCCAGAAGTGAATCCAACCTCACTTGACATGTCAACTATATTAAATAATCATTTATGGTACCAAACTAGGATGTAAGAACGTAAGATGCACTGCAGCACAGAGATAGACAGATATAGGTTAAGATGCATTGCAGTACAGAGATATAGACAGATCTAAGTTATGTAAGAATCAGCATGAATAAAATTCTGTAAAAGATTTCTCTAGTTATAGTAGACCTAGACAATTCACCAACAAAATGCAGGCAGTCAACATTATAAAAAGGAAAGAATCAAGAGAGAAACATACCTTGTATAAACAATCCAATATCAAAAGATCCAATTGTCCAGCACCATTTTTGGAAATAACTGATCAAATACAATTTATGTCATAGTTTATTTACCATGAAAACTCAGATCAAAAGCAAATCATTCAGAAAAAAGGAAAAGTCTCGGAACACCAAAAACTTAGAAGTGAGAGAACATGTGCTTTGCTTTCACCAAGTCCCTCTTAACGTAAAAGATGACCAGAACACTCAGTAAAAGGATGATCTCTAAGCATCTTATCTTCATTTTTTAGGTCAAGTCATAAAAAGGTTTCCTGTTTGTGAAACTTGCTGGAAAGTGGTCTCACTAAGAATACAACCTATTATCAGTAAAAGAAAGACTAAAGAATTAAAAGCTTGAAGGATATACTGATGTGTGAAGCTAGCTTTACAGCAATCTATATTGATTATTAACACATGCAACAAAATCTAACATGCATAAAATGCTAAAATTTACAAGCTCATCAAGATGACAAAGTAGCAGATAGAAGTCTCATCCCTACATTTAACATCACCAATAAAATGTAAATGTTTGAAGGTGTAAATGTATGTTAGCACACAAGGAGAAAATGCAGCACCTACCATACTCCGTGTTTGAAGGAAAACGTGAAACATCAGATATATAAGCCACTTTACACTTTTCACCGAAAAGATAACCTAAACAGAGATAATCTTCTCCATGCATCACCTATATCGAAGGTACGATCAAGCACTTAGACATGAATTAGAGATGGCAGAGATGTTATATTATCTAAGGAGACAGGGGACTGACTGGCAACGGAAAAAATTTCAGTCCTGATGCAACAAACGGTTTGTCATAGTGCTCCTCTATTATCTTCCAGTCAAGCTGTGCCACCCGCCTTACTTCTTGGCCTTCTCTAAGTTTCTTCTGAACCAAATACGGAAATTTTGTGGCAATGCTGTTGGACACAAACAAAGAAAACATCAGCCAAGGTTTGCTTGAGATAGGACAGCATAAAACGTAAGACATCCTTTCTACCATTTACAGCCGGTTTGGACAATCAGCTCCAATTCTAATGTCTAGAAACCTTACTTTTGACTTTGCTATTTAGAGCATATTATACCAATAACCTCTTATATTATACAAATATATGAACAACATATATATTGGTAATGTATCTGCATAACTGGAGATAGAAAAGTATTTATGCACAATAAAACCAAGAATAAAAATTCATATTATACCTATCCATTGAATGTCGAGTTAGGTAAATGGCGGTGGGATCAATATCGTTAGTAGGACTATGAGGTTGGATGGCACGAATATCATCCAAACCAAGAATTGCATCAGCATGTTCATGAGTCAAAACAATCTAGAGTTCACAAAAGGAAAATTAGTACTATTTTGGAATTGCACTAGTCAATAAACTAAATATAAGATGGTCACTATGCTAAGCTTAAACTCACAGAATCTACACGAGGAATCTTGTGGAAAGTGAACCACCGAAGAACTTGTTCCCTAAATGTCTTGCCCACATCAATAATAATATAATTGCGTATACCATCGCTGGAACAATAATCTATAAGCAAAGATGTATTGCACCTGAAAGGATAAAAAAAAATCGAAGCTGGAAAACCTTAAATTTCTTTGAGAAACTATAATCAGAAATTATCACATAATGAAAGCACAGATGTGGAGAATCATTTGAACTTGTGAAAATGAACAAGATTGTTAATTATATTCCTAAATTGCATTGCAAAAATATTTTATTTTTACATTAAGATTTCTTCAATTAACAGAATCTATTATAAAATGCATTTTTATCCAAGAAATTACAGTATTAAAATATTTTTATATCAGTTATTATAGTACTTGAATTATCAATATTTTTCTCATTGTCAATAAAATTACTTTTGCACGTTAATTGTGAGGATTTGTGCACGACTTGGGTATAATAAACAAATTAAACTAAGTTATTTTCTTTTACTACTAAATTAACAGCAACAAGTTACCAACGATATTTGATAAATTATTTAAAAAATGTCAAGACAATGTTGATATCACACAATAATGACTAGTGAAAAAAATGCACGGAAAAGTTTAGATCTGCGGTATAGAAGAAATTGTATGCACAATTAAATTTTAGAAAAAAAAATAAAGGGGAAAGGAGACCTGTAATTAGGGTTACGATCGGGGGGGTGGAGAGGGATTGGGAGCAGACTTGACAGGGAGGATCAGAGGGCTGAATCAAGCACATAGCGTTTGGGACGGCACTGGAGCAGCCGGTTCCAAGAAAGATCAGAGCCGATCCATCACCACTGCGACCACCGTTTCCTACGGCACTCTCAAGAGCTCCATTTTGGAGCGGGTTTTGATTTTCCATTATTATTATTATTGGAAATTTGAGGTGCTGAAAAGAGGATGAATGGGGAAGAAGAAGAAATTTTACCAAAGGTGGAGGGCATTTATAGGGAATAATCCGCCCGAATATTTTAACGGCTCCTGCCCTTTTACTTTTTTGCCACGTGACAGTTGTTCAAAACTTTTTAGGGTAAACTAACTAGTTGATCACCCAACTTTTAAGATGCTTTCATTTTGGTCCCCTATATGAAATCCTGCAATTTGGTCACCCAACAGAGGAAGAAACAGAGTTAAAGAATGAACTACAAAGAACAGTGATGAAGATTCTTGAAGATAAGGACTATGTATTTTGAGATAAACAATTATGCATATCAAGGTATGAATTAATCAATTGAATTCAAATAAAATTCAAGGATTTATAAGTTGATCGATTAATGTTCAACTATGAACCATCTAATTCATTAGAAAAACAACAACAAAAAATGTATAGAAATGAAACCTAGTCCTTACTCACAATCAATGCTACATATCAGGCTTTCTATTCTTTAACCATTACTGCAATTTCATCCTTTTATAGCTACAATGACAAGTTCAACATATATATAACTCAACTCAACTGATGGACCTTTGATCAGAAATTGATCAAAAGGTGCCTTCAATTGATTACAACTTTGCAGTGAAGTCTTCATCTCTTAAGAAGGTACCTTTAATTTGTATGTAGGACCAAAGGCAATGTTATGGGCCAAAACAGAAATCAGGACATTTAAGGAGCTAAGTAAAATGGTACGTTGACTCTCGTGCTTAAATCTTGACTTTATTTGATTCGCTCTTTCTATTTTCTGGATCATTTATCAACCTTACAGAAATGTTTTTGGATTTGATTAATGAGTTTCTTTTTTTTTTTTCATCAGATTTGATCTCTTGGTTTGGGACTTGAACTCTCTCCAGAATTTGATTTTTTTTTTCCATTGTGTTGTGTTTTCAAGGTAAGATTTCATTTTTCATGTCGAATGTAAATGTATCAATCATTTGGTTTTCTCATGGGACCCTGTTTTAGTATTCAATTTGTTTTCCCTACACTTGTTCAACTCAATTTGATTCTCATGTTTAACACATAAAATTTCAGAAATTTCTACTCTTTACCGTCTCGAGAATAGATCATATTCTTTGGAATAAAATTCATGCCTAGAATACCTATTTCTTCACCCATTGATGTTGACATTTTGGGCATGTTGCAAGCCTGCAGATTGTTTGTACAACTCCATTTCTTCATTCTTGTGTAAGCAAATTTTTGGTACTGCTGGTACAAAAGCAAAAGAAAAAAAAAGAAAAAATACAAAAGCAAAAGAAAAAAAAAAGAAAAAAAACAAAGGGTTATTGAGTACTTTTTAGTATTGACGTTTATTGAATTCTTTTCTATAACGACTCGATAGTAAGGGGTGTTGGAAAGTGTATTTCTGGGACTCCATTTTTGTAAACCAAACACATAAATATTTTTATTAAATATTTACGATGCTATTTTAGTAGTTAATTAATTTTTGGATTAGTAAATTTCGTGAAATTCGGAATTGTTAAGGTACAGAGACTAAATCGAGTGTGAGTTAAAAGTTAGTTTATAGGTTGAAATAAATAGGAGGGACTAAATTAGAAAATATACCATTAATTAAATGTTGAGTGGTGTCCGGTCATGGTTTATTGAAATTGTATGTGTATATTATATATGACATATATCTTTAATATAATAATTAATAAGATAAAAAAATTAATGTATGTATATATATTATATAATAGTAATAAATAATAAAACCATCACATGCAAAAATTAAGAAAGAAAATAAAAAGTGAGACGAACAGCCTAGGAAATTTTGGAGTTCAAACTTAAAATTGGTTATTTCAATTTAGCTCTGTTATTGTAATTTTTATATTTTTAGAATTTCGGTATCTAAGGTTACTTGACTTATATTGTAATTTTTAGTATTTTTCAAGATTTTAGATGTTGTCATTGTTAAATAGTTTAAGTATTAGGGATTAAATAGATATATTTTTAAGTTAGAAGTGGAAAAGAACTAAATTGTGGAATTAATTGTTGATTTTGTTAGGGACTAAATCGAGAAAAATTCAAAATTAAGGGGTAAAATTGGAAAAGAAGAAGCTAAGTTTAGTTTAGAGTGAAATTAGTATAAAAATATAATATTAAATGTGAAGGTTAAAAACTAGTCTCGGTTTAGGGACTAAATTGAAGAATAAGAAAAATATAGTGTAAAAATTAAAATTTAATGTGAATTGAATTGTGTAATTTTAATGTATTTTAATTGTTTTATTTCGTAACTAACGTCATACCAAAATCCTCGAGTAAAAAAGGGAAGGATAAAATCGACGTCGAATAGCTCAGAATTCACGGTTTGTGTTTCTATAATCCGAGCTAAGTTATAAATTATTGCATATTGAATTGTTGCATATGGTAAGCATTTGAGGCGGGTACTTTTGTACTTTGAAATTGAATTGAATTCATAGTCGATTAAAATGGATTGATTTGGTATATTATGAATTTATTGAATATATGAAGATTGAATTCAATATTTGTTTATACGTGATTATGTGCACATATGAGAATTGGACCTTGGATATATTTGAAAGAAAAATGGAACCCTATTAATTGTTTAGGGTTAAGTCGGATATAGATGTCATGCCATAGGATAGGAAGAGTTCAGGGATTTCTTCGACCTCGAGTCGATGAGGCACTAGGTGTCAATTTATATAGCGTTGGGCGCAGTTATTATTTTAGATTTATCCAATGAGGCACTGGGTGCCAAACTGGTGTGTTAGTTGGATCCATGTACAGATCGAGTCTGAGTCGTGTTAATAGGAAAAATAAATTAATAATTTATGTGATAGATATTGAAATTGCAAAGATAAGAAATGATTATGAGATGAGAAAATATTAAAATGACAGTCGTTCGAGTCCTAGTCGTGTTAATAGGGAAAATAAATTAATAATCTATGTGATTGATATTGAAATTGCAAAGATAAGAAATGGTTATGAGATGAGAAAATATTGAAATGTCAAATATGAGAAATGAATAGGAGATGAGAAATGAAATATGAAATGAATAAATGAGATGTAAAACTTGAAATGAATTCAAGTATTCACTAAAGAGGTGAATCATGCCATTGCATGGTTTGAAGTATTCAAATGTTACATGAAGTATTTGAAAATATGGAATTTAGTGTATGTAATAAAGAACGAGAAATTTTGTATTATTGATTTGAAACATAAGTTCATAACATTTATTGATATATTCTCACGTTTTGATTACTCATATTAAGTTAAATTATTCAGATTATAGAAATAACACTAATTTATATCAACGTGCAATTTTGTTTTCTGTGCGCAGGCTAGGTACTTTCCAACTTATCGTCGACTCAGCATCTAACAACGAATCTCGAGCCCAAGTGTGGTGATGTTATATTTTGTAATGGCATGTACTTAGAAGGTCCTTTGGTTGTGATGAAATTTTAGATTTCAAGTGAATTGATGTTTATATGTATATATGGTTGTGGTTGAAGTTAGGTTGTGGTATGTGCTTTTAGTTTTAAAGCTTGATATCCTAAGTAGCTAGATGTTAGTTCAATATTGGCAAAATTGGTATGGATGAAAGTCTTGAATGGTTGATGCATTGTTGAAATATTTGAATATATAAAATGAGGTACCAATGAGGGTACATTGGTTAGGCATATTAGGTGATGGGTTTGGTATATTTTGAGGATGTTTAATTGTGTTTTGAGTAGGTTAAATGACTGCTAATTGAGTTGTTTAGTGCTCAAGTAAGTAGTAAATGGTAAAGTCGAGTTTTAAGGTACATTTAGGTGCAGACGGTTTGCCACACGGCCGTATGTCACACACAAGCAACACACACAGGTGTGTTAGAAAATAGTATAGGTGTAGTTTTCACACAGACTGACACACGACCGTGTGACCCAAGTCAGTGAGTTACACAGGCTGAAACATGGGTCGGGACACGGTCGTGTGTCTCAAGTCAGTGAGTTATACAAGCAAGGACACGGGCTAGGACACAGTTGTGTGTCCCAACTCTGAGAGTCACACAGCCTAGGGCATTCCAAATGGTCTGGCCACACAGCCGTGTGTCCCATGTTTTAGGAATTTTTAAAAATAGTCCTAAACTTTCAAAACTATTCCAAATTAGTCCCTGCCTGTTTTTGAACTATTTTTAAGGTCCAGTAGACTCGAAATAGGGATTGTAAGAGTAACTTTTACTTTGAATTGGAATGAATTAGCAAACTTAAATTAAGTGCATTCTACTAACATCATTGAAGATGAAAAAAAATAGTTGGAGTATGGACCAATACTCTGATGCTAATAATTGGAATAGTCTAGTTATGTATCCAACTTTTAGCATTCAAATATGGATAAATAGTGATAAGAGTGTAGACAGTGGAAGACCAAGTTTAGCATTGCATAGCATGATTTGTTATTTGATTTTATAAGAGTCTAGTATGAAAGTATTAGTTTGACGTGACCTGCTGTTAATGACTAGCTTACATGTTTAATTATGATTGATTATTTGTTTTGATTTGTTAGTAATGCCCCTTAAACCAATGACGGAAAGGGGTTAGGGTGTTATATTTTCTTCCTATGTTCATAGTCTTGTTCTAAATACATTCTCATTGTAAAATCTTTATTATCATTTGGTTTGAATTAGTAAAAAAAGAGATACTCAAAAGGGTCATTTTGTTTGAATAAATTGGTTTTAGTCATTGATAGGAAGTTAAGTTTATGTTTTTAATGTATTTATTTTTAGCTAATTTTTTAATAAAATGGTACTAAACTCGTGTCTTTCTTATTAAGGAGGAAATTGGAATACCGAAATTCAAAATCAAACAAAATGGGATAAATTGGAACGAAAAAGAAAAGAGGACTGTCACATCGAAGAATTGAAGAATTAGTAGTTGACTAGTTAAAATCATATTTTTATTTTGAAATTGTCAAAATTCTATGAATAGTATGAATCTGATTTTTAGTTGATATTTTTTAGGAAAAAATCTTGCTAAATTTAGCATGACAAATGTGTATAAATACTTAATGTTGGTGGCATTTCAAAACGGATTGGAATGTACTTAGAAATTGAATGAAATTTATTCCTTTCTTTCTATCAACGTTAGAGTTAAGTGCAGGCATTCTATCATTCTTTTTCCATTTCTTTATTTTAGTTAAATTGCTTCCTAAGTCCCCCCCTTTCTACTTTCCACCATTTCCATTTAAAATCATTTCCATACACCAACAAGCATGATTAATCTCATGCTTAACTAAATCCTTTTTACCTTTAGCCTGATTAAACAACCCACGCAATTGAGGCCATTAATCCAAGTTGGGCTTTCAGAACGCAAGGCTGTCAAGGTCTTGAATTGTGAACGCGTGTATCGCTGTTAGATAATTGGTAAGGGTTGATTTGCAGGTCGTACCGGAATTGACTACACAAGGAAGAATTGGTGGTTGGGACGTTCTTGATCGCTATAACCAACTTATCGCTTGGAAGGGAAAACCCATTTTTCAAGGACCAATTCAAGTTTGGAGTGTATCGAGGCTGAGGCTAAGCTTTAATATATTTAATTCACCAGTTTATTTTATTTCACTTATTTTTTTTTTGCGATCATAATTCTATTTTCATTTTACTTTATATTTTTTTATATTATTACATTTATCAGCTAAAGCCCCCCTTTTTATTTATTTTTCAGCTTTGCAACGCAGGTTATGGGCACTACTGTTGCCATGACAATAATTCTAGTTGCTAGAAAAAGCGAAATCAAATAACCAATCCCTATGGGTTCAACCCTACTACCTTATACTGCTGTTTAGTCTTATTTTGTCGTAGGAATTTATAGTTGGTGGCTAGGCACCCATCAAATTTCGGCGTCATTACTGAGGATTGGAAATATTTTTTCTAATTTTCATTTGTTTTCCTTATGATTAGGTCAGAACCAGAAACCTTAGAATATAAACCACAAATCGAGAAATTAGCTCAAACGCTATACAAAAAAGCTACTTGACTCGAAAAACAACCACAAGTGAGAGAGGACGAATACAAAACATTATCTTACAAAGAAACAATAGACGATACATTCAGCGAACCTGAAGAAATGATGAATCAAACCATTCGACAACTCACTACGGCACCGGATGAGCAACAACTATTGTGCATAAATTATCCAACGGGAGTAACACCATTTGAATTAAAGTCGGGCTTAATTCATTTATTGGCCACTTTCTGTGGTTTGAAAAACAAGAACTCCCATACTCATCTTAAGGAATTCCACTTGGTTTGCTTAAGCATGAAACCACAGGGAGTAACCGAGGATCAAATAAAACTTCGAGCTTTTCCTTTTTCATTAGCCGACTCTGCTAGAGAATGACTAATTTATCTACCTCCTAGTTCAGTTAATACATAGTCTGATATGTCTTGTTTATTTCTTGTCAGATTTTTTCCAGTAGCTCAGAGTTGAATTAAAAAGAGGCATTATAAGAATTCGACAAAAGGAGACTGAATCGCTCTATGATCACTGGGAGCGGTACATACAGTTGTGTGCAAGTTGTCCACAACATGGTCAGAATGAACAATCACTTATGCAATATTTCTATGAGGGGTTACTCCCGATGGAAATGAAGATGATAGAAGTTGTAAATATGATGCCTCAAAGAGCAAGTGAGTTAATTTTGACGATGACTGCGAATTCCCAACAATTTTGACCAACTACAGAACCCACGAGAAGGGTTCATAAGCTAAGTACTCCGTTCTTAGAAGAAAAAATTGGTAAGCTCACTAATGTTACTTAAAATTTGCATACAGTAAAGTCGAACCTAGCTCAGTTATGCGAGATTTGTACCATTTCTGGTTATCCAACAGACTCGTGTCTAATTTTACAGGATGACATAACAACACAAGTAGATGTCGTTGGGAACTTCCCAAGCCCACCTCAAAGGAGTTATGATCCACCTTCGATTACTTGTAATGCAAGGTGAAGAGACCACCCAAATCTAAGTTATGGATCGAACCCTCAATACAATCAACTATATCAACCAAGGCCACCTCCCCCTCAATAGTTTCAACCTCCAAATTCATCTCTTGAAACCATAGTAGAGAGGTTAGTTTTTAGCACAAAAAGTTCCAACAAAAGGCTGAAGCACACTTTCATGTATTAGATCAGCAAATAAGTAAGGTTGCGCTTATAGTTAGTTATTTGGAAACATAAGGGAAATTGCTATCTCAAATTGAGCTGAACCAAAATGCGAGTGTTGTAGCCGTAAAAGATAGAACGGTTTCAGAGCCAGTACCTTTCACGAGCCGTGATCAAGACACTGAATGGGAAGAAAAAAAACCTAAACCAACAGCTCTCACAGAGTTGGCACCACTGAAACCATTCGTGGTACCATCCCCATTCATTGGAAGACTTGCCCAATATAAAAAAAAGAGTGAGAAGAAAAAGAAATCCTTGAGACGTTTTGAAATATAGAAATTAGCATTCCCTTACTCGACACAATCAAACAAGTTCCACACTATGCAAAATTCTTGAAATATTTGTGCTCTGGAAAAAAGAAACTTCAAGGAAACGATAGGGTAAATGTGGGAGAAAACGTTTCTACGGTTCTATAAAAGAAAATCCCACCTAAGTGTAAGGACTAAAGTATGTTTTCTATATTTTGCAAAATAGGTAATATTGGCATAAAGAAAGCCATGTGTGATTTATGAGCGTATACTAATGTAATGCCTTTATCTATTTTTATCCAAAATGGGTGTTGGAAGATGTCATCATCGAGGTAAATGAGCTAATTTTTCCTGTAGAGTTTTACATCATCGATATGAATGAAAAAAACTTAAAAAATTCTTTCGATATTCTACTCGGAAGACCATTTTTAAGCACTGCACATATGAAGATTGATGTTCGAAGTGGAACACTTGCAATGGAGTTCGATGGTGAAGCGGTAAAATTTAATTTTTGTGAGACGATGGGCTGACCCAGTATAACGTCAAATGTCTCTAGTATTGATATTATTAAACCACTAACAAAATTATATTTTGAATATCATGAAGAGGATGAGTTACAAACTATGCTTTGTAGGAGTTTAGACCTTGATGCTACGGATAACCTAAAGGAATTAATGACATTTGAAAAGTCAATTCGTGAAGTTGTTATTTTTATGGAGACTTCACAAGTTCCTAGAAGTCAAGGTAAATATTTTGAACTATCTCATAAAACTAAACTCTTTCCTTCTATATTGTAGGCTCCGGAATTGGAATCTAAACCGTTACTGAAACACTTAAAGTATGCCTTCTTAGGTGATGGAACACTTAGAGTATGCCTCCTTAGGTGATGGGAACACTTTACCAGTGGTAGTATCTAGTAAACTTTCAAGATTGGAAGAGAAGAATTTAGTTCGAGTCTTGAAGGACTACAAAGGGGATATCGGGTAGACGATTACTGATATTAAAGGTTTAAGTCCTTCAACTTGTATGCATAGAATTTTGATAGAAGAGAATGCGCCCAAATAGAGAAGCTCAAATATGCCTCACTCCACCAATGATGAAGTTCGTGAAAAAGAAAATTTATAGGTTACTAGAAATTAGGATGATCTATCCTATTTCCGATAGTAACTAGGTTAGCATAGTTTATGTAGTACCGAAGAAAAT
The DNA here is from genome assembly GCF_007990345.1 of Gossypium hirsutum. Lineage (NCBI taxonomy): Eukaryota > Viridiplantae > Streptophyta > Magnoliopsida > Malvales > Malvaceae > Gossypium > Gossypium hirsutum. Next base: position 110,305,480 of record NC_053429.1, on the reverse strand, counting down.
CAGTGAAATCGTAATAGAAAATTTGACCGGTGAATTAGTTCTCACTCGAGTCCAATTCGGGTGGAGAGTTTGCATAGATTACATGAAGTTGAATTCTTTAAATCGAAAAGACCACCTTCCACTTCCTTTCATTGACCAAATGTTAAAACGTTCAGTTGGAAAATCTTACTATTGTTGTCTTCATGGTTATTCAGGTTTTTTCCAAATTCTAGTGGCACCTGAGGACCAAGAAAAGATGACAAAGAAAAGATGACATTTACATGTCCCTTTAGGACGTTCGCCTATAGACAGATGCCATTTGGACTTTGCAATACGCCAACCACATTTCAAAAGTGCATGGTAAATATATTTTTTCGACTAAGTCGAGAAAATAATTGAGATATTTATGGATGACTTCACGGTGTATGGTATTTCTTTCAATGAATGTCTATCAAATCTCACTAAAATTTTAAAAAGATGCTTAGAATTTAATCTCATTCTAAATTATGAAAAATGTCATTTTATGGTAGATGATGGATTAGTTTTAGGACATATTGTCTCCACTGAAGAGATCGCTATCTATAAGGCCAAAATTGATGTTATCAACTCACTTCTGTACCCCACAACTGTGAGGGAAATTTGCTCTTTTCTTGGTTATTTAGGTTTTTACAGGTGCTTTATAAATGATTTTTTGAAGATTTTGCTATCGCTCTACAACCTCTTGCAAAAAGACAAAGATTTAAATTTGATCATGCATGCAAGGATGCGTTCGATACATTCAAGCATAAGCTTGCTTTAGCTCCTATAGTATAGCCACTGAATTGGGATTATCCCTTCGAGCTCATGTACGATGCAAGTGACCATAGTGTGGGAGTCATCCTTGGGAAAAGAATTGGGAATGAACCCCATGTCATATCTTACACCTCTAAAACATTAGATGCCTCCCAAAGCAACTACTCAACCACTGAAAAAGAACTATTAGTTATTGTTTTTGCTTTGGAAAATTTTAGATCATAGTTGTTAGGTACTAAAATTATTGTTTTTTCTGACCATGCAACCTTAAAATATTTGATCGGGAGGAAGGAGGCAAAACCAAGATTGATCCAATGGATTCTACTCTTACAAGAATTCAGTCTCGGGATTAAAGACAAAAAGGGTGTGAGAACTTGGTAGCTAACCATTTAAGCCAAATACCCCTACCCAAAGATGTCACCCCTCTTAAAGACGATTTCCCAGATGAAAATCTACTATCAGCCCAAGCAGTTTACCCATGGTACACAGATATGGTAAACCTCTTCACTACAAGTATTATTTCTTCTGACTTATCACATTCTGAAAAGGACAAAATCAACTGAGACTCACGATATTATATATGGGACAATCCATACCTATGGAAACACTATTTTGATAAGGTAATTCGATGATATGTCACAGAAATCAAGGTATAATCTATCCTAGATTTTTGTCATTCTTACGCTTGTAGAGGGCATTTCAGCCCTAAATGCACTGCACATAAAGAACTTGAATGTGAATTTTTTGGCCACACATTTTTCATGATGCTTACTTATTTTATAAGACTTGCGAGAGATGCCAAAAAGTGGGTACTTTAAGTCGAATGAATGAAATGCCCTTAACACCTATGCATGTATGCAAAATTTTTTATGTATGGGGCATCGATTTCATGGGTCCATTTGTTTCATAATTTAATAATGTTTATATTATTCTCGCTGTAGATTACGTATCTAAGTAGGTAGAAGCTAAAACTACCCGTCGTGATGATGCTAAAACTATAGGGGAATTTTTGAAATTATTTTTCCAAGTTTGGCACATTGAGTGCGTTAATCAACGATCAAGGAACACATTTTTGCAACAAGGTAATCGATGCACTACTGAAAAAGTATGGGGTAACACAACATGTGGCCACTACTTATCACCCACAAATTGTAACAGCCTGATTTTCAGTGGTGATAGAACAGTGGTTCAGGACCACAAATTTCTGTTGTGTCAACTCATAATATTATTTTTATAATATTTATATAGTCATTTGAGTCGTATTAAAATTTGGTTCGAAAATATTAACGTTTAGTTAGTTAATTAAAGAAAAAAGGACTAAGTTGTAAAAGATGCAAAAGTTATTAATTAAAGCATTAGAATGATGTAATGGCCTAAGTAGTAAATGTGGGAGGACCATTAGGGAAATTCATCCTTATTTTGGATAGTGGATGGTAATTGGTATTAAATTTAAAGAAAAATTGAATAAAAACTTAGTATAATGGCAATTTTGTAATTAAAACAAAGTTTAAACAAAATTAAGTAAAGATTAAGCCTTTTTCTTCATTCTATATTCAACATGTCGAAAAACCATGGAAAATTAAGCTTGGAGAATCTTCCAATAGTATCATCTTGCATGTGAGTGAAATTCTTGCCCGTTTCTTGTAATTTTTATGTTTTTGAGATCGTTGCAACTAGGTCTAACTAGCCCATACCTTCGTTTTTTATTCTGTTAAAAGTTTTGGAAGTTTCCATTGATGAATATTGAATGATTTTGATGAATACCATGTGTTTTAAGCTTTGATTGTGTTGTTTGATGATTTTGTAAAGTGATTTTTTTTGTTAGATTTTGGTTTTTGGATTAAATTGTGAAAATGACAATTTTAGGGATTGATAGTGAATGTAATGTTAATTATAGACTATTTAAAGGCCTAGTATATTTGTATTTATTTGAGAAAAATGGTTAATTTGATGAATTTCGGTTTAAAGGACAAAATTGTAAAAATTGTAAAAGTTTAGGGTAATTATGTAAATTAGAAAAATAAAAGGGAATTAACTGTAAAGTGGATTGAAATGTGAAATGTAAGCTAATAATTGATCAATTTCATATTTTAGATCAAGATCTAGTAGATACTCGTGGAAAAAGAAAAATAGCAGAATAGTCCCTGAACTTCTACAACTACTACAATTCAGTCCAGGTAAGTTCGTACGGTTTAGAATTTGTCAGCTATACGATTTTTTTAGTAGAGTAACTTGGCACAACATATATATATTTAATTGTTGATGATGAGTGATTATTTGAGATATATTATTGAATTTGATGTTCGATTTAAATTGAACGTGGGATAGAGTACAATTGTGATTTGGTGTGTTATCAGGGATTGGAGTGGAGATAGTCTTAGAGTGATGTATATATATTACCCGAGTAAACCAAGGTTCAGCATTTGTTGCGAACTCTCGTATTATACTCTCTGTTTGGTGTGTTTCAGAAGGACTAGTTCTGTTGAGCATTGGTGTGTTTCGGTTAGACTAGCTTTTATAAGCAATGGTGTGTTTTAGAGGGATTGGCTTGTGTGAGATTTTGGTGTGTTTTTGGTTGGACTGGCACTATACTCTTATCTATAAGTCATTCTTTGAATTGAAATCTTAGTAAGGTAATTTGTTGATGAATTTGATGGATTTGCTAGACATTTGAGTATTAGATTGAACGTAAATGACTTATCGGCTGAGATTATAGATGACAGGGAACCTTCGTGGTTGAATTATTATTGTTTGAATTGTTGTTTTAAATTTGGTAAGATTTATTGTTTTAATACGTCAAACTTACTAAACTTCATTGAGATTACTTGTGTTAATCTTTAATTTTGTAGGTACTCGGAAGGTTGAACAATCGGATCGACACTCAAGTCACACTATCTATTAAATTTTCGGTAGTTTTTGGAACGTTCTTTTCAGTTTATATGGCATGTATTAAGTGTGTATGTTATTATAAAGGTTTTGGATGTGTATAATGTTAAGTATGAATTGTGTGCATATTGTTAAACCTTAAGATAAATGTGAATGAGGTAGATATTTCAATGCAAATATAAATGGTATGTGTTAATGATATGTGTATTTGAGGTGCCTATGATAGGTACATTGGTTAAGTGTGGATTTGATGAATTGATAAGTTGTGTTTGAGGTTATATTTTGATATACAAATGTGAATGAGGTAGATATTTCAATGCAAATAGAAATGGTATGTGTTAATGATATGTGTATTTGAGGTACCTATGATAGGTGCATTGATTAAGTGTGGATTTGATGAATTGATAAGTTGTGTTTGAGGTTATCTTTTGATATACAATTGTATATACTTGTGGTACCAATAAGGGTACATTGGTTAGGCACTTAATAGGTTGATTTGGTATGTTTTTGGCTTGTTTAATGTCACTTTGAATAGGTGTTTTGGTGGGTATTTGAGTTTCTTAAGGTTCAAGTAAGCTTGAAATGGTAAACTTGTGGTTTAAGGTTCATTTTGGGTCCATATGGCCTGAAAAACAAGCGTGTGACTCAGCGGTGTATGACGTACGACCATGCAACATGGTTGTGTGTCTCCTATTGGCTTTAAAGGTTGCATTTTGAATGTTACATGAGCTGGCACACGGGCATGTGAGGCCATCTCGGAGGTTACACGGCCTAGCACATGGGCATGTGGCTTGGGAGTGTGACCCAAGTTAGAGAGTTGCACGGGCACGGACATAGGCTAGGACAGAGCCGTGTGTCTCTATTTCAATTGTTACGCGGCTTGAGACACGGACGTGTATCTCAGCTGTGTGATCCCTGCAGTCTAATTTTTTTGAATTTTTCTTAAATTTATCATATGTTTCCAAGTTAGTCCCGGATTATTTCTAGAGTCCTTTTTAGGGCCTCGAGGGCTCGATTAAGGGTTATTATGAATGTAATTGAATGTAATTAGACTATGTTTACATTGATGTATGAATCGAAAGGTTTATTGTTCCTTTTGTTTGGTAATGCTCTATAACCCTATTCCGGCGACGGATACAGGTTAGAGGTGTTACACAAACAAATGGAAAAGTGAAAGTTTCAAACCATGAAATAAAGTCAATTCTAGAGAAGACCGTGAAACCAGATCGGAAGGGTTGGAGCCAACAAGTAAACGATGCATTGTGGGTGTACCACACTGCTCATGAAGGACCCATAGGTAGTCCCCTTACCAACTCATATTCGGTAAACCGTCTCACCTTCCAATGGAGTTGGAACACAAGGTATTTTTTGCTGTAAAGCAATGCAACATGTAGTTGGACAATGCAGGTGATTATCAAAGATTAAACATTCAAGAGCTCGAAGAAATCCGGTATAACGCATATGAAAATGCGCAAGTCTATAAAGACAAAACCAAGGCTTTCCATGACCAGAAAATATCTTGCAAACAATTTTTAGTAGATCAGAAAGTGTTACTTTACAATCCTACACTAAGAATTTTTTTAGGTAAACTTTGAACCATATGGCTTGGTCCTTTTGTTATTACTTAATTGTTTCCTCATGGTGCATTGAAATTAAAAGCGAGGAGTCCAGAAAATGTTTTAAAGTCAATGGGAAAAGGTTAAAACCCTTTAACGAAAATTTCCAAGTACATGTAGTGGAGGAATTATTTTTTTAGGAGCCAAACGAATAAAATTTACAGGTCATCGAGCTAACGACGTTAAACCAAAGTGCTCTTTGGGAAGCAATCCATATTTTAATTTATTTTAAATCTAGTTTAATTTCTATTGAAAATAAATAAATAAATAAATAAAAATAATCATAAGATTGTTATTTATCCATTTTAATGTGTTATTTTCTAAGAATGTTGGTAGAGGCCGTCTTTTTTTTAAAATCGGATCCCAATCATGGCTTTCGCAAGCAAACAAAAAAAACTCAATCCATCACCTATCCAAATCCACATAACCTACAAAATAAAAAATAAAAAAACAAAACAAACCTAAATAAAAACCCCTAAGCCCAGTTAAGCCCAAAATAAAAAGGGAGAAGAAAAAAAAACAAATAGGTCAAATAAGGCCCAAAAAACTTAAAAACCCATATCGGGTTTTATTTATAAAAAAACCCACATTTCAAACCCCCATCTTACTTTTCTTTTCTTTCCTTTCCCTTTTCTTCATCTTCACCTACCTTCCTTAAAACAAAACCCTAACTTTTACCTTTCTCCATGCTGTCATCACGGGCAGTTGCCGCTGTCATTCAACACCCCCACTAGACCAAACCAACACCCCAAACACCATCGTTCGCCGTTCCCTTTCTCCTAGCCATGCACCAAATTGCCCCCCAAACACCATCATTCGCGTCCCTCTACCGCCAAGCCTTCACCCATGAAAACTGCCACCTTTTCAAATCCCAACCACCACTACACCTTATTTCTAAAACACCAAACCTCGCTAATTTCCTCCATTAACGTCACCACCTTTAAACCCCCACCACAACCTTAAAAACACAGTCGCAACCCTCTACACAACTGCCCAAACGTCTTTCTCCACCATCATGAGCCATCACATCGTCCGCCATCATGAGCCAACGCTATGAGCAGCTATAAAAGGACATCGTTGTTTGTTTCTTGAGCTCGAACAAAAGCCTTAGTTCGCACTAGAAACCAATCAGCCGACAGATTTTTAGTTTCTCTTAACTGAGGTTGAAATCAATTTTCAGCACCACCGGTCATTGATATTGACGATGAAGACTCAGAACCGTCTCCACCACTATTGATACATGTTGTTGGACCGAGTCGACACTGACGTCGAAGAAGTTCGACACCAGGTGAAATGGAAGACCCACAAGTTCATTTGGATGCTTCTGATGAAATAAGGTACAATGTTCCAAATTTACAACCTGTTTTTTCATTACTTACGTATCCTACAGGTCACTCAGATGAAACTAGCACTTTAGATTACAATAACGCAGAACCATTGAACTGAAATGAGTAAGCACCTTCGCGCCAAACAATGTCAGCCACCACACATTCTAGACGACAACCAACTAACAAAGAGAAGAGCCAAAGTCAACCCCAAACAGTAGTACTGACACTGCTGATATATTGAGCCCACCGAATAGTCCAGCTGAAAAGGAATACCAACCTCTAAGAAATAATAGGCACAACCACAAAGACGTACCTACATGATGCCACCAGAAAGAGAGTTCAGGGATTTTTTAATTTTACGGCCTTGGAAAACAATACGAGATATGAGGAAATTCAACATTGTCCTATCTAAGTTTGTAAATATATCTTTTCTTCACCATTGATACACTCAACATGTGTGATTCTGTGTTTAATTATTCCGATGCTATTGGTTGGATGTCGTATAAGAATATTTACTTTGTTGCATTTTTTGAGCTCATATTCAAATTTTATGTAACATTTAGTTTCCATATAACTGTTGTTAGGACTGTTGAAACCCAAAACGTAATTCAATTTAGATTGCAATCTGTAGTCTATACACATTCTCATCGTGCCATCTTTTTTTTTTATAAATAACATAGGGGCACCCTAATGCGAGAAACTCGGTCTTGCAAACCCTCTGTCTGTCAACTTTTGCAACTGAGCTTTTAATTCTTTTAACTCTGTCGGTGCCATTCAGTACGGAGCTATCGATATTGGTGTTGTACCCGACATTAATCCAATGCCAAATTCAACCTCTCGGATCGGTGGTAAACCCAGTAACTCTTCAGGAAATACATCTGGATACTCACATACAACTGGCACTTATTTAATCTTTTTTTCAGTCACTTTCCTATCAAGTACATAAGCAAAATAAGCTTCGCAACCCTTTCTCACATATTTCTGAGCTAACATCGATGAAATCACTGTTGGCAAGCCATTCAAATCATCTGACTCAATCTGGATAATCTCATTATTCTAACACCTCAAATCAATTGTCTTTCGTTTGCAATTCACAACAGCATCATGCAATGTTAACCAATCCATACCCAGGATTATATCAAACTCATCAAACAGCAACAACATCAAGTCGGCCAGAAACCAATTATCCCGAATCATCAAGGGACAGTTTTTGCACATTTTATCAACCAATACACACTTGCCTAAGGGGTTCGATACTCTAATTACAATATCAGTAGACTCTACAAGAAAAGTCTTATTGGATACCAAATTCACATATACATATAAATGGGTTGATCCTGGATCTATCAATGCAATAACTTTAGTCTCATAGAGAGTAAAAGTACCGGTGATAACATCTGGAGATGACGCTTCTTCGCGAGCGCAAATAGCGTAGGCTCGGGCAGGTGCTCTAGCATCAGATTTCGCAGCAATGTCTTGTGTCACACCTCTACCACCACTCATAATACCCGTGTTTCTAGGCGGTCTACCTCTAGCCACAGTGTTACTTGGCCTCGTGTTCTGAGCATTATCTTTTCTGCTAACTCTGGGCATTCTTTAAAAAAGTGATCTCGTAAACCACAACTGTAACAAGCTCTATTATTATATTTCACCCAAAAATCTCCAAAATGCCGTCCTCCACATTGTTGACACCCAGGCTTAACATCTTTTACATTACCAACACTCGATACCAATGTTGCTTGAGCTTTAGAGTTGGTGTATTGCTTTCCATGATCTCTATTCTGATATCCCATTGAAGTTGTCGATCGGTTAAAATAGTCTTTTGAGTTCTTCGACGATGAATAATAAGATTTACCCATCGATCTCTTTCTCAAATATCGCGCCTCTAAATCAGCCTTTCTCTTTCTTTAGTGAAGTCCTCGGCTTTACAAGCCCTCTCAAATTGAACAACGAATTCTTTGATTTCCAGAATCCTGACTAGAAGTTTTATATCTTCATTCAATCCATTTACAAAGCGTTTACTCTTGCTTTCTTCAGTAGACACATATTCTCGAGCATACTTGCTTAATCATACGAATTCTCTTTCGCACTTAGTGACAGTCATTCGACGCTGTTTCAATTCTAAAAACTCTTTATGTTTCTGATCGAGAAATCCCTGGCTTATATACTTTTTACGGAACTCAATTTGAAAGAATTCTCAGGTAACCCGTTCTCTAGGAACCACCAATGTCAACGTTTTCCACCAATGATATGCATTATCTCTAAGCAAAGATACTACGCATTTGATACATTCTTCCAGACTATAGGAGAATTCATCAAATACTCTGATCGTGTTTTCAAGCCAGAATACAGCTCTCTCAGCATCATCTTCAACTGTAGCCTAGAACTCCTCAGCCCCGTGTTTTCGAATCTTATTAACATGTGGCTTACTCAATTGAGTTAGATCGATTACTTGTTGTACAACCGGGACTTGTTGAGAAACAGGTGGGGGTGGAGATTTTTAAGCATCCAGATTCGTTCGAACGAACTTCATGAACCACTCACTCATCATTTGAAAGAAGGCTTGCTTTGCCTCTTTCTTGTGACTACTAGTCACGGGTCTAGAGTCATATTGAGTTGCTCTTTGAGAAAAAGCAGGAGCGTTACTCTCTACATTGTCAGCTACCACGCTTTCGGGATCCATTTGCTGTATAAAAACACATTTTAACTGTCAAGAATCATCCCACAATCGCATTTTATATATCTGGCATGTATAGTTAGACTCTCACTCACTACGTTAGTCCTAGAATAGACTAAATCGTAGCTCTGATACCAACAAATGTAACACCCTTAACCCGTATCCGTCGCCAGAATAGAGTTATGAGGCATTACTAATCAATACACATCATTCACATTCATAACATATACATTTATTGCATTCACATATAAACATATCCAACAAATTCACATTGTCCCTTTTTATGACTCTACATAGCCTTAAACATGTTTAAGAGTGGTTTGGGACTAAGCCGATAACATTTGTAAACTTAGGAAAACTTAGAAAATTTTTCAACATCTAAGGGTCACACGCCCGTGTGAACAGGCCGTGTGAAAACAGGGCATACATACTGACTTGTACCACATGCCCGTGTGTCATGGCCGTAGAAAAATTAGGGAGGTTACTGACTTGGGTTACACGGTCGGCCACACGCCCATGTGCTAGCCCGTATGTCTCACACAGCCAGTAGACACGCTCATGTGTCAAGGCCGTGTCAAACTGTAGGGTATACTGCCTTCCTCGAAAGGGTACCCCAGGGGACACACGACCGTGTAACATAGCCGTGTGTCACACACGATTGAGACACACACCCGTGTATCTGCCCATATGGATAAAAATAGGCCATTTGCAAAGCCAATTTGCCACCCTACACTCATGCACACATAACAAACAATTTGGAAACATTTCCATACATTTATAGTCAGCCAAAACATACCAATTCACACACATTTCATGCCAATTCATAGTCAACCATTTCACTACTCAAATTCACAACCAAAATTATACCAAATTATACCATTCCTCAAGCATTTACACATGCATCGAAATAACTAACTCAAATCTCAAAATAACACTAATTCAATACCTTAATCTCATACCATATTATGCTAAACTCACAAGGCATACTATTCACACCACATAGCATATTTAAACACATCATATAAGCAAAATTCACATCCCACAACTTTATCATAAACAAGCCAAATCACATGGCTATAATTCCATAACACAAAATATACCATAGTAATACTAGCCTATACATGCCATATCTCATATATACAAGGCTTCAGAAGTACCAATGAAATGATCGATAGTGTGATGATGGTTCCCGATAATCCCCAATGTCTGAGCTAACTTCGATATTCTATAAAAAAAAGACAAATAACACAAAGTAAGCTTCATAGCTTAGTAAGTTCGCACAAAATATTCACTCAACAGTTCATAATATACAAGTTAAGAATTAATAAACACTTAGTAAATCTCATATCATCATTCGATTCTAATCCATGACCATTTATCCTATATATACAAATCCATCAAGCTTAATACACATAGTATCAACTACCACATAGGTATCGTACGTACTTGTACATTCCCATATTTATTTATTTCATTTTCACTTCATTGTTCAATACGTTAAACCATCTAGAAATCTTTCCATACTCAAAGAACTCGCACACTTAGTGCATAAATGATTAGTCGAAGCTATAACTATATCGTACACTTAGTGCCATCACATTAAACCAAAACTATCATGGTATCGCACGCTTAGTGCCCATATAGCCGAAGCTATTCCAATTCGCACACTAAGTGCTTTATATAGCCGAAGCTATCTCGAATCACACACTGAGTGCCAAACATAGTCTATTTGTTGTCGTACGCAATTTTAGTCGCATATATACAATGTATGTAATATTAAAACATTAAATACATAATTGAAATAATTTTTATCATGTTTGAACTTACCTCTTACTCGGAATTGACGAATCGAATCGATTACTCGACAACCTTTGATTTTCCCCGATCCAAATCCGAATTCTTTCTTTCTTGATCTATATGTATTCAAAATTAACTCTTTTATTCCTCAATTCATTAAATTTCATCCAAACTACACAATTTGGGAAATTTTACACATTGACCCCTATAATTTCATATTTTCTCAATTCAGTCCTTATTTCATAAAAATACAAAATTCACACAATTCAATTTAAATACATGTTAGAAAATTTCATAGGGACCTCTAGTAGCCCTAAAATTTCATTTATTCCACATTTAAACCTCTCAATTTGTATATTTTACAATTAAGTCCCTATTTGACATTTTTGTCAAAAATCACTTAACAAAACTTTAATATCTATCATCAAGCTTTCATAATTCACCAACAACCATTCAAATGCTCAAAAATTTATCAATTGAAACTCACAAAATCACCAACAAACTTAAAAATTAAGGTACGGGCTAGCTAGTACTCAAAGCAACGATCACAAAAATATAAAAATCATCAAAAACCGAGTTAAAAACATACCTCAATCAAGAATACAAAGAGTCAAACCCTAAAATTCTTCAAATGGTCTTTCTTCTTTTGATTTTCAGTGAGAGATATGAATATTAACACTAATTTTTATGTTTTGCTTTGTTAAATATACATTAATTGATAATTTACCATTTTAACCTTTGTTTTAAACATTATAATTCATATAGTTCAAGGCCATTTATATCCATCTCCACTAACCATGGTCTAATTAGAACCTAATGACCTTTCATTTAATAAGCCATAGCAATTTTGCACTTTTAACTTATAGAATACAACTTTTGCATTTTACGCAATTTAATCCTTTTTCTCTCATTGATCTATTAAACGATAAAATTAGCTCACGAAATTTTCAAACATATGTATTCACATGCTATAAAAATAAAAAATATTAAAATAATTCTCCAACCTCATATTTTTGGTCCCGAAACCACTGTTCTGATTTAGTTAAAACCGGGCTGTTATAACTCTCCCCCTTAGGGATTTTCGTCCCCGAAAATCTTACCAGTGAATAGGTTTGGATATTGCTTTCCCATAGCATCCTCAGGTTCCAACGTAGCTTCTTCAACCTCGTGTCGATGCCACAATACTTTCACTAATGCAGTTCTTTTATTTCTCAACTCTTTGATCTTACGAGCTAAAATCTATATCAGTTCTTCATCATAAGACATATTAGGATGAATTTCAACCTTAGTCGGGAAAATGACATGTGAAGGATCAGATCTGTATCTTCATAGCATCGATACATGGAATACATTATAGATCCTTTCTAACTCAGGTGGTAACAATAATCTATAAGCAATCGGCCCAAAACGTTCAATAATCTTATACAGCCCAATGAATCTCGAACTTAACTTGCCTTTACAATCGAATCGCAGTATTTTCTTCCACGGAGATACTTTCAAAAACACTTTATCCCCAATTTGAAATTCAATATCTTTTCTTTTCAAATCTGTATACGATTTCTACCTATCTGACGCTGCTTTTAAACTGTCGCAAATTACTTTTACTTTTTCTTCAATCTCTCTGATCAGATCAACTCTGTGAATCTTATTCCCACTAAGCTCTATCCAATACAACGGTGTTCGACACTTCCAACCGTATAAAGCTTCGTATGGTGTCATTTTAATACTCGATTGAAGACTATTGTTATACGCGAATTCAATCAACGGCAAACGTTTTTCCCACGTACCTTCGAACTCAAGAATTCAACATCTTAACATATCCTCGAGTATCTAAATAACTCGCTTAGATTGACCATCCATCTGCTGATGAAATACGGTACTGAAATGTAGTTTTGTTCCTAGTGCATCTTGCAATTTCTTCCAAAACCTCGATATGAATCTCGGATCTCTATCCGAAACAATAGAAACATGCACTCCATGTAATCTCACAACCTCAAAAATATACAACTCAGCTAACTTTTCAAGTGAATTATCCGTACGTACCGGAATGAAATGAGTCGATCTTCTCAATCTGTCAACTATAACCCAGATCACATCTTTCTTACTCGGAGATAAGAGAAATCCCGATACAAAATCCATAGTCATTCTATCCCATTTCCACTCGGGAATCATAATCGGCTGCAATAAACCTGAAGGTACCTGATGCTCAACTTTAACTTCCTGACAAATAAAACATTTCTAACCAAATTCTGAAATATCACGTTTCATATCATGCCACTAATACAACTGTTTCAAACCATTATACATTTTTGTGCTTCCCGGATGAACAGATAAACGACTACTATGTACTTCGCTCAAAATCACCTGTATTAACTTTGAATTCCTCGAAACACATATTCGACCTCTGATTCTCAAACAATCATCAACATCAACTTGAAACTCTGAATCAGGGTTTGGATCACACTAAGCTCATTTTGCTAACATTTCATTATCAACTTTTTAAGCTTCACAAATCTGCTGTAAAAATAACGGTCGTACTTTCAACTCAGCTACAGTCGAACCATCATCAGATAGATCCAACTGAGTATTCATTGTACGTAGAGAAAATAAAGATTTCATCAACAACATTTACTTTTCTCGGATGATAGTCAATCATTAGCGCGTAATCTTTTAACAATTCTAGCCATCTCCATTGTCGCCAATTCAAATCTTTCTGAGTCATCAGATATTTTAAACTTTTATGATCTAAATAAACGTGGCATTTGATGCCAAATTTTTAATGCGAACACAATCGCGGCTAACTCCAAATCGTGTGTCAGGTAATTCTTTTCATGCAGCTTCAACTTTCTCGAGGCATAAGCTATGACTTTGCCTTCCTACATCAAAACGCAGCCTAAACCATTCAATGATGCATCACTATAGATTACAAATTCTTTACCCGATTCTGGTTGTACTAACACTGGAGCTTCAATTAAAAGAACTTTCAGCTGATTAAAACTTTTCTGACATTTCTCGGACCATTTGAACTTTACATCTTTTTGAAGTAATCTTGTCAATGGAGTCGCAATCATCGAAAAGCCTTTTACAAACCATCGGTAATAGCCAGCTAGTCCTAGAAAACTGCGGACTTCAGATGCATTTCTCGGAGGCTTCCAATCCATAATTGCAGAAATCTTGCTCGGATCGACTCGAATACCCGATGCTGACACAATATGCCCTAGAATACCAACCTCACACAACCAGAATTCACATTTACTGAACTTTGCATATATCTGTTTATCTCAAAGAGTTTGCAATACAATTCTCAAATGCTTGGTATGCTCAATTTCATCTCGTGAATATATCAATATGTTATCCATAAACACAACAAAAAATCGATCTAAGTACGGTCTGAAAGTATAGTTCATTAAATCCATAAAGACAGTGGGTGCATTCGTTAGTCCAAAAGGCATAACTAAAAATTCATAGTGACTATAACTCATTCTGAAAGCAGTCTTCGGCACATCAGAGTCTCTAACTTGCAACTGATAATAGCCTGATCTCAAATTTATCTTTGAAAACACTGTAACCCCTTTTAATTAATCAAGCAAATCATCTATTCTGTGCAGAGGATATTTATTCTTGATCGTCACTTTGTTAAGCTATATGTAGTCTATACACATTCTCATCGTGCCATCTTTCTTTTTCACAAATAACACAGAAGCACCCCAAGGCGAGATCTTGCAAACCCTCTGTCTGTCAACTGTTGCAACTGAGCTTTTAATTTTTTTAACTCTATCGGTGCCATTCTGTACAAAGCTATCGATACTAGTGTTGTACCCGATATTAATTCAATGTCAAATTCAATATCTCGGATCAGTGGTAAACCCAGTACCTCTTCAAGAAACACATTTGGATACTCACATACAACTGGTACTTATTCAATCTTCTTTTTAGTCACTTTCGTATCAAGCACATAAGCAAAATAAGCTTTGCAACCCTTTTTCACATATTTCTGAGCTAACATCAATGAAATCACTGTTGGCAAGCCATTCAAATCATCTGACTCAATCCAAATAATCTCATTATTCTGACACCTCAAATCAATTGTCTTTCGTTTGCAATTCACAATAACATCATGCAACATTAACCAATCCATACCCAGGATTATATCAAACTCATCAAATGGAAACAACATCAAATCGGCCAGAAAACAATTATCCCGAATCATCAAGGGACAGTTCTTGCATACTTTATCAACCAACACACACTTGCCTAAGGGGTTCGATACTCTAATTAAAACTTTAGTAGACTCTACAGGCGAAGTTTTACTGGATACTAAATTCACACATACATATGAATGGGTTGATCCTGGATCTATCAATGAAATAATTTTAGTATCATAAAGAGTAAAAGTATCGGTGATAACATCTAGAGATAATGCTTCTTCACTAGCGCGAATAACGTAGGCTCGAGTAGGTACTCTAGCATTAGATCTCGCAGTAGTGTCTCGTGTCATACCTCTACCACCACTCACAATGCCAGTGTTTCTGGGTGGTCTACCTCTAGCTGCAGTGTTACTCGGCCTTGTGCTCTGAGCATTATCTTTTTCTGCTAACTCTAGGCAATCTTTAATAAAGTGATCTCGTGAACCACAACTGTAACAAGTTCTATTATTATATTTCACCCAACAATCTCCAAAATGCCGTCTTCCACATTATTGACACTCAGGCTTAACATCTTTTACATTACCAACACTCGATACCGATATGGCTTGAGCTTTAGGGTTGGTGTATTGCTTTCCATGATCTCTATTCTAATATCCCACTAAAGTTGTCGATCAGTTAAAATAGTCTCTTGATTTCTTCGACGATGAATGATAAGATTTACTCATCGATCTCTTTCTCGAATCTCTTGCCTCTGAATTAACCTTTCTCTTTTCTTTACTGAGGTCATCGACTTTACAAGCCCTTTCAACTAGAACAACGAATTTTTTGATTTCTAGAATCCCGACTAGAAGTTTTATATCTTCATTCAATCCATTTACAAAGCGTTTACACATGCTTTCTTCAGTAGACACATAATCCCGAGCATACTTGCTTAATCATACGAATTTTTTTGTACTCAGTGATAGTCATTCAACCATGTTTCAATTCTAAAAACTCTTTATGTTTCTAATTGAGAAATCGCTAACTTATATACTTTTTACGGAACTCAATCTGAAAGAATTCTCAGATAACCCGTTCTCTAGGAAGCAGTGATGTCAACGTTTTCTACCAATGATATACATTATCTTAAGCAAAGATACTACACATTTGATACATTCTTCCAAAGTACAGGACAATTCATCAAATACTCTGATCGTGTTCTCAAGCCAGAATTCAGCTCTCTCAGCATCATCTTCAACTGTAGCCCGGAACTCCTCAGCCCCTTGTTTTTGAATCTTATCAATAGGTGGCTTACTCAATCAAATCACATCTATTACTTGTGGTACAACCGGAACTTGTTGAGGAACAGGTGAGGGTGGAGGTTGTTGAGCAGTCGGATTCGTTCGAATGAACATCATGAACCACTCACTCATCATTTGAAAGAAGGCTTACTTTTCCTCTTCTTTGTGACTACTAGTCACGGGTCTAGAGTCAGATTGCATTGCTATTTGAATAGGAACAGGCACGTTACTCTCTACATCGTTAGCTACGGCTCTTTCGGGATCCATTTGCTATATAAAAACACATTTTAACTGTCAAGAATCATCACACTATAGCAGTTTATATATATGGCATGTATAGCTAGACTCTCACTCGCTACGTTAATCCTAGAATCGACTAAGCCGTAGCTCTAATACCAATAAAAGTAATACCTCTAACCCATATCTGTCGTCGAAATAGGGTTACGAGGAATTACCGATCAATACGTATCATTCATATACATAACATATACATTTATTGCATTCATATATAAACACATCCAATAAATTCACATTGTCCCTTTTATGACTCTACGTAGCCTTAAACATGCTTAAGAGTGATTCGGGACTAAACCGATAACATTTGAAAACTTAGGAAAACTTAGAAAAAATGTCAACATTTAAGGGTCACACGCCCGTGTGAACAGGCTATGTGCCTCACACGGCCACCAGACATGCCCATGGCGCAAGCCGTGTGAAAACATGGCACACATACTGACTTGTACCATATGGCCGGAGACACGTCCGTGTGCCATGGTCGTAGAAAAATTAGAGAGGTTACTGACTTGGGTCACACAGCTGGCCACACGCCTATGTGCCTATCCGCCTGTCTCACGCGGCCAGTAGACACGCCCATGTGTCTAGGCCATGTCAAAACTGTATGGTATACTGCCTTAATTCGAAAGGGTACCCTAGGGGACATGCGGTCGTGTAACATAGCCGTGTGTTGCACACGGCTGAGACACGCGCTTGTGTCCCTGCTCGTGTGGACAAAAATAAGTCATTTACAAAGCCAATTTGCCACTCTACACTCATGCATACATAACAACCAATTTGGAAACATTTCCATACATTTATAGTCAGCCAAAACATACCAGTTCACACACATTTCATGCCAATTCATAGTCAACCATTTCACTACTCAAATTCACAACCAAAATCATACCAAATTATACCATTCCTCAAGCATTTATACATCCATCAAAATAACTAACTCAAATCTCAAAATAACACTAATTCAATACCTTAATCTCATACCATATTATGCTAAACTCACAAGGCATACCATTCACACCACGTATCATATTTAAACACATTATATAAGCAAAATTCACATCCCACAACTTTATCATCAACAAGCCAAATCACATGGCTATAATTCCATAACACAAAATATACCATAGTATTACTAGCCTATACATGCCATATACCATATATATAAGGCTTTAAAAGTACCAACGAAATGATCGATAGCGTGATGATGGTTCTCGATAATCCTTGATGTCCGAGCTAACTTCGATACTCTATAAAACAAAGACAAATAACACACTGTAAGCTTCATAGCTTAGTAAGTTCGTACTAAATATTTATTCAACAGTTCATAATATACAAGTTAACAATTAATAAACACTTAGTAAATCTCATATCATCATTCAATTCTAATCCATTACCATTTATCCTATATATACAAATCCATCAAGCTTCATACACATAGTATCAACTACCACATAGGTATCGTACGTACTTGTACATTTCCGTATTTATTTATTTCATTTTCACTTCATTGTTCAATATGTTAAATTATCTGGAATCTTTCCATACTCAAAGAACTCGCACACTTAGTACATAAATGATTAGCCGAAGCTATAACGATATCGTACACTTAGTGCCATCACATTAAACCAAAACTGTCACGGTATCGCACACTTAGTGCCACATATAGTTGAAGCTATTCCAATTCACATACTAAGTGATATATATAGCCGAAGCTATCTCGAACCGCACACTGAGTGCCAAACATAGTTGATTTGTTATCGTACGCAATTGTAGTCACATATATGCAATTTATGCAATATTAAAGCATTAAATACATAATTGAAATAATGTTTATCACGTACGAACTTACCTCTTACTCGAAATTGATGAATTGGATCGATTACTCGAGAACCTTCGATTTTCCCCGATCCAAATAATTCAAGGCCTTTTATGTCCATCTCCACTAACCATGGTCTAATTACAACATAAGTACCTTTCATTTAATTATCCATAGCAATTTGGCACTTTTAACTTATAGAATGCAACTTTTGCATTTTACGCAATTTAGTCTTTTTTCTCTAATTGAGCTATTAAGCGATAAAATTAGCTCACGAAATTTTACACATATATATTCACATGTTGTAAACATCAAAAATAATATTAAAATAATTTTTTAACCTCGTATTTATGGTCCCAAAACCACTATTCTGATTTAGCTAAAATCGGGCTATTACAATTTTCATACTGTCATTCAAGCCTACCGACCTCTCATAATTGGCCCTTATATCACGCATTTAGCTACAAACATTCTTCTATCCATAATTAATTTTTCATCTCTAACATATGCTTATAATATGGATCCTTTAGATGAGTATTGTTTAAATTATATGGGTTTGCTTGTCGGCACCCCTATTGCATTTGATTTTGTTCCCCCAGGTACATGACCTACTCGAAGCAATAGAGTATTCCAGTGAACACACGATCCGATTCCTAGAAAGCAAGAGGAGCAGCCCCCTCTAGTTGTGGAAGAGCAACTAAACTACATTGAGGCTCGCCTAGAAGCAATGGAAGCCAACAGCTCAAACATCCTCACAATATTGCAAAATGGTCACTTCCACTATCCTCCGCCTCATTAAACATACACGGGGATACACTTGACCCTTCTCTTTCTTTTTTATTCTTTTATTCTTACATTGAAGGCAGTGTGGGGTATTGAATTCGTAAGTATGCATGATTGTTTCTCTTTCACATGTGTTAATTCTTATGTTGGGATTATTCATTAATTTGTTTGACATTAAGCCTCTAATTCCTATGTTTAGTCAATTTAAATAGTTGGGTGGTTCTTGAATTGAAGTGTTCATTATCTAGTTTAATCGACGTGTGTGTTATAAGGTTGAAACATTGTAATTAGATTGTTTCATGAGAACTGATTCTTTATAAATTTTCTAGGTAAGTATGTCATTCTTAATTATTTTATTTTAAATGTATTTGCTAGTGAAAAAAAAAATCTACTCCACTGGTAGCTTGAGTTATAAGTGAAGATTTCAGGAATGTGACTGAATTCAGTAACCGGGGTGAGGTGCTTGGATTGTCATCTCATTTCACGTAAAAAGTTTTGAGTGACGAACTAGAAACTTGCAAACACTCCACCAACCAAGTTACCAGGAGTAGGGAATAATAGTCCGTTTGGAGACGTGTCTAATTGAGTAACCGGGATGAGGTGCTTGGGTTGTCATCTCATTTTGCCCAAAAAGGTTTGATTATGTCCCAAATTTGCTACATAATTAATTGAGAATAAATACCTTACAAATTTTGGTTTAATTTCAATTTAGTTAAATGATTGAATTTACATGTTTAAACTTTATGAACACTTGTTAATTAAACTGAGTGTTTTTATTATTCAATTTTCAACTAAATTGTTTGCATTGATCATGGTTGTGGAAGAGAGACTTGATTTTTGATAAATTATCGGATAGTTTCTAATGTAGGAACATACAATATGCTTGAGGACAGTCATTGGCTAAGTAGAGGGGAATTTGATAACAAGTTAGTTTTATACTTTTAATGTATTTATTTTTAGCTAATTTTTGAATAAAATGCTACTAAACTCATGTCTTTCTTATCAAGGATGAAATTGGACAACCAAAATTCAAAATAAAAAAATGGGCTAAATTGGAACGAAAAAGAAAAGAGGAGAGCAAAGTCAAAGAATTGAAGAATTAGTGGTTGACTGGTTAAAATCATATTTTTATTTTGAAATTGTCAAAATTCTATAAATAGTATGAATATGATTTTTAGTTTATATTTTTTAGAAAGAAAAATCTTCCTAAATTTAACATGATGAATTTGTATAAATACTTAATGTTGGTGGCCTTTGAAAACAAACTGGAGTGCACTTGGATATTGAATGAAATTTATTCCTTTCTTTTCTTTCAATGTCTAGAGCTAAGTGCAGCCATTCTGTCATTCTTTCCATTTCTTTATTTTGGTTAAATTGCTTCTTAAGTCCCTTCCCCTTTCGACTTTCCACCATTTCCATTTAAAATCATTTCAATACACCAACTAGCATGATTAATCTCATGTTTAACTAATTCCCTTTTAGTTTTGTCCCAGTTATCGCTTCGACAAAATAATCATGAGATATGAGCTTGCACTAAAGACTTTCTCATCACGGTATTCGCTCTCTCTAGAATATGAGATAGTACAATTTCGTCCCTTAAAGTTAATTCAATTTCAATTCAAAAAGTGCACGTGGGTTGGAGTTGTTTGGCGTACAGTTGGGAAGTCGAGTTGGTCATGCTATATTTGAATTCTTGCGAACAAATTGGCGTGTCTAGGTGGGAAAAGGTCAATTGGATTATTTTACTCAATTTATTTTGATGTTTTAAAAATTAAAATTAAAATTTTCGATATTGGGATAAACAAGTACAAATTATCAATTTTTGTGTATTATTTTAGTTTCTACCGCTTTCTCACTTTAATCGTTGATTTTTTTTTACCCCAATCAATACTTTAAAAAATATTTTTTGGGTGACCAAAATGAAATCGACCTAAAAGTTGGGTGACTAAAATGAAATCGTCCTAAAGGTTGAGTGACTAAAATGAAAGTGTAAACATAATATGGCGTGTACAGTTTTTCGCCATTAGAGATTTAATGCTTAGATAACTAAAATGAAAGCGCCTTAAAAATTGAATGACCAAATTGCAAGGAGCCTCAAAAGTTGAGTGACCCACTAGGAAATTTACCATTTTGCATTCTCTCTTTAACTAGAATCAAAACGAGGTGAGGTTTTTTACTTTTATAATTTTCAATTAATTAAAAATCATAATAATATTAATGCATTATAATTTGTTGATTATGAAAAATAAATTACTATAAATTTTGTGGCTAAAATATGTCATAATTCTTTGTGCTCTTTTTAAATTTGAAATTTAGTTTATTTGTTTTTATTTTTTAAATTTCAAAATTTAAGTCTAATTGTTAACATAATTAAAATTATTTTGTTGAATTTAGGTTAATTGCAGTGTAATTTTTTTAGTTACATTGCTACCAAGTGAGTACTTTTTTTATTTCAAAATATTAAACCAATCAATTTAACAAAAAATTAACAATGTTAACAATTAGACTTAAATTTTGAAATCTGAAAAGTAGATGAACTAAAATCCTAAAAACAAAAGTATAAAAACTAAATTCTAAATTTATAAAGATTACAAAGACCTATGCCATACTTTAGCTTAATTTAGTTATTATCTTATGGAAAATTATCGCATACGAAGTCTATAGAGTTTCTAAAAATAAATTTTCTATACTATATATAATTATATTCGAATATAAATAATTCAAAAATATATATAGAAATTTAAAAATTAAAAAAAAACCTTATATTTAAATTAAAATTTTAAAAATTATATAAAAAATTATTTTGGGTTCACTAGTTTCCCTTTACCCGAACCTCAAAGATTGCACACCAAAAATAGTCGAAAAACCCAACCTACCAAGAAAAAACCAAGAATAATTTATAACTAAAGAGTAAATTTTAATTTTTTAATTTTTGTCGATACACAATACCAACCGAAATGGAGAATGAGAGGGGCAATGTTAAAGGAGGACAATTCACCTGTTTTAGGGTCGAGAGTCGAACAAGTAGAGGGACTTAGAATGAGTGCTTAGTGTATTAGGGTTTTTAGTGGAGAGGAGTCCCTCTACAATATTGATACCTTTGGATATTTATAGGAGAGTGGAAGTTCATATCCATTTATTCCTCTCAGTAGGCCTTGGGTGGCCCAACTAGGTCCAAGTTGAGGTAGGGATATAATAATAGTCTCCCCCAATTGAGAGGTAGGTTGTAAAGTGATCGTGCCTTGAGACCATCCGCAAAGTGTCTCCTCGTCTACTAGCTTGTTGCAAATAAAATAACAGGTGGTCAATTGGAGCGAAACAATCTTAATCAATTAGTAAAAACATTGATTTCCATCTTTTTACAATCTGAATGGTCACTCAGTAATCGACTACCTGTAAGCCTGTACCCCCCATGAAAAGGACAATCCATCCTTAACTCACAGGAACCCATTGCTAAGCTATTCGCTATTAACATACACCCTCCTTGAGAAGAAGACCACTTGGGAATTACTATACCTCCCATTGAACTACAAATCGAAGTTTTTAGGAATTTTAAAATGGAAGCACTTCCCCACACTTCCCATTCATTACAAATGGATCTGCTCCTCATAAGGGTGAATCGTTCCAACTCACTACCTGTTATTTTATTTGCAACAAGCTAATAGATAAATGTCATATCAACGCAATCATATTTTGGTATTATATTTACCTAATATGACTACTGAACAGCTAATCAAAGAAAAAGATGGGTAATCATTCATTAAGAAAAATATATTATTAATAATATATTTTAACAAAAAAATAACTTTTTTTATGAAAATATAAACTTTGACTATTTAATTAAATAGTCTCAGCTTGATTTAAGAAACATTTAGAATCAATGAGAAAGAAAAAAAAATAGATTTCATAATATTTATATTTTTTTGAATTTTTATATATTTAATTATTTCATATATATTAAGGTTTTATATATGATTTTTATAATTTCTATTTCTTTTTATAACTTTTAATGAACTCTAAAAATTTTAACTATTTTTTACAATGTTTTGCATTTTTAATAATTTTTACAACTATCAATTGAATCTTAGCTCGATTGACATCAACATTATTGTCAACTCAAGAGGATATGGGCTTGAATGCGCTGAACCGTATTATTTTTTTATTTATGGGTTGAAGAAAAGCTATACTTAATTCTAAGCATTGTATGAAAAAAAAAACAAATTTGATAAGAACCTATAATAAGATTAATATTAAAAAAATAATTTTTACACTTTTTAACATCTTTTATAATATTATTATTAACTTTAACTAATTTATTTTCATCTCTCGTATTTTTGTAATTTTTTTATAATTTTTTTTTGTTTTTTCTAGATTATATACATTTCAAATTATATATTTTTTAATGTTTATATTCATTTGATAAAAGAAAAATTTTTTTTTACAAAAACACGCCACACGATAGTACGCGATTGGTCGCTAGCTTTTTTCTGTCTGTTAAAAATTGGACTAAAAAAATACACAGAGGCATCTTAAGTACCAAATAGAGAAATAAGTATACTTAAGGTATCATTGGAGTAGAAAAATTAAAATACCAAAGTGGAAAAATGAATACGTTTCAAGGGCCAAAACATAAATTAATCCTTTTTTTATAAAATTATAAAAACAATTTTTAATAAAAAATTATAAATAAAAAAAAGTTCTGATATTTTTATGTGAAACATTATTAAAACAATTTTAATTTTATAAAAAAATATTTTTTTATTTACGATTTTAATTTTTAAATAATTTTCAAATGATTACATTATTATGACATCATCATTACCCCATGTCATATTGAAACGTTAATTGAACGACACAAAAAAGTTAAAAGCAGGAAAACCAAACATAATTTGAACAAAGAAAAACATAAATACCAAAATAAACATCGAAACTAAGTATATCTACTGCGAGAAAAAAGTATTATAAGTAAAATAACAGGAAATAACACGAAACATAAAATAAATAATTTGATAATAAATGTTGAAGTTTATAAATAATCTTAAAAACTTAAAAAGTATAAAATTATATTTTTATATATATACCCAATTGAAAATCTATATTTACATTAAAAAAATTATAAAAAGTAACATACAATTGAATTATCAATTTTAAAAATAATTAATCAATTACAATAACTAAACAATTTAGCACGTGCGACTATATATTGAGAATAAACTTCATTGCTTACAGTACTTTGAGGCGGAGAAAAAACAGCTGCCTCTGCTGTTAGCTGTCGCTTCCTTTTTATTCCAGACATACTCAGGAGCCTGTGATCTGAAAATCACTGTGTAAAATTTGGGAAATTGAAAGGGGAAAGCTTTGGTTTTCTGAGAAGAGATTATGAAAAGAGATGAAGAAATTGCAGCATTCAGTTACTACACATCACATGGTCAAGAGATTGGTCCCAAAATCTGATCCTATTTCAATCTTATTTGTATGTCACAAATGTCGGATGACAATGTCATTTAGCAACATCACCAAAAATCTTCATTTTATTTATTAGCAGTGTCATCCATGAATTGAGAATCCAGAAGAACCAAAATTGTAGAACTAGAGACAATTTGTTCTTTAACAGCATTGTTCACCGTCACATAATTGAATAATAATAGAAGACAATTATATTCGCAATAATAGTCAGAAAGAAACCAAGAAATGATAATTTATGCAGTATAGACTAGTATCAAACCTGAATAACACAAACTACCTTACCATGGGATCATGTCTTACTAACAACAAAACCATTCACTCTGGCGACAACTCAAAGTGCTTCAAATTTGATCCAACCCTTTCCTGACATTGGTGCATACATGAAAGCCAGAGGGAAATCGTAATTACACTGCTCCATGCAGGTTCTGTCAAGGAGATAATTGCAATTACATTCAAGGATTGGATATCCAAATGCATAGTATGCTAAAAATATATTTCTATGTTTTCAATATAATTCCTAGTATTCTTTTGGGTTTGACCATTATCAATTGTATTTGTTTTTCTTAATATACGCATTAATAACCTAAATTTTGCATTATTTTCAGAACTTCAGCTCCAAACCACCTATTCTTCACGGAGTTGTAATATAGAAGAAAATCAACAGTTTATAAAGTCAGCTATGCAACCCACATTAAATCTAGTACATAACCACACCCCTTAACTGTAGAACTTCATTATAGTTTTGTCAACCTATGCTCAATTAATCTGATTTCTCTTATACACTGCATTGTAGATTTGTAACTGTAGAAAATGTACAATTTTGGAATAAATATTCACGAGGTCCTTGTACTATAGGATTTCAAGCATTTTAATCCCTCTCAAAATAAATGGATCAATTTAGTTCATATATTATTAGAAAGTGAGAAAAAAATGGCAATTGATAATGGTATTTACTATTTCGGTTAATAAGCTATTATATTTAGAGCAAGTTAGCCCCTTTCAAATTAATGGGGGTGATTTTATCCTTATACTATTCAAAAGTGAGCAATCAAGTACAATTGATTACTACAATAATTGTTTACGCGGGTAAAAGCAAACGTGGTGGAAAGAACAAATATAAGTACAGTTGTGAAAAACAATTGCACGTTCATCCTCAATTGGTTGAATTTCAAATATAAAAATTAATAAATATTACCAAAATTTTGAAAAAATTAGAAAAAAGAAAAAAAAATTATTCACGGAACTTTTTTGAATTTTATAAAAATAACTTTTTTTAGACTTTTTTCCCCAAAAACTTTAGAACTTTTTTATTTTCTTAATTTTATAAATTATTTTATTTTAAGAACATTTTATGAATATCATATTTTCTTTCTCAAATTTTTCTTTTTGTTAATTTTTTAAATTTCAACCAATTGTACATTATCAGTGGTCGCATTTATATTTTTTTAAGAAAGTTTTTTTTCTTCTGGCCATGTTAGCTTTTATTAACTTAAATTATTAATGCCACTTCAATTGCTTTTATTTGCTCAATTTCAAATACCATAGGGGCTAAATTGCTCCTTACCTATAGTTTATTATAAGAAATAGTTAATGCCGCCATCAGTTGTCCAGGTTTGTGCACTTTCCAAACTAAATTGCTTCTAACCCTAAAATATAAGTACCTACTGTGTTTATTCCTAGATTTTTTTCAACTAATTTTTCATAATGAAGAAACAAAGGGGGGCTGTGTATTGCAGGCTCGGCCCACCCTCCTAACTAAAATTTGTTGCATACGTTAATGGTTATCTTAAACCTGTTCTAGAAAGATGATCCAAAATCTAATTAAAACTAGAACTAAATGAACAAAGATGCAAGTTTAGAGGGACCTGCAACAATCATTTTACTGAAGTTACTTACTCATTGCAGGTTTCCTTGCACTTCATGTTCGACTATCAATGTTGGCCATGACTTTTGTTCACAGAATGCCGTTGAAGGAGACTTCTACCAGGAGTTTGCTGATCATCCTGCATATAGAAATAGACTATTAGTTGTGAAAATGAGGGGTTAGCGTAGCAGTGTGCCAAGCAGATCATAGATGCCAGAAGCCGTAGTAGCTGCTCTCATAATTGTCAAATTATGAAACATGAACCATAACCACCTAGATACTAGATGAGTTGGTTCTTCCCCAAAGAAAACAAGTTCAACCAAAGACTACTATTAATCAGCATCTGACAACCCCTGCAAAAATAAGGACCACCAAAATCCCCATAAAAACCTTTGAACTCTCCTTTTTTTAAGATATAATAACTGCTACAGCAGTATTAATTTAAATGGATATGATCTGTCATTTTCTTTCACTCTCCATTGCTTAAGGTAAGCCACAACAGCATCAGTTTAATCGAATCTGAACTAACCCAATGAGGGGCAGTCAAAGTACCCCAACCCACATAGATTCTATCTTTAAAGCCCTCAATAAAGCATGATTGTCATTTATAAAGCAGAAGGCCATGGCCTGGAAGTAAGAGGAGATTTTCACAAGCTTGGACTCTTCACCAAGAACAAAGGCAAGGATACATCAATAAGATTCACAAAACTATGCAAGAATAGGAGCCAAATTCAAGACTTGACAGCAGCAACTAACCTTATGACCCAGATCCACCATCATTTTAGTTTTAACACAACTAACCTTATGCAATGATGCTGCCGACTCTGACTGTACTGTCTGTACAGGAATATGCCCCAGTGATCGCAGGGCATCCAGAGCATCCAAGGTCAGCTGCCACCCACAAAGTGCAACAACATCAGCATTGGAGCAGGAGGTGGAGCTGGAGTAGCCACTGCAGCCAGCAGCAGCTACATTCCCATTCACCCAGAGGCAGAACTGGTTGTGATGAATAATTGGATCAAATTCTATAGCTTCTTCATAATTGCTTTCTCCTTTTGGTGGCCCTAAAAATCAAGTCAGCTTTGAGAAGGCATCCAGAAGAGAAAAAGAAAGGAAATAGAAATGGAGAGTCCACCTTTGTACTTTCATAAAAATGAATTTTAACACATGGTTCCAACACAATCCAAAGGCTTGTTATGATTAAATGCAAGCCAAGTTAATGAAGGCAATACCAGTAATATTGAAGTTGGTACATAATTCAGGGCACGTATGGCACACTGTTAAAAGCTAATTACATAGAGATCTAGATATCAACAGAAATAAGAACACAATCCAGAAGATAAATTAATTATGACCTAGAAGACAAATCAGAGAATTCAGAACCATAGAGCTAATAGTTCTCAAAGCAACCCTAAGAACACATTTAGATTAAATCTAAGAAGCATTTAGTACCATATACAATACATCATTAGCAATTTTCAAGAATCAAGATAACTTGAAATGGAAGGAAAAGAATTATTACAAAGATAAAGATGCCAAACTTAAAATACCTACAGATAACAGCATAAATTTAAGAACACCTGCGAGCCAAAGAGGTGCATCTTGCTTTTGTTTAACAGCCAGTTTTCTGGTGAACAACTTTTGCCATCATATTTATGTGTTATTTAAGTGTAATAAGTAAATAAATATGAAGACCAAACTACCCAAAGGGCCTTAAAATTAAATCAATGAAAATTTTATGGCTTGGATCCACAAAAAAAAACATAGGGTTTACCTATCCCAGTTGCGACAGCAAGATCTGAATCTGGATATGTACAGTTGTTTATGGAAGATGATTTTCCAGCATTTTTTATCTCCTTGGTTGTTTCATTACCAGAGTACACATTTGCATTGCAAGAAAGAGAAGGATGAGCATTGTTATCCAGGATTACTTTGCAGCTTTGGCTTATCTTTTCACCACTCTCAATAGACTCTGCCTTGGCAGAGCCATCAACTTTTGATCCGCTGTCATCCCTTCCTAGAGAGCGAGACAACATTTCTCGGCTGTCATTGAGAGGATCCTCTCTATCTATTTCATCTGGAACAACCTCATCCATCAACCCAGGATCTGGAGCAGATTCACCAGTTTGACCCTGATTTTCAGCATCTTCAATTCTGGGTTCTATATCACCAACTACACTATCTGTTCTATGCACAGAGACATCTGCTCCATGGATATCAGCTTCATGGCTGGCACACATACCAACACTCCCCCCACTAATTCCAAAGCTGAGCCCATCCCTAGCATGAGCAGTCACAGTTTCAGCATTGAAAATTTCATCACCATCATTTGTACTGCTGATGCCTACTTCACCTGGAACTGCTCCAGCAGCTGGTTGGAAACAAATACTCTGCTGAGCTTGATTACTATAATTCAACTCTGATGTGGCATTCATATCAAGGTGGCCATATATACTAGAAGAGGGAAAATGGATATCATCAACATCTCCATGATAATTTTCAACACTTTCCATGGAGTCATCATCTGCACTGTGGCACACAGTATCCATTGCAATGACAGAGGATGCACGCGTTGAATCTCTGGCTGATGGTATTCCAATAACATGGCTGCTTCCTTGCCTAAACAGAGCAACTTTGTTGCCATCTACAGAAGTTTCACAACCCATTGCATGGCTAGGACCCGCATCAGAGGAGTCTCTTGGATATGGTGAGCAGTAAGTATCAAAAATATCTGAATCCCGAGCTCGTTTTGAAGGCCCAGCAGAACATTGTCTGGCATTAGTGACTTCGTCACCATCACGATCGATGACAGTTCCTTCAACACTATCAGCTTGCTGCGGGCGTAACTGTGGTCTGTCCTCTGAACTGGCACCTATCTCCAAGCTTCGCTTGCAAGAACTAGGACCCCGTGATTCATAAGAAACAGCTCGATCACCAACCTCACTATCTGATGGTTGCCCAATCATTAGATCCCGTCCCATATCTGCATCATTCATATTTCTGGATGTTGCGGCTCTACCCAACTGACTGAAGGACAAACTCCCAGCCATTGTAAGATTCAATTCAACATCTGTTTTTTGCATCAAATTTCTCTCATCAGTTGTTCCCACTTCATCACGGTCTTCAGTTGGTTCTTTCTCTGGATCATCAATGGCAACCCAACCACTAATTCCACTGGCTGCACTTACTCCACGAGTCAATCCCATTTTCTTGCTTGTATCAGGGATATCAATGTTGTTGGGAGCAACACGAGCAGGTCGAGGAACAGTTAAGAAATCCAATATCCTGACAGTAGCACCACATAAGCTACAGTCTAACAAAGGTGACCTGTATTCAGATCTAGACTCCACAACTATCAATTTATTTTTTCCACTATCCTTGCCAGAAGCAATGAGAGCATTTTTGCTCGGTCCAGGATCCTGCGAACGATGGACTTGAGTCGTGTTAGGGCCAAAAGAACATCCATTTCTAGCTGATTGAGCCGAATGCTCTTCACAGTCTTGAACATTTAGAAGCCATCTTGGTTCCCATCCACACAAGCTAATGAGCTTCTGTGACTGCAAAAAGGTAAAGCACATAAGAACATTGAAACATTACCAATTACCAGCAGATAGAACATCATTAGAATATCTTACACGAGAATATAGACAAAATGCACCATCTCGAGCATTATCAGCTTCCAGTATACTCTCTGATCTGGACTCAAACTCTGCCATATGATTCTGCAACTGATATAGAAGGCGATCAAGTTGTGGACCTCGAGAGACATGCATATGCTCCACTGCAGATGCTGCTACTACAGGAAGAGACTGGAACTGCATAAGTCCATCACACCTATCCTTATATCCTGCAATTAGAGCAGACTGAGGTGTTGGAGGGAATTGAACCAAGCTTTCTGGACAGCTGTTTCCTCTCCAAGGACAAGCAACCTTGTGCCCAACATCCAGCTGCTTGGAAAAGGCCTGACCAGCATCCTTAGCTTCAGAAATGAAAACCCCCCAGAAAAAAGATAAATATCAATAGCAATTGAGAGAAGGCAAAGAGGAGAGATCAAAGCAGTGTGTATCAATATCATCATCCACAATATTAATTTCATGACAGCAAACCACCCAAAATGTTCAGATCTATTTCTATGGTACAGAAACCAGAACAATTGTTAAGCAATCAACCTACCATAATAATAAGTAAAACCTAATTTAACATCAAGTAAGACTAAAACAAGCATAAATGGCTAAATTCATCATTCACGTTGCTGATCTAAAGAAAGTGAATGAAAGCAGAAGCAAGCATTTAGAAGCAATCACTTAGAAAAATATACAAACAACAAACATTAATGTTTCCTATAACTTATGTTTCTTAGCTACAACAATGTCAATTTATTGCTATAAATCATTTCTTAGGAAGGCAATGAATTATAGTTCCTAATAGCACAATTCGTTTAAAGGATAAAGAAAATCATAACTGTCCAGAAACTAAGTTCTATTTATCAGTCCATTTATCACAGTGTTGCTCATCTGTTTTCTATATATCATTAAGCATATCTGAAAGCATCAAATACCTTGAAATGCTCAAGTTTTTGTGATGATCACACTACAATGATTATATTTTCCTAGGGAGCTGAACTGCGAAAAGCAAATAATGGAATTACAGCAGCTAACCTTCAAAAGTAGCCCAGGATGGGGAGGAAGCAAAATTCAGGCATGCCCCACATGTTTCGCATGCAATTTTATCAACATCTATGTTTATCCAACCTCTCCGAGCACAAGACAATGAGCTTGCAACCTACAATTCATTTGAAAGGAGCAGTATGCCTTAAGATCATATTAATCAGACTCTATAACTAAAAGAATACTGAATCTCGTAAGTATTAAACTCAACACAGATGAAACCGCATTAGCTCTAAGCAAAAACTTGAAACTTTGTATTTGAAAGTGTATCCACTAGTAAATGTACACAAAGAAGATCCCAGATCAAAAGCATACCTTAGGTTTCCCAAACCAATTCACAGGCTTAAATGTAGCCAATCGCCTGAGAAGATCTCCTCTTTCCCATGGTCGGCATGAAGTTCTTGAAGATCCAAGAGCAGACCCACCAGCAGTAGAATGGCGTGAAATCCATTGGGCTTGGGATCCGACACAAGATTGAGAAGCTGCTTTGGAATTTTGGCCATGACCAGACCAGTCAACACTGCCGACATTTGTTGGAACAGCAGGGGAGGATGCACCAGCAGAACTGATAAGGACAAGTAGCATAAATATATATATATTGAACTCCTAATGGAACATCATATATATAACTGTTTCATATAAAATGAATGGAACAGGCATATCCACACCTCCTCACACTGTATATTAACAAATCCCTCGTATAAGTCAGTTTCTTTAACAGGAAATGACTATCCTGATAATTAATGGCATATTCCTAGTGGACGTGGAGCCAGTTTCCATCCTCTATTGGTCCCACCCTTAAAGGTAAGTAGCCACATAACAAGGTAATTAAGGACTTAGCACGTAGCAAAACAAGCATAGAAATGATAAACGGTATCATTTCTAGATCATCAAGGCTTTTCTACTCTGCTCTTCCTTTACATAACTTGAAACTAGACCAACAATTTTTGCAACAGTAAAAATACCCTCATTTATTTCAGGTCCTTAATAGCTATTTAAAAATTACAGCTTCAAAATACATTTAGTTGAGCTTGAGAGAAAAATTGAAAAACAAGATAGAAGGGATGAAATTGAGAAAAATTATAAATAACCCAGTGAACCGTCAAAACCAAAAACTGACTTTAATCTTTTCTTTTCAATTTTCTTTTTCCATTTTCGTGTTCGAGAGAAAATGCGCCTAAGCTCAAAATTAGGATATCTTTAGCCGAACCCATCCTCTCATTACTTGTTCCTCACTTTCCCGGCAACCAAAAACCTTGCTTTAACTAAATCTCAATAATTTTCCACTCTCCAGGACAATTAATCCCTCAGTCTTCTTCTCGCGTCGCTTTTCCCGGCAGCCAAACACACCCAATAGAAACCTAACCTTATCCCTAAAATTCACACAGAAAAACAGAAAACAAACCCCCACTTTCACCTGAAAAATGAAGGATTGCGAAAGAAAACCCTAATTTGAGAATTGAGATGACAATGGGGGAGGGAGAAAGAGAGGTGAGAATTGGTACCTCGCAGCAGGTGTGGGATCTATGGTCCCACCAGAGCTAATAACCTCTTCTCTCATTGCAGACCCTTCCCTCCTCTTCCTTTTGGCCTAAGAAAAAAGTAAATGTTACGGCAATAATTTGATTTCGAAAGCAGAGACCAAGTGAGTCGAACTCGAAACCCGAATAATTGACATTGTCAGCTGCCTTTTACATCGTGTATATAGTTGCCAGACGCGCGTAACGCGAGCGTATGGGCTTCAATCCTTAATCTCGCTTTTACTTGTTTAGGCCTTCATTTTATTTTATAAGCAAAAATTAGGAGGATATCAACGACACTTCAATCTTCTTTAAAGGCTTACACGTTTTTATTCTACGAAACTTTGTAAAAATAGTTGTCATGTGATAAATATAGAAAGATATTTGGGAAAAAGAATTAAAGAAAGAAATAAAGTGAAACAACAGATTTTCTTTTGCTTTTCTTTTCCCCATTTTATTTATTCACAAATTCAGTTGATAGGAACATCACATTTGAGGCATATTATACAGAAGCAAATATATAGCTGGTATGAGTATATAGTAGTGCCTTCTTTTACACAAGCTTAAGTTTCTAGCAACCTCTATCGAAGAACAAGATAAATATATTTTTTTTTTAATAGCCGCCGGTGACTGACAGTTCGCCCAATAGAAATCAACGGATAGCGCATTGCGACTGGGAATGCCCGTCATTGGGTGGAGAAGACCCAGCAGCACACCCTGCAATCATTGAAGGACTCAAATAAAAACCCAAAAACAAGGAGAGTTCAAAATTTTTGTCATTACTCATTGGTGCATGCTGGGAATATGAAAACATTAAACATATAAAAAATATTTTAAAAAATTAAGCATACTCATGTTCAAACACATACAATATCAACAACACTCTTGCTCAAGTCCAACCAACATATTATCTCTAACCTTAATTCAATGTAAATTTGTATAGATAAAGATAAAATCCAATACCCTGGCATGCAATATGATGGAAGGTAGATTTAATACAATTTATTTTGATTGTTGCATCATTCCAACAGAAATTAAATTTTCCCAACTGCTAATTGCTGACATACTCCAAGCCATCCACGTTAAATTCATACTGTACACACTTGAAATAATTTTGCAAAAGAGTCAAGCCTGAAGCTATCAGAGGATAACCTATATTTCCCCTAAAGAAGGGATAAGATTCCACTTAGCTAATGGGATTAACATCTCTATGTCTTAGTCCAGCAAAAATACGTTGAATCTAGATTCTCCTTCCAATAAAAAAAAAATCATAGGAGGATAGGTGATTGACAATTCAGAAGAGATGCACGCTCTTGTAGATGGAACGATATACTAACCATCCTTTTCTTCCACTTTTCCTCTGTCTGTAGTTGTCCAAACAATATCTTTTAGCCCAGTAGAGAGATTATTATAGAACTGTAAATTTAGGAAACAGTGTTATTTCAAGGTAATATCAAACCAAAGAGGAAAATATATATATCAGGTGTACTTAGAATCGGGAAACATCAAATTGACATGCTTTGCATGGCTGTACATGACCATGGTTATCAGCAAATTATTAAACAAAAGTGCCCACTGCATTAATGATACAGCACTGACATTAGGGTAATACCTTGTGAAATTCCAGGGTATCCCCTTCAGACTTTCGAAGTTCAACCATGAAAAGGGAAGGAGCCACCTGAAAAATCTGAAAAAGAAAAGAGGCAGTGTCAGGGGACATGTTATAGATAGAATCATTAATAATCATGTTCAATCAATTTCAGACAAGGTGAAACTGAAATTATGCAAAAACAATTATGACTGAGACAGAGGTACCTCTGTTGTAACAGCCAAATGACCCTTGCGTCCAGTTTTTTCTCCTAGAAGCTTCATCTGAGATGGGTAAAAAACAGGGAAATTAAACTGATTTTCTAGTCAAAGTTCTAAACTGACTACACATCATCTCAATTTAGATACATCAGAGTCTCTCTATGCAACACTCCAGTTCTATTCGAAAGAGTTTGATACCAAGACAATTACCAAATGGAGTTGGTGACAAACACAAACAAAAATGGAATCATGTTTAATATGTGTCCATCAGAAATAGCATCAGTGCTTCACTGAGCAGGTGTAGACTTGTTAATAAATGATCAAATATCATGATTAGCAAGCATGAATATTAACTGCAAATTGATCCATCTAATTTTTTGAGACGATAAACAGCAGTCAAAATGAAGAGGCTGGGTAGAGATTAAACCTTGTAGTTATTTTTCTTCACACCAAAACCCATGGGCATTGCAGTTTTTTCTATTTTTGAGATTATCTCATTAGCAGGACATTTTGATGTGAATCTTGTTTCCCGTTTAACAAGTCCCTGTAATTAGAGGAAATTGCAACCACTTTAACTTTCAAGGTTATGTATTTTGTAAGTTGACGCATAATCCAAGACTTCCACATAATGGAACATATTCTATTAGATTTGTCGGTCTAAACTTTTTGTATGATCGTATCAGTGAATATCAACCACACTGCATCAAGAACTAAAATTTCATTTTAAGCAAAATAGGACCAGTAAACAATGGGATTTAACAGGTGAGTTATCAATGACATGCCTCAAGACCGTTAACACACTTTATGCACAACTTCAGAGTTCAAGAAAATTCTAGTTCATGTCTACCACCAAAGGGGCTTTCACTTCACTGGATGAATCAAAATGTGAGATTCTCCAGGCTGTTTCCCTCTTGTGCTTAATATATCACATAGAAAGTCACGTATAACTAGCTAACATACCATTTGCTTCTCAAACAGACTACTGAGGTTGAGACCCTGCGATGTTGAGATAAGTTCAAATGCATTCATAGTAGCAGGTACGAAAGACCCTTCTTCACACAGTTCAACAAGGTTCCGAGAATCCTGCAACAAAAATCATGCACCCAGATTCATTTTATTGCATCAATGCCACAGCATTCAATATGTGAAAAACACAACTCTTACACTTGATTCGTTGAAAATGGCATCCACATCATCAAGACTAACATCAGCTCGCTCAAACCTAGGTAGGATAAATCCTTTCTTAAACCACTCATTCTCAATAATCTCCGCAACTGTTATCCTCTGGTTCAATCACAAATAATGAGTGAAAATCATATCCAAGAAAAAACGGGTTAATATAATATTTGGCCCCTAAACTCTGAGATTGTACCACATCATTGAAATTTTAAAAACTATATATAAAATCTAAAACTTAATAAAAAATATGATGACATGGCACAACATCAGAGTGCCACATTATCATACTTTTATGAAATCCAAGCTCAGGGATCAAAATAGGGAAAGCTGTGAAGTTTACCAAAGTGGTAAAAAAAAAGTGCAGGTACCAAAATGGACCTAGTTGCTAAGGTCAAAGGCCAAAAAATTGCATTGACCCAAAAAAATTAAAGAGAACGTCAAGGCCTGCAACCTTTGGGGGAAATTGAATTAAAAATGCTACCGGAAACAAAAAGAAATTGAAAATGGGAGAAAGAAAGCATTGAGCAAAGGGCAAGAGACAAGAACTTACTGTTAATGGATTAGGATCTAGGATTCTCTTGATTAATTTCTTTGCACTTGAGGAGAACCATGGAGGACAATCGAAGTCAGCCTTAAATATCTTCAGTTACATAAACTTCATTAGAGAAATCATTTTAAATGCAGAAGACAAAATCATTAATCAGCATTAATCAGCAGTATCACAGCATTGTTGTGCATAGATACAAACACAAAAGTTATCTGTTTCTCTGAGCTTATTTGTGTGCACATTAACTTTTCTTACCGACATTTCCAAGGTACTGTCCTTTCTGGCTATGACTTAAACTACCTCTATGGAGTAGTGATGGTTTCCCAAGCCAACTACCACAGATAACTTAGACTTTCAATATTCATTTATATTTCTTCAAAACAATTCATTTTATTCTTTAAAGTAACAATAATGATTGAGGAAGCAAATGCTGGCTAACAATAGGGATACTGGAATATTGGGTCCAAATCAATATTTACCAGAGAAATTGATTATTTTCGGAATATGATACGTTTGATTCTTCAATTAACTTATGCCAATGGTGACTTGATAAGTAATAACACAACAGCTTTTACTTTGAAGCAAAAGAAAAATAACTCTGAAAGATGAGAGAACAGCCACCTTTTTATATAAACCCATTAAATTGGGGTGCTCAAAAGGCAAGTAGCCAGCCATTAAGACAAAGAGTATCACACCACATGACCAAAGATCTGCCTTAGCTCCATGATAGCCTTTATTGTTGATCACCTAAAAAGTGATAGCACAAACAATAAGAAAAGCTAATGGAGAATAAAGAAACAGAAATTTGTTTGAAAAAAAAAAACAGACGTACCTCTGGAGCAACATAATTTGGTGTTCCGCATGTTGTATGAAGTAACCCGTCATCCTATATGAAGATTGTTTTAAATTATTTTATCAGTGTATTAAAAACAGTTGCATGATAAATAGCCTTCCGCCAATGTGGTAGGCAATGGAGAACCCAAATGTAATGCACTTTTGGGGTCTGCCATCTTCTTTTGCTGACCACTAATTCCTAGCACTAAAGCAAACCAAAAATCACACACATGCAAAGTGGCAAAGCGTAGTATAATACAAGAAGGAGCAAGCAGCCATAAAAGTACTTCACAATCAATATAAAATCTTGGGAGAATATTATCATTGAGAGAGAGAGAGAGAGAGAGATCACAACACATAAAGCAGCATACTCACTCCAACTTGCTGAGGTAAAGCACTCAAACCAAAATCTGAAACTTTAAGAACTCCATTTGCATCCAGCAGCAAATTTTCTGGCTGTAAATTACAAAACACTGTTCTGCTGTATCAAAGAAATTTATACATGCAACTGTTATGGGCAAAGGGGCAATGAACACAAAAATATACACACCTTCAGGTCACGATGGTAAACACCTCTACTATGGCAATAATCCACTGCATTAATAAGCTGCTGAAAGTACTTTCTAGCTTCGTCTTCCTTAAACCTCCCTCTGCTAGCCTGGCACAAGAAGACAAGCAGGACAAAAGCCAGATTAATGTATGGTATTCAAATGCTTATGAACAGCTGAGTTTTATTCCTAGTTCTACTTTTACTTTTCCCAATGTAAAACATAAAACTTTATGTGCAGGATCTTACAATTTTGTTAAAAAGTTCACCACCAGTTACAAATTCCAGAACAATGTATACCTTTGTCTTGCTAGCCATCACCTACACAAAGAACATTGCTAGAAGTTAACAAGAAGTATAGACATACCATACTTACATTAGTTATAAAGCCAAGTAGAGTCCTCTTCTTACAAATAAACAGTCAGATTGCCATGTGAGCACATACAAGATACAACAAAGAAATACAACAAAAGGATAAACTAAAAAACTAGATTAAGCTAACCAGAGAAAAGCTTAGTACCAAACCTCATACATACGGATGACATTTGGGTGTCTGATGAGTTTCATTGTTGAGATTTCACGTTTAATCTGCAAACAACAACAAAGAAAAAGAACAATGTAGCATATGCAAGTAAAACAGAAATGAGATTCAGACAGGGAATAGAAGATTTCAATCTGTCAGACTGAATAAGGAGAAAAATCAAGGGGTGTGTAACAATTCCAAAAATAAGTTTTTTCGACATGTATAACTTCGAAAACTTGGAGCATGGAACCCTGTAGAAAATACCGATCAACTTTCAGTGTCTTATAAAGCTGAATTCTACCTTCTTTTAGAAGCCAGTCCCCGGATATATGGAAAATTTGCAGATTTTGAAACAGTGAATCATCTTTTTTCACTCTAAAAATAGAACGACCAAACTTAATCAACTGAAAAACTATTAAGACTGCTTCTTATAGACAAATTAAAATTGACTCATTTTTTTCCACATACCCATTTGTTTGCAAATCCTTAACTACTATCTATAGGGCGTCCCAATCTCCTCACTAAATCATCTTATTCTCGCAATTCTTAATTGAATCATAAGAAAAAACAAAGAAAAGATTACCAAAACCAAACAAAATGAATAAAAATACTAAACTGTCAAGAAAATGAAATCATAAAGTCAAAACATGTTTAGCATCTGAATTAGGAACAGAAAAATCACTCAAGTAACTGATGACAGTAATTAGTGTAGGAAATCAACCAAACATACAAAAGAGAATTCAAATTAACATAAAATTAAGATTACGTATAAAGAAAAAAAAAACTTCCGAAATCATATCAACAATCAATTAGTGTACATTTGCAAACGAGATGTATAAGAGTAATTAGAAGAAAATAAAACTACCTGACCGATCATCTTATGCTTCAAAACTTTCTCTTTATCAACAATTTTGATTGCTACATTTTCTCCCGTCTCGATATTCTTCGCAAATTTCACCTTTGCGAATGATCCTTCTCCCAACGTCCTCCCTAGCTCGTACTTCCCCACACGTGTCTTGCTCGCTGCACTAGTGCGATTCGCCATCGCTTCCTCTGAAATTCCTTTTTGTTTCTCTTAAATTTATTTTCCCTTGTCTTTTTCAAGAAAACCTTTCTTTTAAAGCTTGCAATAAATCAAATACCTCTTCTTCTTGCATGGTTGCCATACCCGAGACTTGGCTACCCTCATTTTCTTTCTCTTCTAATAAAACGAATTCAAGAAATAAACTCCTATATGTAAAGATCAAAAGCAGAAAAACTTTAAAGCCAGATTATTAAAGGGAAAATGTTGAAGAGAAAGAAAGTAGAAGCAGAGGGAGCGGAATCAAACATGGATGAAACTTTTTGGATTAACCAAAAGCTCAGAAAGGGCTTAAGAAAAGTAAAGATTTGAAAGTAAAATTTTTTTTTTTGGATCTGGCATTGGCAAATTTTCTCATCAAAGAAGTAATTTTAAATTTAATCCTAGTACCTCAACAACGTTTGATTTGCACGAAATGCAAGGGAGATTGACTTAGAAAATAATTAAATAATGGTGTTTTTTTATACATCAGGTAATGGGCTAACCCTTTTTTTTTATAAATTATTGTATTAAATCGATTTTTCAAAAAATTACGGTATTAGATTCAATAAATGAAAACGATTCTTTTGCAAGGGTTACTTTATTTTCGGGCTAGAGTTTAGATTTTTGTTAAGGTGGTATATTAGAGTTTTGGGTTTAGGTTTTTTTTTATATATTTTTTAGATTTTTTTATAATTTTTTGAGTTATAAAGTTAATATTATTTTTAAAATTTTAAAATTATTTACGGCTCAATTTGGTGTAAGTTTTAAAAATGACAAGTACTAAAAGGGTATTTACAATAATCGTATTTATATTAACATATATTCGAATTATTCGAATTGTAAAATTTAATTCGATTCAAAATCGAAACTCGAACTACCCAATTCGATTAACTCTTAGTTTGTATCTTTTTTCAACTTTTTCAAATAGAACTGAGCTTATATTATCCCGAGAATCTCAAGATATCTAATGGGTGAGTGGGAAATTTGTAGGAGTTGAAATTGATAGTGAGAAAATGTTCCACGTAAGGGTCGTTTTTAGTGCACTGTCAGAAAAATGCATTGAAAGCACGTCCAGCTAGACGCGTTTTCATGCCATGTCAGTTGAAATCGCATCCAGTTGGACGCGCTTTCTATGCATTTTTTTGATAGTGCACTGAAAACACATCCAACTGAGCAATTTTCAATGAATGTGTAACACCCCTTAACCCTAAACTGTTGCCGAAACAGGGTTACGAGGCATTACCAAATAATCAGTTAATTTATGATTAATATTCAAATAATTATCGAACATATTATAATATAATCATAAGTTCATATAAAACTTTTGCTAATTGACTCTTCTTTTTTTTAAAAAAAATTAATATAACCCTTTTATAAATATTTAACCTTTCCTGCAAATTCAAATCGCAACCAATTCAAACCAATATCACAATCCATACAATTTTATATTTAAATACACCTAAACATAGTTCAACATCAACTCAATAATTTACTAAGTAAACATTCGCATATATTGTTTAATTAAATAAACTTCTTTCATTCTATTTCAACTTGTTCCCAACTATACCAAGTATGTTATGATAATTCTATTTTCATTTCATTAAACCAAGTATCAAAGATCATGTTAGTATTAATTAGACCAAATATATCATATAAATTTTCATACTATTTCATTAGTTTAAATACCAAAATACCAAATACCATTCTTTACAACAAAATTTATATAGCATTTTAAAGTGACCAAATTAACACCTATGTACATGCCACTTTTACTAAAAGAAAAATACATCGCCGAGTTTGCGCTAGAGTTGGGATCGTCTGGATGCTGAACCGGAACACTTGACTTCTACTAACCTGCGCACGGAAACAACCGTACACTGAGTATGGTTATACTCAGTGGTATTACCATAATTCAAATTATATCACAATAATAAAAACATAAATATTAAAATACATAACAATTAATTTCTTATATACTAATTCATATTTTTTTTCATTATTTCATAATAACAATTCAAATTAATTACTCATCAATCAATATATTTTTCACAAACTTGAATTTAAACCACTTATGAACATTTAGCTCATACTTTAATTTCAATATCTTTCTATCACAATTCCAATTTCAATTCATACTTTAATTTCATTTTCTCCTTTCAATGCCTCAAATTCACATTTCAATTTTTCACCCTATTAACATAACTAGGACTTTGGCGTATACACGGATCTTACCAACCACACCAATATGGCATCCAGTGCCTCATCGGATAGTTCGAATCAATAGTTGACACCCAGTGTCTCATCAGCTTAGCCGAAGTAAAGTGGTACCTAGTACCTCATCGAATTTATCCGAAGTAAAATAGTGACACCCAGTGTCTCATCGACTCGAGGTTAAAGTATCCCTGAACACTTCCAATCCTATCGCATGCCAACTATATTCGACTTAGCCCGATTAGTTAATAGGGTATTTAATTCACTTTATCTGTTTCAATCAACATTAACATCAATTCCCTTAAATCACAATTTCACTTTCATTTCAAAAATCCACTTTCAAAATCAAATACACTTTCCATTCACCAATCAAAATACAATTCAATACTAACACATATTTCTCATTCAATTCAACTTCACTTTAAATCCCGAATTCTCTTTCAATTCAACAATTCAATCATAATCTAATACTAAAATTTATTTAACAACCATTTCAATTATCATTCAATTCCATAACAACACTTACCTCATAATTTACTTACCAAATACATAATTTAATTTAACATTTAATGAATAAATAAATAATTTGAATTATAGTAATATAAACTCGGATTTTGTGATTACTCCTTGATAACTTTCTCCTTTCCTTTTTGTACCAATGCTTTGGGTTCTTTGTTGGCTACGAAAATAATAGTGATTTACATTATTATATATAACATTAATTATAATAAATAATTAAATTTCTAAACAATTCCTACCTTATTCCCAAGTTAATCCTAACTAAACTTACTTACTTTCTTGATCCAATTCACTCTCTTTTTCTATTCAAATTTTGTCTAAACTCATATTTAACTATAAAATTTTCAGCATATTTTCCTAATTTCGAAATTTCTTTAATTTAGTCCCTACAACATAAAACTTATAACTTCTTCTACAATTTAATCCTTTATTCAATTCTAACTTAGAATTCATTTAATTTAATCCCTAATTCCATTATTTGTTCAACATAAACCCTACTTGAACACCTATAAACTCTTGAAATATCAACTTAATTTCAATAAAACCTTGTTTAGAACTTCTAAAACATCAAGATTAATTAGAAATGACTTAATTAACTTATCAATCAAAGCTTCAAGCTTCAAATCCTAATTTTCTCTTTTATTTTTCTTTCCCTTTTTCTTTCTCTTTTTCTCCCATGCTTCACGTTTTCAATTATGTTTCTATTCTATTTTGTTTCTTTATTTCTCTTTTATATTTCCTTTACTTTTTATTTAATTAACTCAATAAATATCTATTTAAAAATAAATATTAGTATTATATTTGGTCACACTTATATTTCTACATTTGTACCAATAATTTTATTAAAATTGTCATTATTTAATTTGTTTATAAAACAAAAATCTCATAATTTATTTATTTAATAATAATAATTAATAAATATCTATTTTAATATCAATTACATATATTTCATTTGTACACGTACATATTATTACATTTGTACCCTATCATCCTCATACATTTGTCATAACTTTAATTTATTAATTATATAAAAAACCTCATAATATAATTAATACAATTAATTATTATAAAATATCTTTATACTTAAATTATAAGTAATTTGAGTATTTAAATTACAAATGTACCAATATAATTTTTTTACACATGTACATTTTTTTTACCATACAATTACCTACTATTTAATTTATTTAATACTAATACTAATAATAATAATCTAATATAAAACCATAATGTTAATTAATAATTATAATAATTATATATAATATTTAAATATAACCTAAATAAAATCTTAGATTTTAATACATATATGCCGCCTCAACTTTTGTAAATGGTTTAATTTCCATTTTAATCCTTTTTATTTTCTATTACATTAGAATTAAACTTTTACCCCTTATTCAATTTAGTTTTTTTACTATTTACTCTAAATTAAGCTAAATTCACCTAATTAAAACCTAATTAGACACACTACTAAACTCATAAATATTTCTAATAATTATTTTCGAACTTATTTCACTAAGACGAAGGCCCTATAACTCACTTTTCCGGTGCCCGTCAATTTTGGGTCATTACAGAATGCTTCTGACATGTCACTAAAAACACACCTTACGTGGAGCGTTTTCCCTCTACCAAATTCAACGCGTGCAAACTTCCCACTCACCCAGGAAAAGTCTCTAAATCAATTGTCACTCACTTCGACTCTATAAAAGGATGACTTTCAGCATTGAGTGCCATAAGGCAATTTCGAGCAAACAAAATTGTAAGAAGAATCGCAAAAAGAGGGAGTTCGCAAGGCGTTTCGTAAGGCATAATTTGGAGCAAACACGTAATTGCATCAAGTAAGGTTCGATTTTTGTTGTTCATATATAGTTACAACTCTATTTTTCTGCATAATATTTTTGTTTTGAACATACTGAAAATGAGTAGACAAATTAATACTATTGTTTATTATGACGGTGAAGTCTGTGACACTAACATTGGGGTAATTTTTTCATCGGAGAACATAGCGCGATTGGCTTTCAAGCCTAACATACAATTGTTGGAGCTGCGTGCAAGAATTAGGCGAAAAATTATCGGATCCAACTAGATGAGAATATCATCATTGAAATATCGATTTTGTGCTTTGGTCGACCCCATCAAATATGACGCTTTCGATATTAGAGGCATAAGGGGGATGGAGGCGATGGTGTAGACAAATTTTGCCAATAGATTACTAATACTCGAGTTATATGTAGAGTTTGCAAACACAGATGAAGGCGGTCGGAGGTTGACATATGTTCCAGTTCGAGAGGTTGAAATGG
This sequence comes from Gossypium hirsutum, assembly GCF_007990345.1. Lineage (NCBI taxonomy): Eukaryota > Viridiplantae > Streptophyta > Magnoliopsida > Malvales > Malvaceae > Gossypium > Gossypium hirsutum. Next base: position 110,261,038 of record NC_053429.1, on the reverse strand, counting down.
AAGAACAAGCTGAGAGTTCAACGACATAGTTGTGCTATGGATTCACTGCTTTGTTAGAAGGTTCCCATTATGATATCCTAGAATCATCAATGAGAAGACACTTATCGGTTTTAGCCCTAGATTTCAACTGCAACAAGCAAAATGTCCAGGAATTGAGGTTTAGTAGTAACCCATACTAGAGCCCGATACGACACTCAATTAGTGGTTTTGATTTGAACTTCGGTTAGTCGATGTTCAACACTGGAAACACTTACCGGGTATGGCATCAAGTTTCAACAATTGGCAATCATAAGTTGATTTTGGTTGTTTCGACAACTATACAAGAAAGGATGATGTACTCCCTACGACCTCCACTGGTGAAGGGACATCCAACCTTGGAGATACTAGTGGGGTTGAGAATGAAGAGAGCACTAAATCCAATGCCAGTCCAATCCGGGAGCCCGATGCAAATGGTTTGAAAAGTACATTATTTTCTGAACTAGAGTCTGTTCCAATTGAACTAGAAGATGGAGGTTCAGACGGTGAATGTTTGGGCGAAGATGTCGAAGAAGATCCCTAGTTCAAGGCTTACTCACATTCGATCCACATGCATAATATGGACCTCTCAGTAAAATATGGGTTGGAGTTTGCAAAACTTCCACACAGAAGACAGGGATATGTGAGTTCTTCATTGGATTCGGGTGATTTAGAAGTAGGGAAGGAGTTTTCCTCATAAGATGGTTTTATCGCTGTAGTGAAGCGATACAACATAAAGAACGAGGTAAAATTCTATTTTGTTAAATCTTGATTTGACAAATTCAATGCGAAATAAGCAATGTGAGACAACAGATGTGCATGAAAAATCATAGCTTCTATTAAGAAAAAGACGAGGTTGTAGACCATAAAGAAATATACTATTCCACATATGTGTGTTATCGCGGGTATTGAGTCAAGACTTTCTTATAGTTGGGGTATTGAATTCTTAATTTTAACGTACTCGTGTTGTTGCAAGTATTTCACAAGATTATCCGAAATTGGATTCGAAGATGATCGCGAACATAATACTACCTATGGTGAAAGCAAGTCCCAGAATTGTTGTGGCAGTTTTAATTGTAAATATCTGTAGCCAGTATGATTACACGTCGTCATACTGCAAGGTTTGGATCGAAAGCAGAAGACATTGGAAATGATATATAATGGGTGGGATGCGTCGTACAAGGATTTGTGGCAGTGGTGTCATGTACTGGAGAAGTACTTTTCAGGGTGCGTAATCGATTGAGAAATGATGCCTGCGTACTACAAAGATCGATTGGTCCATGGATGTCAAGTGTTTCATCATTTCTTTTAGACTTTCAAGCAATATCGACAAGCATTCTGGTATTGTAAGTCACTAGTACAAATCGATGGCACCTTATGTACGGGAGATATACATATCGGTTGTTGTTGGTAGTGGCATAATATAACAATCGAAAAATCCTGTCAATTACCTTTGCAATAATGCCATCGGAGAAGGTAGATGATTGGAATTTATTTCTGTCTAGGTTGAGGAGGCATGTTTGCCCCTAACCTGATATATGTGTCATCTTCGACAGGGGACCTGAAATACTAGTTGTAATTGAATAGTAGGGAAGCCTTTGAGACCACACACATTATAGGTATTGTTTAAGACATGTTGCGGTGAACTATTACGGACAGCATGAATCTGAAGCTCAATGTACACAAGTGATTAAAATAGGTATGTATTAGCCACTATTTTAATTTATTGATATTTAACCGGCCAGCAGATGTTGGGATTAATAGATACAATATTCACTTTTCTCGACAGGGTACGAGCTCGTCAAACACTATTACCACAAAATGTTGAAAAACTTGCAGGCCATTAACGAGGAAAGTGTAGGCTACCTCTCCAACATACCCTTCGACCAGTGGACAAAATCGTATGACTAGGGTTTACGACATGGGCACATGACGACAAACCTGGCGGAATGCATCAATTTCTTATTGAAAGGGACACGTCATTTGTTGATAACCTCGACTGTGAAAGAAACATATTTCTGCTTGGCAATACTATTTCCAAAGCAAGCGAGAAAAATATGTTGAATAGATAAAGGGCGATCACTTTAGTGTGAAGACATTATAAAAGAAATTCGAAAGGCTACAACACGAGCCAACTGTATGGATTCAGTGTGTCACTTGCCCGAAGACCTATTGTTTTGAGTTTCAGAGTTTGACAGACCCAACCAAGGTATTGTCAGGGGAGCGTACCGCGTATACCTGACAAACCAAACCTGGGACTGTAGGAGATTTGATGCACTTCATTTTCTATGCGCTTATGCAATTACAGCATGTTCTTTTGTGCATTTAGATCACATGATCTTTGTGGACGTAGTGCACAAACTACAACACATGTATAACATATGGATATATGAATTTCCATCGGTCCTAGATAAGTGTATGTGGTTGCCGATACCGAGCGCTCCATTCAAGTTGTTACCCAATAGTTCATTCCATCTTAAACCAAAAGATTGCTTGAAATCTACTTGGATATGTGACAACATGAATATTTAGAAGAAGACAAACCAACTGACGTTATTTGGATTTTGTAGAAACCTAAGGCATAGAATACTGTCATGTCCACACAGACGGGATACTATAAGGACAACACCTCATTAACCGATTTATTAATTTTTTAATTGAAGTCTATTTGTTAATTTTTTCATTCATACTCAATTTTTTTGTAATTTGTAAATATAAGTTTTTATTATACTATAAAGAACAATACAATATACAACTTTGTTCCATTTTTCTCGTGCAAAACAAATTAAACTTAGTTTAACAATATAAAATGACAACAAAAACCAATTTTGATTAAAAAATAACATTTATTTAAAAACATTTCATATCAAATATCAGTACAATCTTATCACCTATAACTTAGCTAAACAATTAAGATATACATGAGAGGAATAAAAAATATATAAATCATTCATATTGTTAAGCAGAATGTATGTCACAATAGGGTGGTCATCGGTTGTGAGTTGGATTTCTTTTTTGTTTAAGCTATATGCTGACCTCCTTATCTTCATGATCACCTTTACCCTCGGTTACACATTGTGGTCTTGGTCTCTCATTTTCTTCGCCTTCATCCGTGGTTGATTAAAGAGTGCTTCTCGGTTTCCATCATGTATCCTTTATTCTAGGAACAGATGATTGCAAAGTTGGTCCACCTTGGTAGAACAATGATCCCGGAGGTGTTTGTGACACCATCAGCATAGGCGTATAACCATATTATGTCTCATACATCGATGGTAGAATAATCAGACTTTTAGTTGATGCCTCAAACATAGACGGCCTATACTGTAACGACCCGATAGTCTGGGGTGTCGAAAAGTGCATTCCTGGAACTCCGTTCTCGTAAATTGGACTAAATTGTGTGTTAATTAGGTATAAGGACTAAATTGCGTATAGGGTGAAAGTTGAATTATAGGTTAAAAAATAAATTAAAGGGCCAATGTGTTAATTATACCTATGTTATAAAAATATGTTAAAATATGTTATCTTAATAATTAAGTAAATGTATATATATTATAATAATAATAAATTAAAGTATAATAATAAAAGTTAGTATAACAAAAAAAAAGAAATAAAGAAAGATAAAGCCATACAAATTAGAAAGAAAAGAAAGAAAGAAAAAGAAAGAAAGAAGAAAAGAAAGTCACACATGGCCTTAGGGACTTTTAAGGTTTAAAGTTTAATTGATTAGTCAATTTAGTCTATTTTCTTGTAAATTTTATGTTTTTGGAATTTCAGTATCTAGGGTTACCTGACCCATGTTGAAATTTTAGCAATTATTAAGTTTTTAAGTGTTTTAATATTAGGGATTAAATTGATAGATTTTTAAGCTAGAAATGAAAAAGGATTAAATTGTAGAATAAATTGTAAAATTTGAGTATTAAGGACTAAATTGTGAAAACTTTGAAATTTAGGGGTTTAATTAAAAATAGGGAGTTAAATTTAGTCTAAAGTGGAATTTGTATGAAAATATAGATCTTAAATATGAAGAATAAAAATTAGTCTCAGTTAAGGGATTAAATTGGAATTTAGATAAATATTAAGTAAAAATTTAAATATTCAATATTCAATATTCAATATGAAATTGAAATTTTATTGTATTAATAAATTTTAATTGTTTTAATTCCGTAGCTAACGTCGTACCGAAATCCTCGACTAAAAAGGGGAAAGATAAAATCGATGTCGAATAGTTCAGAATTCACGGTTTGTATTTCTATAATCTGAACTTAGCTTTTAATTGTTATAATTTAATTTAATGCATATGGTAAGTGTTGAGGTGAATAATTGACATTTTGATAATTGATTGAAATGGATTGTCTTGGTAGATACATATTGAATGTAATGATTATTGAATTGCAATTAATATATAGGTTAACGTGAAAGTTGGATATCGATTATTATAGATTGAATTTAATTCATGTGTATATATGTGATTATATGAAAAATTAGTATTAGATATTGGTGATATCTGAAATGTGAAATTAAATCCTATTAACTATATCGGTCTGAATCGGATATAGATGGTATGCCATAGGATAGGAAGAGTTCAGGAATTTCTTCAACTTCGAGTCGATGAGGCACTGGGTGTCAATTTACTTCGGTATAACCGATGAGACACTAGGTGTCAAATTTATATAGCGCTGGGCGCAATTATTACTTCAAATTTATCCGATGAGGCACTGGGTGCCAAACTGGTGTGTTGGTTGGATCCGTGTATCCGTCCGAGTCTGAGTCGTGTTAATAGGGGTAATTAAATAAAACGATACTATGATTGATATTGGATGATATTGTATGTGAGTTAAAAATGGGATAGTGATTTGAAACATGAAAATGAGATACATGAGTTAGGTACTCATGAATTGAATATGGAATGGATAATGTTATTGTTTAAATGATATACGGATCAAATTGTGAAAATTTATTATATAGCAAGTGATGAGAATTAAGTATGGCATGAAATGATGTATTCATGAGTTGAGTATTGAATGGCTCATCCCATTGTACAAATAAATTTAGTTTGATATGTGAATAGCTATTTATATAGCAATTGTGTGAATTGGGACATTGTTTAACAAATGAAATACGATAGCATATGATAGTCATGATACTCGACATTAATATGTGCTTAAAATTCAATTGTGCATATTATATTATCCTGTCGTTAAATATTCGAATTATAGAAATACCACTAAGTTTTACTCAGCGTACGGTTTTTTTCCGTGCCCAGATTAGGTACTTCACTTTTGATCGTCGATTCAACATCCAACAGTGATCCCGAACTCAAATGTGGTGATGTTTATCTTTTATGTCGACATGAACCTAGGACGTCTAATGATAGTTATTTTGTGGAGGGATTATAAATGTAATGTTGGTTTGGTATATATATGTAAACATGTGTTTGTGTTTGAAGCCATAGAGTGGTATGATAAATTGAACCAAATCTAGATATGTGCATGTGAATTGAAGTTAATGTTTTAGGTAGTTTTGAGTTAGGGCAAATTGATGAATTTTGACATGTTTATAATTTTAATTTGGTTGATATTTTGATCATATAAATGTGGTACCAATGAGGGTGCATTGGTTAGGCACCTAGGATGATTATTTTAGCATGTTTTGAATGTGTTTGATCGTGTTTTTGACAGGTTAAACGAATGGTTTTTGAGTTGTTTAATGTCCAAGCTTGTAGGAAATGGTAAATTTGTTGTTTAAGGCACATTTTAGGTCCACACGGCCAGGCACCCGGCTAACACATGGGCGTGTGAGGCCATTTTGAAGGGTACACGGCTTGGCGCACGGACGTGTGGCTTGGCCGTGTGTCCCTACTTCGAATGCTCACACGGCTAAACATACGGTCGAGTGACTTGGCTGTGTGAGTTACATTGTCTGACCACACGGTTGTGTGAACCTTACAGTTAAAATTTTTTTAACTTTTTCCTAAAATTTTCAAATGTTCCCGATTTAGTTTCAAATCATTTCTAAAGTGTTTTCAAACCTTCAAAGGCTTAATAAGAGACTCTATACATGTTAATGATGAAACATTTTATGATTTTTGAAATGTTTGAAACGAATGATTAGATTACGATTACGATTACTCTGTAATGCTCCGAAACCCTATTTCAGCGACGGATACAGGTTAGGGTTGTTACATATATGTTGTCGAATGAATCATCGTCATTTGAAACATCAATGGCATCAACATGTAATATGTTGGAGACGGAGGTGGTGGTCCAAAAATAATACCTAGAGTCGATGTATAAATAGAAAAATATGGTGCAAGATTTGGTGCTTGTGTAAAAATGACAAGGTTAATAAAAGCCCTATAATAAGTCGAGCCATACTGACTAGAGGGTGGTGTGGCCATCAGTGTCTGTTCTTGTGTTGGTGTAGATAATGGACTTGTCTTGGTAACCACTTTTGACCTTGGATGCCTAGGCTCCCGTCGTGGCCTCCTCGTATGACGTTGCCTACCCTTCGCCTCTTTCGCTAGTAGATATGGTTTGCCATGGTGTCTAAACCATGGCATGTACTCCAAATCACAGGCTAACTCCTGAGTGATAATGGGTTCGCGATTAGGTAAAAATTCGTACCTATGGTTCCGAATGTTGATATATTCCACGTGGAATGTAGGCTAATTTTCATCGGTTTTCCCTTGCAAGTCGATATGGTGTAAATCTTTGATGTCTTGGGGTGCCGGTAGAATTGTTTGCCTAAACTCAAACTATTGCATAACTCTATTTGATTCATGCATCTCCACCGTAGTGTACACTACCAATGGCACCTTCACCTTCCAGATGCTAGGATTCACAAAAATAAAATAATAGGTAAACTCCACATTTCGTCATCTAACATTCATAAGTTTTTATTTTGGGCATCAGGAAAAGTTTCGCTTTTATGCATTGCTGTTAAAAACCATTTTGATTTTGCTCACCTATCGTTAATTCAGTGTTATTCTACACTCATAATTTTATGCACCCAACTTTTAGTAAGTTTTTATTTTGGTCACTTATTTTATCTTTTTAATTTTCTTTATTTTAGAAAATAACTTTTAATGGTAGTGCCTAAATTGCAAGTTTTTGATGTAACTAGAAATAGTTGTACTCTATGGAGACTCACTCAATGAATGATTTATTCAACAATTGATCCAATCATCTATTGACTAAAACCCAATCTACCGTTGCACAAGATGCAATTGCAACCCCAATAAACAACCTTAACTTCTTACAACCACTCACTCAAATAACTCACTTACAAACAATTTTAACACTCACAAATAATGTCTATGTACTGAGTGCAAGAATACAAGAAAATTCGACAGTAAGTAACTTAACAAAATAAGCACAAGCATTTTTAAAGATACATCTGCCTATTTATAGGACAAATGAGACAACCCTTTAAACTTATCCAAAAATACAATCAGATTGACAAGACTTGATAAGGCATGTGGACTCATGTCTTTCGCAAACAACCATATTCGATCATCAAAGTTTGAGATAAAATAAAATAAAAATCTAAAATTCATTTACCTATAGGAAAAACAAGAAATCGAAACGTTAGCATTGGACAGCTTTGGTCCAACAATAACATTTTCTGAAATTAATTTTAGAATGTAACCATTTACACATTAATTCCTCCTTCACATATTAAGGAATCACTTCAAAAAAAAAAATCCATAGCTTTACCTTCTTTAATTAAACTAACCATTTAAAAAATTCAATAATAATTTCATGCTTAATTTCAAGAAAATATTTTTTACATTTGAATTACATTTTTAAAAATTTTGTGTGTATATATATATATTACACATGCATCATATTATTTAATTGTTATTTTTAAATAATTGTGAGCATATGTTTAGAGGTTTACAAACTTGTCAACAATTACATTCTATTGAATACAAATTTTGGTGAACAAATATTTGTAAGATTTTGATAATTAAAAATAAAATTTTTGTTTATAAAGTAAAACAAAGATGTAAATAACGATATTAAATTTAATCCAAATAATTTGAATAGAATTAGTACTTAAACTCGAGGAAGGAATGCTATATTTCAGGTCAAATACTTTATTCAAAAATCAAATTTATTATTTAAGTTTTTCACTCCTTTAATTTTGTTTTAAAGTCAATTTAAGGCAACTAAGATTTGTTCAAGAATCTTTCGAATAAAAAAGAACAAGGTAGAGTAAAATAGGGTCAATGTTGCGACATCTTGTGACCAGTGTCACAACCTTGAATCTTCTTATGCTAAATTTATATTTGTGTTAAGATCAATACCACATAATCCAATGCATGTATCAATCCATTTAAAATTTATATTTGTGTTAAGATCAATACCACATAATCCAATGCATGTATCAATCCATTTAAAATTTATATTTGTGTTAAGATCAATACCACATAATCCAATGCATGTATCAATCCATTTAAATCCATATAATACTTCAATTTATTGAAAAATACTTTTTTAATTCATCTTATAACAATTACTAACTTAATGTTCTGACAATTTCATTTTAAACTTCTCTTACATATTAGCAATTTCATCACTTATATTAACTTGTTAGCATTACAACTCTTCTATTATTTTCCTCCTCCTAATCTTCTTTTCACATCCTATATGTACATATACATATATATATAAGAATATTTGGTTTGTAGTATAGCATGCCTATATGTAATATTAATTATTCTTTCACTAATTATACTGATACTCTTAACAAAGCAGTCTACTTTGAGTATTAGTCACTAAATTATTCATATCTTTGCCCAAAAAATTCAAAATTAAAATCGTTGTTTTTGAAACTAAACTCAATGAAATTTGTACCATAAAAATTCCATAATTTTCACATAAGCCACTTGTTGTTTATTTATTGTGAAAATAAACTCATTAAGATTTTAGAAATATAAATTTATCTCCTAAATATTGGTTTACAATTTTTAATGATTTTTCAAAGTTAGAATAAGAGAATTCGAAATTAACCTGACGTTGTCTCACTTAAATTTATTTATCTCATGATCTACAATTACTTTGCTTACATTGTTTCTTCTATACAAGACTATACTCATAGACTTTAGTTTCATATTTGGTTCAACCTCTAACTCAATTTATAAAATTTTTGGTTAATTTTTAAAGTTAAGCAACTGGTACTATCCAAAAACTGTTTTAGTGAAATATTTATTTTTCCATGATTTTTTTGTATTAATTTTCAATTGGATGTATATAATCATTAAAATTTTGATTAATATTATTGTTGTTCAATTTAGTCATATAAATTCAAATGTTAGTAACATATTCATTTCTTTACCTTAACATTTGACATGATACAAATTATATATCTCTTTTTTCTTATAAAAATTTAATGTTTTTATATATCATATATTCTAAAAATAATTGATTAAATTATCATATCATACATTCCAACTACAATATATCTAACTTAATTCTTTGAAACACAAACAAAATTAATATGAAAACTTATCTCTTTTGTCAATAATTACCTTTTCTTTGCTTCTCTTCCTCTCTTTTTTCACTATCATTTTTTTTCTTCTATTTTTTGTCATTTCCATCTACTAATTTCTTACTTTTAAATTGATGAACTATAAAATAATATTAATATATTAATATTTAAAAAAAAAAACATAAGTCATTTAATTAAAATCCAAGATATACTTGTTAATTAATGGGATGAACTACTATATACACCAAACTTGATTTTATTGGTTGATTTATAAATATTATCATAACTTCTCTAGGCCTATAGGGACCTAACAAATCTAGACACAAGAAAACTTGAAAATAAAAGTAGAGTCATCACTAATCAATTTGAGTTAGGTTGGTTAGTCACTTATTATCTAAAATTTTACGGACTAATTCTAAAAACTAAGACTTTGTCCTATACTAAAATTTAAGTTCAGGAGTATGATTATATGTAGGGAAAGTTATAACACCCCTATAATATCGGTCCAAAGACAGTCCTATGACGTTCAATAATTAGGATTTCTTATCTAAAAAATACTAAAAATGACTCCAAATAACTAGCTTAAAATGATAATACCCAAAATATACATTATTGGAGGAGTTGACATTGTTCAAAACTCTAGTGGTTTGCTATTTATCCGTAGCTTCAAATTTGCTAGCAAACTTTAAGCTAGAATCCTAAATCTTTGTGTTATTCTTCTTTTGCTTAAATATCACACTATTGGTTTTTTTGGTAGGTTGTTGGGTTCTAACAAGAAATGGATGGACCAACATCATTGTTGGACACTAATTAAAAATAGGATGGAAACTTCAACTCGTTTATGAATGCTTCCAAAGTTTTTATTAGTTTTTCTTGGCCATAAATGTTTTCGATTTTGTACCCAAAAAAGTATAAAAGTCAGATAAAGAAACTTAAATCTTTAAGTTTATCTTAAAATCTAAGATTTGAAATCTAAAAAGTTAAAAAATGTAAAATCCACAATCTAGAAAGTAAGAATATTAAATTAAAAAAAAATCTAAATCTAAAATCTAATTAGAAAGATAAGAATCTAAAAGAGAAGTGTGTTGTTTGAGCCCTTCAATAGGTGCTTGGAAGATTCCCCAATTGCTATGGAACCTGCATAATGGTGGCTTGCTAGCTACCTTCCTTGAAATCGTTCAGACAACTCCATCAGCACATGACCTCAATGATTATGATTCAATTCCTGCAGAAGCATTGGTGGTGTGGTTCCATTTGTCGATATTGAAAATTTTTATTGAATTGTCTGCGACTCATTGGTTCAAGCTGTTAAGCTTTTAATGTGAAGTATCAAGGATAATCTATCAACTTATGTTTTTTATTCATGAAAGTTGTTTACAACATCAAGTGCAACAATCTTACTCAACCCATCATGCAATTGGGCTATAGTACAGATACAGACGTAGAAGAAGTCTCTGAAAAGTGTTGGTCATCCGGCCAATCCCTCCGGACTCTGTTAGAATATACATCTTTGAAGTCATTTCTAGTCTTTGAAAATTGAAAAACTCGACGCTCCTTTGACAAAATACTTGGAGCTTGGCATCACAGTAGTGGCCGAAGAAGATGAAGCAGCAGCAGCAGCACCTACCATGGTGGCACTCACAGGGATTGCAGTTGGTGAGCTCTTCGACGTCGGAGAAAGAGAATTATCATCGTTGCTACCATCTCTATCCTCTTCATTGATGGTATCCAACATCTTTCTCGTTCTGTGCCTCATGACAGTAACAAACTGTGGTGGAGCAACCTCCATAAACAACCTCGGGAGACGCGAACTGGCCATGTTTAGTTGCTAATGAAGAAAGAAATGGGTGAAACATGGAAATCCCAAGGAGGAACATGAGTTATAAGAAAATGAACTCAAAGCTATGGATAAGATTTATAAGAACAAGGTTTAGGCTTACATTGAGAGTGGTGGTTCATTCTTAATGGAATTTTAACTCCTAGTACCGCCAATTACTGCTGATAATAACTTGCAAAAGTATGATGTTACTTACACGTGTCCAGGAGATAAGTCTAGAGTGGGGGGGCCTTTTGATCTCAATGTGGCAAAGATTGATTGGAAAAGGAGATAGTTTTCAGATAAGCATTCTGTTGGGATCAATAGCTTCCAAAAATTCACTTTTCCGATCTCAGCCGGCACCAGCCTGGTGTGTGCCATCTGTCAGTTGGATTTTTCTCCATTGATGGAAAGGACTCAAAAGAGTTGCTCTCCTTGCGTTGTGAAGGAAGGGAAAACTGGTATTATGATATCTGAGGTTGATATTATTCGCAGTGTTAGCAGACCTTGCCTGCCTATTCAGTCAACCATGGTCGGCTGGAAATTCATTGGGTGTATTTAAGTCGGATTTAAATTATGAATAATGCAACTATTATTCATTATTTAAAAAAATAGTTTCAAAATCCCTGAAATGACAAGTGTGCAGCACTAAACAATTGGTTATCAACAGATTTGTAGGCAGCCTAGATATCGCTTAAACCCATTCATAAGATAATCAAAATCAGGAGGAACATCAGTTGCCAATCGAAGTGTCATCTCATACATTTTTAAGTTCCCAACTGATAGCATAAAAGCAAAATACTCTTCATGTTATATTCTCCGAAAAGCAAAATACATACCTTGAATTTAGCTTGGTTTAGGCTTCATTTGGATGGGCGATTGACTGCGGTGCGGTGCGGTGCGGTGCGGTGCGTTTAACTTACTTTTTATCTCACGTTACAGTATCGTTACAGTATCTAATCTCACCGCCACCGCTTTTTTTACACTAACCGTAACTCAACGCACTGCCCGTCCAAACTCACCCTTAATATTGGAGCATCCCCAGTTGCATAAACCCATCTTAAACGGATGGCAAAACATTCCAAGTGAATTTTCTATTGAAGGCACCCAAAAGCTTAGTAGTTTCCACTCAGGATGCAATTTACATATATTATAAGTGCAGAAAAGTTATAACGTTGGTGATAGGCTACATATTTTAGACTCCAACATTTAGCATTTTGCCATCTTTTCTCTCTTGAATTATATTATATTATTTATTCTTATATTTTATTTATTATTGATTTAGAAAATAATTGGAGAAAAATGACTTTAAAGTTTATTTTTGGTAACTTTTTGCGGTTTGAGCTACAAACCTTCGTTTTAGGTCTATAATATACCGATTCAAAGGCAAACGAAAGACATATATAAAGTTATTTCATAGATGAAGCCCAAAAATGTCAGGAAAACATCTAGAAACGGCCTGGAAGTTTGATTTAATTTGTGAGACTTAATTTGCGCTTTAATTCTTCTTTGTTTTTTTGGTATTAATGCATCTTCTATTTTAATTACAACTACTCAGGTTCACTGAATGTTTGGACAGTATTTGAGAGTTTAGAATGGTTGCTTTGTCAACTAGAGTAGTTAAATCCATAATTGTTTAATTCATTTTAATACTAGTGACAAACTGCATAACTCATTTATGTTGTATTTTGTCCTCTAGCTTAGATGAACCCAGCTGAGGTGAGTTTACTGGTTAGAATTAGGTCTCTCTCGTTCTTAATACTGCTGGTAAGTTAAATCTTGGGTGCTGAGTTACAGGGGTTATTTATTGGTCAGGGAAGTAACTTCAAACGAGCTACCTCTTGATTATTGAAGAAGTAAAGAGATATCGGTTGCTGGACTGAATCAACAACGAGAATTAATTTATTAAAGGCATTGAAGTCATCTTTGCGTCGATGATTAAATTCACGAATCAAATGTAGAATTTACCTTTGACTAGAGTTTATTTCCATTGGTTTTCTTTTCTTTCATTTTATTTTATAATATCATTTTATTTATTTTTATTTTTGCTATAAACCACCTTTTATTTTTATTTTTATTAAAGAAATAAAATTATCACTGGTCTTGGTGGATGCAACCCTACTTGCTGCTACCTACTAATTCATATTTTTCAAGTAGGTTTTTATTTTTTAGGTCTCAACAACCTAACAATTTTTTGGTATTGTTGTCGGGAACAATGTCAATAATTTAATATCTTCTTATTTACTTCTTTTTTTTAGTTTTTATTTTATTTTATTTTAGTTTAGCTTCCATTATTTTTCTTATGTCGTGATCTTCTCTTACAGGTGAACTAGTGTACAATCTGGAGATTGAGAAAACTGCAAGAAAACTGAGAAGGGAAACCAACATCAATTAGAATATGTTGTTTTCTGTAATTGAATAAAATGTTAATAGTGAGTTGCTTTTTTCATTGACCGAAATCAAAACCGCTGAAATAGAGGAAGACATAGCTAATAATAGAACTTTGAGAGAATTGGTTGTAACTGAACAACCACTCTGCATTCAGTATCCTAAACTTGAGGTACCTTTCAAATTGAAATCTAGTTTAATTCACTTACGTAACAATCTGATTTTCAGTGGTGTTGGAAACGGTTATTTCGAAACCCCATTTTCATAGTTTGAGCCCGTAAATATTAAATATTAATATTTATGTGACTAATATAGAAGTTTATTAAAGTTTGGTCCTGTAATTTTACTGATATGATAGTTCATTAATGTATAAGGACTAAATTGTAGAAGTCCAATTACTATAGAATTTTATATTTCTAGGGTTTAAAATGTTAATTAAACCATTATATTTTATTATATAGTGGAGAATTATGTATATTTCCAATAAATTTAACTAACTGTGATTATAGTTTAATTAATTAATAATTAACTAAGTTAATTTAGATTAATTAAGAACAAATCTAACTATATAAGATAATTTAAGTTAATTTAAGTGCTGCCATCTTTATTTCTTCCACCAAAAACAATTAAAGAAAACCTAGGAAGCCATTGTTAAAAAGCTTCAACCTTTGGGCCCTTGTTATGTTCAATTTAGACATTTTCTTGTAAATTTTATATTTTTGAAGTCATGAGAGCTTGATTTAGCTAACTCATGTACCAATTTTTAAAACTATTAAAGTTTCAAAAATTTTCATTGATGAGTTCTTAAATAAATTGGTGTTAAATTTCTAGATTTTAAGTTTAGATATGAAAAAGGACTAGATTGTAAAGTGTAAATTATTAATTTTGTCTAAATTACCAATGTGTAAAAATTAAATATTTGACATGAAATTTCTGTAATTATAGATAGTAGAGGGACTTAAAAGGATGTGATTGAGACCTTTTTCGAAATTGAAGCTCAAAAATGAAAGATATTGTTATTTCGATTTTAAGGACTACATTGAATAAAATGCAAAATTTTAGTGATTTTCAAAAAATAAAATTGAACTGGTTTATGCACATTATGAGATGTTAAAAATGTTAGGTATTGATAAATCGAATCGAATTATTGTATAAATCGAGAATTGGATCAAATCGGAAAAAATCTAGAAAAAGACAAAATTGTTTAATAGCCCTTGAAGTTCCAACTTAATTACTGATTTTTCAGGTAAGGTCAGATTGTATGATTGTTTAAATTGTGAATATGTGTATGTTTGGTTGAAATTTGGATTGTTTGCAATTTGGTAAAAAAGGTGAGATTTGGACTAAATTTAAAAAAAAAGTATATATGTGTTGAAAATGGCCAAGTGAACTTAGTAAAGGATTTGTGCACACCTATATGGATTGATTGTCAATGATTACCGAGATTCAACATTCGTTACGAAATCGACGATACATGTGACACATGTTTAGCCTAGACTGGTAACCTGATGTCGTTTTAAAGATTTAGCATGGATTGGTAACCTTTGTAACAACCTATTTTTCAGTGGTATAGGAAACAGTGGTTTCGGGGCCACAAATTCGACGAGTGAGTCCGTAAATATTACTATTTAATATTTAAGAGTCCAATATAGTATTATAATAAATTTTGATTTGATAATTTATGTTATTTGAATGAATAATTATGTTCAAGTGGTAAGTCATTAAAGTCAAGTGGTTTTAAAAAATGAGGTTTCAGGACCTCATTTCTATAAAATGAGCCCAAAAATATTTTATTAAATATTTACAAAGTGTTACTATGGTCATATTAAAATTTGGTTAAAAATTTTAATGTTTAAATAGTTAATTAATTGAAAAGGACTAAATTGTAAAAGATATAAAAACTTAATCACTATAGCTTTATTTGTATTAAATGGATATAAAAGCATGAACTAAGGGATTTATTTGGTAATTACACCCTTTTATACCATAGTGGACAGTTCATGGGTATTAAATATGGAATTTTAGTTGTTTATTTTAAGGTTAATATAGTAATTTAATTATTATTATTTGACTTATGAATTTAGCCTATAAATAGGCTCTTTTACAACCTTAGAAAAATACAACCATTAGAGATTAGAACTTATAACACATTTAGAAAATTTTGTGTTTACGTTTTGAGGGTTCTTTATTTTCGGGTTTTCGGGGTTTAGTCTTTATCTCCATCTTTTGTACTCTTCGTTCTTTTGCCATTGTAGTAAAATTATCTTTGCCCGTGGTTTTTTTATCCTCTTTGGAAGGGTTTTTCCACGTTAAATTTGTGTGTTCAATTTCTTAATTTATTCCGCTATTTTTTCTTGTTCGTTGCTTAATAGGGTCGATCCTATCAAGTGGTATCAGAACTAGTTCAATTTTCATAGATCAGCTCATTCAGAGACGGCAACAACAAAGTTTGAAATTGAGAAGTTCGATGTTGAGACAAATTTCAATCCGTGGCAAGTTCAGATGATGACAATTCTAGTTCAATCCGGTTTGAAGAAAGTTTTTACTGGGAAAAAGTCTGAGAATCTAAATAAAATAGAATGGGAAGAGCTTGATGAAAAAACTTTGTCTACAATCTAGTTATGCCTCGCGAATACGGTATTGCAGGAGGTATTGATGGAGAAAACCTCATCTACCTTGTTAGTACGTGATATTCATGACAGGTTTTAAAAATTTATAATTAATTGTTCTTGAAACTAACTATTATCACGATGAAGGCAAGTGTACTTATCGAACAGTAGTATAGCTTTAGCAAGACCGGATTGTCGAACCTAAAGGAACCAAGAGTACTAGTAATTACTTTCTTTTTATTATCTGCCTAAAATTAAGGGATTTGTTTATCTAAACTAATTAACCAAACTAAGAATGCACAGAGAGAAATTGAGGAAAAGCTTTTGGGAAAATTCGATTGATTAAGACAATACCCAAGGAAAAATCCATCCAGACTTCACTTGTTATTTGAATCTGAATCAAACGATTTATTCATTTGACTTGATCCGTAGAAATCCTTAAGTTATATTATCATCTCTCTCGAGACTAATAACGTCTAACCCTAGGTTGATTTAATTAAAATCTCTTTCTAATTAACGCCCTAGTGTTGCATTAACTCGATCTATGGATCCCCTTATTAGGTTTCACCCTAATCTGGCAAAATCTTATCACCCTATCTCTAGGCGTGCAATCAACTCTGCTTAATTACGACAAATTTACTCTTAGACAGGGTTTTTTCCTCCTCTGAATAAGAACATTAACTTGAATCAATATCCTGGAATATTAAAACAAGAATGAAGAACACATAATTAAGAACAAGTCAAATATTTATCATACAATTCAGATAATAGTAACAAGATCTGTCTAAACCTCTTAATGGAAATTGAAGGGAGATCTTCAGTCTTGACAATGAATCCGGCTTCTGAGATGGACCCATCGGCTTCCCTTGAGTAATTCCTTGCTTCCTACTCTGCGCCCCTATTCTAAGTGCCTCTTCCGGTGTTTAAATAGGCTTTAGAATGCCTAAGAGCCATCAAAAGTGGCCTTTTCCGAATAGGGCTATACTTGGGCTCGGAAGGGACACACTCATATGACACGCTCATGTGCAATTACTCTAGCCCGTGGTCAAGGTTGTTGAATAGACAAGGGCGTGTAGTTTACCTGTGTAAGTCGTGCTTCGGTTTTGCCAAATGGACACGACTGTGTGACACACCCGTGTGAGGAAGTCCAGGCCGTGTTAATTTCCCATATGGGTCTATTTTCTCTATTTTCGGCCCATTTCTCACTCTTTTTACTCTTCTATGCTCACCTAAATATAAAACATGAAATTAAAGGATTAGAAGTATTGAATTCACCAAATCTAAGGAGAAACCATCCATAAATGTGCTAAGCATGGGATAAAATATGTATAAATTACGATTTATCACTTGTGGAAAAGGTTAGAAACTCTTTATGCGACTAAGTCTCTGGCTAACCGTTTAGTGTTGAAACGACGTCTATTTACGTTTCGCATGAACGAAGGTGCGTTTCTTAGAGATCACATCAGTCAATTCATTACTCTTTTAAATGATTTAAAGAATGTTGAGGTTCATATTAATGATGAAGATCAAGTTATGCTATTATTATGCTCTTTACCTTCTTCATACAAGTCTTTCAGGGAGACCCCGATTATGGCAGAGACAAACTCTCATTCGAAGATATGAAGGGTCATTTGTTGAGTAGAGACAAACTCGAAGGGTCATTTGTTAAGTAGAGACAAACTCGACAATGAGCTTCATTTGGATAGTAAGACATATAGGCAAGCTTCTGTTTTGGTAGCATCAAATAAACGAGACAAAAGGTGTCACTATTGTAAAAAGTTAGGTCACGTCAAAGCAGATTGTTATAAACTGCGAAATAAAAGAGCTGTTGAGAGTAACGAGGAAGATGTAGCTGATGCTAATTTGGCCAATGAAAATGGTGATGATTTCTTGTTAGTGTCAACAAGCGATAACTCCAAGCTCATGTCCGAGTAGATCCTAGATTCAGGATGTTCTTTCCACATATGTCCCAATAGAGAATAGTTCTCCACATACAGTTCGGTTGAAGGTGGAGTTGTGCACATGGGAAATGATTTATCTAGTAAGGTAATTGGTATTGGTACTGTTAAAATTAAGATGCACGATGGGACGATTAGGACACTCTCAGATGTCAGGTATGTACCTGATTCACGAAAGAATCTCATCTCATTGAGTATTTTAGACTTGAAAGGATGCAGAATTAACATCGAGTTGAGCAGCATTAAAGTATCTCATGGAGCTCTCGTTTTGTTAAAAGGAAAAAGAACCGGTAATCTTTATATTATGGAAGGTTCTACAGTGACCGGTGAAACCGGACGTCCCTCGTCTGTTACGGAGTTGAAGTCAACTTGTTTGGAGCGGAGGCAACTTGGTTATAGGAGGGAAAAGGTATGACCGTTTCGTTGAAGAGAGGTTTTCTTTTGGATGCAGGTTTTAAAAAGTTAGGGCACTGTGTTCGTGAAAATCAGACCCGGGTTAGTTTTGATTTGACAGTGTACAAGTCAAAGGCTAGAAGTCTTTCAGTTTCTAAGCACAAATTTGACTCAGTTAATTCCCTGCATAGTTCAAGATAGGCTCGTGGCGGGCTTTGGCAAAGATGGCGTTATGGAAATATGAGTCAAGTATGACTCTTATTTTCGATCAAATTTGAAAAATAATCTTTCAGTTAAACTCTGTTTACTTGTTTCAATCAAACATTAATTAGTTTAGATTACTTTTTTATTATTTGACCTATGAATTTAGCCTATAAATAGGCTATTTTACAACCTTAGAAAAATACACCCATTAGAGATTAGAACTTATAACACATTTAGAGAATTTTGTATTTACGTTTTGAGGGTTCTTTATTTTCGAATTTTTCGGGGTTTAATCTTTATCACCATCTTTTGTACTCTTCGTTCTTTTGCCATGATAGTAAAATTATCTTTGCCCGTAGTTTTTTACCCTCTTTAGAGGGGTTTTTCCAAGTTAAATTTGTGTGTTCAATTTCTTAATTTATTCTGCTATTTTTTCTTATTCGTTGCTTAATCGGGTCGATCCTAACATTAATAAATACACCCAAAACAAAAGAAAATAAAGCATGTGTCTTCTTCATTTTCTATCTTCATCACCGAATAGGAAAATGAAAAACTCTATTGTTAGCTTATAAGCTTTGGCCAAGCATGGTTGTTTGCATGTAAGTTTAATTTCCACCCGTTTTTTGTAAATTTTATGTTTTTATTCGTATTAGCTTAATCTAGCTAATTTGGGAGTCAATTTGTAAAATTTTTAAATATTATAGATTATGTCATGGATGAATTTGATATATTTTTTTGAAGTTTTATGATAGATTTTTAAGCTTAGTTAAATAAACATATTTTGTTAGGTAATTTTTTATGATTTTAAGGTTTATGGACTTATTTATGAAAATGGTAAAATTCAAGGGAAATATTGTAAATTGATGATAAATATGGGTTGTTATAAGGCTAGGTAATAATTGGCTAGCATGAATTTTAATTTTCAGGTTTAGGGACTAAATTGTAAAAAGGGTAAAATTTGAGGGTAATTTTATAAATTTTCATTATTATGGATTACAAGCTAAATTAATTATTTTAAATGTTGGAATGAGAAATTGAATAAACATAATTATCTAGATCAAGAAACAACTCTAATGGACACAAATCACGGAAAAATCAAAGTAGCGAATTAGTCGTTGGATCACGTTAGGGCATTGTTTTGGTACATGTAAGTTTGTATTTTATATATATATTGTTATATTAAATTCCTTGATATTTTTTTACTCTATTAGTTAAGGTGTTTGTGTTGGTTGATGGAAATTAATAATGTAATTGAGTTATACTGGAGATATTGTATCGGGTCTTGAGCCAAGCAGGCTTCGAGCAAGTGTACCATAACAGGCTTTGAGCCTAGTAGGCATCTTGTCGGTGTATTGTATCAGGCTTTGAGCCTAGCAGGCTTTGTGCTGGTGTATTGTATCAGGTCTTAAGCCTAGCAGGCTTCATGCCAGTGTGTTGTATCAGGCCTTGAGCCTAGCAGGCTTCGTGCCGGTGTATTATTTTAGGTAGTTTGTACTAAAATATAATTTCAAGCATTCGATGTAATTCTATATAGTTCAATGGGTAAGTAAAGATTAATGGAAAGGCATATATTAAATTTAATGTTACTAATGTTTATATGAAATGGAAAGATAGATAGGCATAAATGAATTAAAAAGGATGAGAATTTATCAGGTGATGGATGAAATATGCATGGAATTCATTTATTAATATATTTTATGTTTCATAGATGTTATGTTTATTTATTATCTACTAACTATGTGGATTCAAACGGGAAGAATGTGTAATGGATATATATATATGTAATGGACGATATATAGAGCCTAAATACTTATTATGTATATGCCATTATTTACTTGGAACTTACATGTAATGTTATATGACATGATGAGAGTATGTTTGGTTGTTTAATTTAATATGTTCGGTAAGTTTAAGTTTTCTTTATACGAGCTTATTAAGCACTAGTTGCTTATATAGTTGTTTTTTTCGTTTTGTAGATAATCGAAAAGTTTGATCGATTGAAATCTTCGTCAGAGTACAAGCACACTATCAATTGACTATTTTGGCAACTTTTGAATAATTTAGGCTAATGGTTATAAATAGCATGTATAGGGTTGTACGTTAATTTGTTATATTTCGAGCCTATGCTTAACATACTTGCATATATATATGTTTTGAAATTAGTTGGTATATGCTTGTGTTAATAGGTGAGTTTGGTCTCTTATTTATGTTTTGTGAAGGAATGTGACTAAGTGGTATAATTTGAGAATGAAGTAACTAAATGGTGAATGTGTGATGTGTGGTTTGGAATTTATAAGGCTTAATCAATAGGTGTTACATATATGTTATTTAGACAACCTAGTTTGGTTTTACCTTTTGTAAATGTTTTTTTTGGGTTT
Organism: Gossypium hirsutum; assembly: GCF_007990345.1. Lineage (NCBI taxonomy): Eukaryota > Viridiplantae > Streptophyta > Magnoliopsida > Malvales > Malvaceae > Gossypium > Gossypium hirsutum. Next base: position 110,239,785 of record NC_053429.1, on the reverse strand, counting down.
ATAATGTTTTGGCAAAATGTATTCTTAATTACTTTTACGTGTATTGTGAATATATGGCTTGAGACAAGCTTATATGTGATTGAAATGGCTAATGATGCATGGTTGTAATGATGTATGTTTAAGGTAAGGTATGTTTTAGAAATAAGATGAATTGGTGTGAATTGTGGTGCCTTTGAATGGCATATTGGTTAGAATTCATAGGTTGACTGATTTGGCATGATTTGAGAGTGCTTAAAGAGTGTTTTGGTCAAATGACTGTATGTGTAAATGATGTATCTTGTTGGACAATGGTGGGTATTGAAATGGTTTGTTTTAGGGGTTAATTTTGGTGCACACGGCTTGGGACACGGGCTATCATACGACCGTGTGACACACACGACCAACCCACATAGCTGTGTGTCTATTAAATTCTAGATGCAGGATGAATCACACGGTCATAGTGAGTTACATGGCTTGACAACATGGCCGTGTGACTAAACTTCAAATACCCACATGACCTGAGTTATGTCACACAGCCGTGTGACCCTTGTTTTCAAAGTTTCCAACTTTCTCTCAAATTTTCTGATTTGTTTTAAATTAGTCCTTGACTATTCCCAAGTGATTTTTAGGGCCCCAAAGGCTCAATTTAAGGCTTGATAATGTAATTTTATTATGCTTATATTAAGTTGTCATATATTGATATTAAATTGCATAATTATTTTTGTTTTGAAGATTAAACGTTCTGATTTGTATGGTAATACTCTGTAACCCTAATCTGGCAACGGTGATAGGTTAGGGGTGTTACAACCTTTCATGGATTAGCTTGGCCAGGCAATTAAATGTGTTATTATAGGTTTAGCCTGAACTGGTAACCTGAAACAAATATATATATTCAGCTCGGATGAGCAATTATTGTATCGAAGATACTTGTGTGATTATAATTAAAGGAAAAGTGAAATGAAATAATATGAGCTTGATGTATAGAAGGATACATGTTACATTGAATTTGATTATGATAGTGAAATGAATTGAATTGGTATATGCTTATATGAAATGATGGTTGTTTACATTATAAGCTCACTTTGTTGTGATTTGCCACGTTAAGCAACCTTGCCAAGTTAATTATCTTGTTATGTTTAATTGCAAGATGAGGTAAGTTTTTTGTTTATATACCTAGAAACTTACTAAGTATTGTATATGCTTACCCCATTATTTTCCCCTTTCCCTTGTAGATTGTCTCTTTACGAAACGTGTTAAACAGATCACCTTGAAGTTCACTATCTCGTCTTTAATCAGTAGCTTTTCAAACTTTTTAAGTCTAAAATTGTGGAATGTATATAGGTGTTATGTTTATATGAACTTAAATGTTGGACAAAGTTTGAATCTATCTTTTGCATGATTTTGGAAATGTTGAGGTTTAGTTAATAAGGATTAATTGGTTAACATGTCTGATATGTGTTAACATGAGAATTTATCACACCTGGTTTTTACTGAGGATCCAAATTGAAAAAAGTATAAGGGTTTAATTGAATTAAGAAGGCAAGTTAGCTAGCTCTACAGGAAATTTTACAATCTGGTTTCTATTAGCCAATGATGATTCATGACACGTATGAATTTGTCAAGAGATGTGATCGATACAAAAGAACTAGGAACATTTCCAAGTGAGACGAGATACCTCAAAAGGGAATTCTTGAGGTGGAAATATTTGATGTATGGGGAATTGACTTCATGGGGACTTTTCCCAACTATTTTGGAAATCAGTACATTCTGTTAGTAGTGGATTATGTTTCCAAATAAGTTGAAGCAGTAGCCTTGTCTTCCAATGATACTAAGGTAGTAGTGAAATTTCTCCGCAAGAATATATTTTTAAGATTTAGGATTCTTAGAGGTCTAATCAGTGATGAAGGGACACATTTCTGTAATAAACAGCTTGAAAATGCACTTTCTAAATACAATGTGAAACATCAAATTGCTATTGTTTATCACCCTCAGTCTAATGGTCAAGTTGAAGTGTCGAATTAAGAAATCAAACAGATATTAGAAAAGATGGTGAACCCTAATCATAATTGGTCCCTACATCTAGATGATGCCTTGTCGGCATATCGGGCAATTGAAAAACATTTTTGGGGATGTAACCTTATAAGTTAGTCTATGGGAAAAACTGCCACTTATCTATTTAGTTGGAAAATAAAGCATATTGGGCGATCAAAGAGTTGAACTTGGACATGAACTTTGTGAGGGAAGCACGTGTGTTCCAATCGCATAAACTTTAAGAGTTTCAATTATTTGCTTATGAAAACTTTAAGCTATACAAAGAAAATAGAAAACTTCGTCACAATGCCGCGATAAAAAAGGAACAAATTTGTGTCAGCTCAATAAGCTCTTCTGTTCAAATCCTGTTTGAAGTTGTTTACAGGGAAGCTAAGGTTACAGTGGACCAACCCATATACCATCACTTGTGTGTTGACCAATAGAGCCGTGGAACTTGAAACTAATGAAAGTTAGAAATTTTTAGTTAATGGGTAGCGAGTGAAGTTATACTTCGGGGGAACCTTGGATGTCTTCAAGAAGGTTCAATATCTGGATTATGATGTCAATAGTTCTACAAGGGTCAATTATGAGTCAGATGGGGGGGGGAGAGGAACTTGAGAGAGCGTATGATCTCCTCGAAGAATCTAACCTTCTATGGATTAAAGTAACAATAACTTGTGTTTGTTCCTGCACTTTATTTTACACTAATTAAGCGTACTTTAATAAGTTTTGGTTGTGCATAATTTTGAACATTTTAGCCCTATTTATTCTCTCTTTTGCTTTCTTTCCTCTCTTTTAGACCAAAATTTTCATCTTTGCTACTGAACATATTTGCTTTCCCGAAACAAATCATCTTCCATTCCATTATGTTTCTATTAGTTTAGCGAATCACCGTTAATTACATCTTTAACTTTGCCAAGAATTGGTAAGTGCGTTTGTTTCGTCAATCAAATTTTGTATTTCATAATATCATTGTCCCGAAACTAATCTTTCATCCGATTAATCATTTTTTACTATTTCTTACCGAATTATTGAAAATCTTAACAAATCTTGACTCACTTGTTAACCCTAGTGTAATTTTCATTTAAGGACTGAATCTAGGCGTATTGGATTAAGATCGAGTATAAGGAACATCTATCAGATCCCTGGTGAAAGGTGTGTATTCTTTTACAAGTAAATTGGGGCAAACCATGTCTAGTGATAGGGCCACACAATTTGCTATATGGGCGTGTTGACTACATGGCCATGTACCTTGGAAACCCTAGTGTAGTTCGTGAACCACACGACCTGCCACACAGTCAAGTCTCACATGTAGCTTAAATTTGTAATTTTCCACACGGTCTTGCCACACGATCGTGTAACCCCTCCACACGGCCTATAGCTTCCCACAATACCATGTGTTTTCTTTTTTACAATTTTGCCTAGAAATTTATGTTATATTCAGTTTAGTCCTTGCTTGATCCCTGTATTGTTCCTACAAGTTTTTGCACACTTAATTGATCCTTGAATTAGTGTTTATATAGAAATCTATGATTTATAAGCTTGAATTGCTACTGTTATAATATGTTTATTAATATTAATTAACTGAATCATTACGGTGCTATGAATAAACATGTGATATTAATCATGCCTACTATTAAAGTGTTATTAATAAATTGTGAGTGTTAATATTATTATCGCCCCACTGAATACATAATGAACATGTCTATTGCTAGTGTTGAACAGAATAAGTGTTAACCATAACTATGTATTTTTGCGTTATTATGTTATAAAGTATGCCATATCGTAATGCATTGTATTGGGGCAGGATGATTTGTACGGAGGAAGAGTGGCAGTTTACAAACCAAGTGGCAGTTTGTTTAATCTACAAATATGTTGTGCACCCACAACAAGTGGTAGTAACTGCAACTACGCGGTTCGATCTCGTACTAAGTGGCAGCTTGTTTGCAAATGTTTTTATCTAAAAATATTGGTGGTTTACCTATAATTTTTACAAACCTAGTGGTAGATTTTAACTACAATTACATTGTGTATCCATAACAAGTGGCAGGTTATCTGTAAGTCAACGATGGTTCATCCACAACCTGGAGCTATATGGTAAATGAACTCTAAGAACTCATAAGTAAGGTGTGTAGCGAAGTTGGGTAGGACCTTTTCTAATGAATTGAAATTGCATTTCCATTCATTAGCCTATGCATATAAAAATTGTGATTTTTGAGATAGTGTAGTAAAGTGATGATATGAAAAACTGTTAATCTGAATTGTTCACCCATGTGTTTTGCCTATTATTTTGTTCCGATTTTCTTGTGATCGAATGCACGCAGAGCTTCATAGCTCGCTCCCCTTTAATTTACATATTTACAAATGGCCCACTAAGTTAGGAAGCAAAATTAGCAATTTGGAGGGCTCGACTCAAATTGAAGATATATAAATATCTATTTGACCTATTATTTATAGTTCCTATTATTTGAGAACTGTAACGTTTTTTTAAACTGTGGTGTAGGACTTAGTTTCGGGTTTATTTAAGGCATGCATGATATTTCTAGGCTACTAATACATGAGTTTTTATTTTATTTCATAATGCATAAAATATGGTTTTCATTAAAACTACATTTTTATCACTTTCTCGTTGCATTGTTAAAATGAGTTTTTAAACAAGTAGATAATTTGTAAATCAACCAATTTTAGATTAATTGTATTACTTTATAAGAAGGGAGGTAAAATGCTAAGTTTTTTTTTTAAAAAGAGACTATGTTTCCTCTAAAGATAAAAAAATGTTTTAAAACGACTAGTTTATAAACTCCACTAGCTTATTGGGTCATTTCGGTGGCCAATGTAATCTTTCAAATTCGGGTCTAACATCTAGGCTGGGTCGGGGAGGTTACAGATAATGGTTAAATGGTTTGTTTTGATTGTTTTGGTATGTTTGATTAAGGTAAAAATAGTGATATGTGAGTATATGTGACTGGTTTGGTTGATAAATTCAAAATAGGTATCAAATGGTATTTTACCTAAAATAGGGACTTAGTGGATTGTTTTCAGTATCGCAATACCACACCTTGGATATTGTGATATCAGCCCTAAATTACTTTGTAAAATTTGCAATTTGGTACTCAGGTTGGGAAGTTTGGCTACTGTCTTTGAATCGCAATACCAAGCCCTAGATATCGTGATACCTTCTTCTCACATTTTGAAAATTTTTAGTTTAGTCCAAATTTGACCTAGGGATGGTTTTGAGCTTTCGTAAGCTTGATTGAGATTTAATTTTGATTATTTTTATCTTAAACAAATATATTTGACATGGATTTTCATGTGTTCATGGTTATTTGACTGTAATTGCTCTGGTAACAAACGACAACAAATATGGCATCCTATAGATTGGACCTGGTAATTGGGTCAGGTGAGGGTGTTACACTTCCTATTTTTTTTATGGTTTTCAGAACGAAATCCTCATAAACATTTAAAAGAGTTCAATGTTTTTTGCTACATTATGAGACCATAAGGCGTAACCAAAGAACAAACCAAGATAAGAGCTTTCCTTTTTCATTAGCAAATAAAACAAAGGATTGACTCTATTATTTTCCTTCTGGAATTGTTGACATGTGCGAAAAGATGGTAAGATTATTTTTATTTTTTTTTGCCTCACGTGCTACTTCTATTAGGAAAGAGGTTTACTGAATCAAACAAAAGGACATGGAAAGCCTTCATGAATCCGAAAGCTTGTACAGTGTAACCTCCATGATCCGATCATAACGTTTAGGCCAGGTATGAGGTGTTACATGCTTCGTCAGGTAAAATAAAGGTGAGATCCTAAACCTGCAATTATGAAGTCGCTTCGCGGATAGTATTTACTTTTCATAACTTGTGCCAATAGACTGGTACGATTGGTAATTAGTTTCCAATCCTGTTTTGCTAACAAGGCATTATTAAATTTTGATAGATCTCTAAATCCATTTCCCCCTTGCGCCTTTGGGGTACACACCAAGCTCCAATCATACCAATGAATTCCTCTATTAGTTCTTAGGTTGCGCCACCAAGATTTACACGTTAAAACTTCCAACTCTCGGCATAATGAAACCGATAAATTAAAACAATGTATTACATAAATTAAAATGGTCTTTAAAATAGATTTAATAAATACTTCTTTCTCTCTTATTGATAGGTTATGAATGCTTTAGTTTTTCATTTTTGTCAAGAATTTTTCTTTGATTTCAACAAAAGCATTCTTCTTTCTTCGTCCTACCATTGTTGGTAATCCAAGGTATTTTTCTGGGTTATTGGCAATTCTAACTCCTAATTCTCCTTCTAGCCGAGTCTTGGTTTCTTCACTGATATTGTTATTAAAGTAAATTAATGATTTATCAAAATTTACCATTTGTCTGGAAATCCTTTCATACTTGTTTACCATCGATTTTGTTGCCCAAATTCCTTCTTTAGTTGCCTTTCCTAATAGAATACTATCGTCAACAAAGAATAAATAAGTTGCCAATCCACCTTTCCGCACCTTTGCCCTTTCAATCTTCATTTCTCTTTTGGCAATGTTAAGCAGCTTCGAAAAACCTTCTGCACAAATGGTAATTAGGTAAGGGCTTAGTGGATCTCCTTACCTTAAGCCTCTTGAAGGATTGAATTCAGTTCATTTTCCTCTATTGAGTATCACCGAACAAGAAACACTTTTAAAACAATGCATAATTAAAGTTATCCATCCCTCACAAAAGCCAAAACCTCTCATAATTTTTTCCATGAACTCCCATTCAAATGTATCATAAGCTTTGCTCATGTCTAATTTTAGGGCAAAAGATGCCTTACCACATTTTCTCTTTTTAAAAGAATGCAATAATTCATATGCCACTAGAATGTTGTTAATAATTTGTCTCACTAGCACGAAAGCTCCTCGAGTTTCTTCTATGCAATAATTAAATCCATTCCTAAATCTGTTAACAATTGCTTTTGATATGATCTTATAGAGGACATTACATAGGCTAATGGGTCAAAACTATCCCATATTTTTAGGAACCAAAACTTTAGGGATGAGCACGATATTTGTCCTTGTTCACCTATCCAAGTTCTTTATGATTGTTTAAAATTTCTAAGCAAAACTTTGTTACATCCTTCCCCACTATATGCTAGAATTTTTTTTATAAAAGAAAGCAAGAAAACCATCATTCTTGAGGCTTTTAGGGAAGCCATAGATTTCAAGGCTTCTATCAACTCTTCTTCTTTGAAATTGGCATAAAGTTCTTCATTCAGACTACTAGGAATGCATGGTTGGATTTTCAATAGTAAGTTTTCGCAACTATGGACTAGTTTAGATGAGAAAATATTAATAAAGTACCTTGTTGCTAATCCTATTAATTTTTCTTCCCCTTCAACCCATCTTCCATTCTCGTCTTCAATGCCCCTCACTAAGTTTTTCTTTTTGCGTTGATTTGCAAAATTATGGAAGAAAGTTGTATTACGATCACCCATTCTAAGCCAATTTGCTCGTGCTCATTGTCCCCAATAAATCTCTTCCTTGTCTACTTCCATATTTAGTGCCAATTTAACTTTCGTAATTTTTGCCAAGTATTCTTCATCTAGATCTTTTTTGTTCAGCTTGTTTTAGTCTTAGGGTCAACTCATTTCTTTTTTTTTTATGTCATTTCCCTCTATTCAATTTGGCCCATTCCTTTAATGATCTCCTTAATGACTTAAGTTTTTTCGGAAGCTCCATGTTGCTCGAATCTCAAATCGTCTTAACTTACTCATCAAAATCCATCTTTAGCACCCAATCCGCGTTAAATTAGAATGGATATTTCCTTCATAAATCATAGCCCATTCGGTTCCTCATCGTGTTTAAAAGCAATGGACAATAATATGAGAAACTATAATTTAGATGGTGCAATAAGTACTTTGGGAAACGTGTCCACCACTCCGAGTTGGCCATACCTCTATCCAATTTTTCTCTAATATTATTTTCTGCCAATCGGCCTCTCTCTCACGTGAACCATTGACTTGAGAATCCTAAATCTCTTAAATCGCATTCCTCTAATGCATCCTTAAAAACTGCCATTTGTCTTTCTTCTTGTGGTCTCCCCCCTTTTTATTCAAATGAATACATCACCTAATTAAAATCTCCTATAACAGCCCATGGTAATTGGCTTCCTTCCTTTAGATTTCAAAGCCTATTCCACGATTCCTTTCGTAAGTGTTCAGCTAGGGATCCATAAAATCTTATAAACCTCCATATTGCTCCTACGCTTTTTTTATCTGCTTCTACATCAATATGAGAGCTGGAGTAGCTTCTTAGATTCACTAATAAGCTCTCTTTCCAACCTAACGTTAGTCCTCCTCGAGCCATCCACACTTATGTCAATTCCATAGTCATACCCACACTTCCTACGTATCTTTTCCATCCTCCTCGTACTAACTTTTGTTTCTATGAGGAATATAAGTTGGGGCTGATATTGTCTCAACATATTTTGAGATGTCTCATTGTTTATGGTTGTCCCAGTCTACATACATTCTAGCTTAGGGTTTTTATTGCGACAGATCAGCCTGCTTTCCAACAGTTGTTGATATATTATTGTCAAATTCTGTTTCCATTTGTATTGTAATATTGTCCCCCAATTATAATGTTCGTTGCCTTTTCTTTCCTTCAATCAACCCAACTGGGTTGTCTTCTTGAATTGCTTCCTCTTCTGGCAAGTTGTTGTAATCCATACTAACGTCGCTACTAAAATGGAGGCTTTACTTCCTACTCACCTCTTTATTGCCCTTTACAAATGATGTTGCGTGTATTCATTTTTCTCGCAAAGTGTTCGATTATTCTTTGTGTACTCCGCTAACTCTTTTTCTTTTTGTTATTCGTTGCTCAATCCACCTCTAACCATGGCTTTTGGTTTCTCACGTAACCGTTTACTTTCTGCCGTCAGTACCCTACTTGGCTGCGCTCGTAATGAACTGTCCTATTCCAAGGTTACTTCTTGGGTTCCCAAAGATAATCATAGTGGGCTGAAACTTTCTCCGTGCCCTAATCGTCCACATAAAAAACAGAACAAAGAGAGTTTTTCCTATTGAAAAATTGTATAGGTAGATTTACCTTATCCATATATGATGCGCTTCTTTCTTTTTAAGGGGGCTTTGCATATCCAATTGTACCTTTACACGTATAAATTTTTTTAACGCTCTTAGTAATTATTGTAGCATTATATTCTAAGAATTTCCTAATGAAGTTACTCAACTATCTTGCCATCCCTTCCGACATAGCCCCTATTGGTAGATTATGAATTTACACCTAAAATTTTGAAAAATCAGAGGGACTTGAACCGGATTTTCTCCTCTTTCCAATCGATGAAAGAGAATTAAATGTCTATTAAAAAACCAAGGGATCCCTCTTATTACTTTCTTGATATCCAAATCATTTTAAAACTGAAAAAGAACCATTTTATCCTCGATTTCTGATATAGATACTCTTTCAATAGGATGCCAAAGTTCAACGAGCATGTTTCTCATTGACGGAAAATGGACCGCACTATTTGTCAGAACCTTCCCCACCAGACATAGATTGAATTCCTCTTTGCTTTCCTTTACATCCTGTTGATCATATATTGGTTCTTCTTCCTCGTCGGCAATATTTAGATTCGCCAATTCTTCCTACATGGATTTTTAAGTTGATGCTGCAAATAGATCCTGGATGTATTAGAATAAAACCTAACATGTTTAGTATATCGGAGGAAAATCTCTAACTTTACTATTGTCGGCAGACAAAAAACGAGAGAAAAAACCTAAAAGCCTCATGCTACGCAAGCAACTGAAAGTCCTATTTATATGTCCCTTGGAATTTTATTTAATATACAATAGTTTGACTATAAGATAAAAACTTAAATTTCAAAAATCATTTTTATTTAATTTTAATATATATTTTTTAAATTTTATTTTATTAAAATTATTTATAAATATAATCATATTCATATTAATTTTTTAATATTTTTTATTTTTAATATTTTTTATTTTTAATTTATAAAATTTTAATTCCAAACAAAACAATTAGAATAACTGACATTTTAAATAAATAAAATTTAAAATATAAACATTTTAAAAATCGTAAAATTTTTTAAATTATTTGTCCAAACTAACTCCTAACAAATCATTAAAACAAACCCAATTTCAAGGATAGCTGTTATTAAGGCTGTAATGGCCCATTGCCGCTATGAAAGTCTAAAACCCTAAAAGTTCAAATTTCTTTCATTCCTTCTCCTGCCTCCCCCAATCTCAGAAGGTGCGGCTCCGATCACAAAGTGACAAATTTCTCCTTATGCATGGTTTTCTATTCATTGCATAAAGGTTCTAATCTTTTTCTCTTTCTGCAGTTGTTGTTCCTTTTATTCGGATAAGATGTATCTCCAGTTCTACATTAACAATAATGGTGACAAAGTTTACACCACTAAGGTAAAGTCTCATAATTTTTCTTCTTTTTTTTTTAAAATTTTTTTACTGATAACAATTAGTTAAAGCTAGAAACTATCTGAGGTTCGTGTTACTCTCTCAATTTTTTATATCGTTTATGGTGATTGAGACTTGGTAAAGACAACTTTGTATGCCATAATGAAAATCTAAAACTGAGGTTTTAACCTTAAAAGAAAGAATCAAACCTAAGGTTTTAGTGATAAATCTTATCTATAAAACTGAGGTTTTAACCTTTAGAAACAGATTCTAAGCTATGAATAAGATTTATATGAACTTGGTTTAAGCAAATTTGGAATTATTAGTTATAACTTTTTTTTTTTAAAAGCTGAGTTTTTAGCTTAGTTTGATCTTAAACATGTACTAAAACTGAGACTAGTTCTTTGAAATGTTGAGAACTTCAATCATTTTTTTTTCTCTTGGTAGGGTGTCTGTTCCATGATTATTGAGGGAGTTAATGGCTGAATAAACTTAACCTGTCCTGAAAAATGAATTAAATGGTGAAAATTGATACTAGGATTAGATTTTAATCTCTTTACCTTTTGGCTTTCAGCATATAATCACGTTTTGGTATTTTTTTTTTCTGGGGTTTTCTAATTTATGTATAATCAATATTCCAACAGTTTTTTTCTCTATAATTACATTTATATCGATTTTTATATGCAGAAAGAATCACTGGTGGGGATGCCTACTCAGTCTGCTCATCCAGGTAATAAGGCCTGATGTGTTTATATAATTTCCGGCATACACTGCTGTTTAGGAATTCATTATGTTTTATGAGGCGTCTGAACAAACTCTTATTGGTTGCTTTAACATTTAAATATATAATTGCCTTTCTGAGGGCTGCTTTGATCTGCATATGGTTGTTTTGTCTGGTTTAATCTGAAAATCAAGAAAAGAGGTCCATTTTGGCTGAGAATCGGAAGTGTTGTTCTGATTTCATGGTCATTACCCATCTGTTACTCATTCTCTGCTTTTACTGGCAAGTTGCTAGTAAATTTTGCCATCTATGGCACTCAAATATGGTGGATGTTGATGTTGGCTTGAATCCATGTTAGGTTGTTGTATGATCTTTTGTTTTTAATGATTATGTGAAAGTTGCGTAGAGATCTTACTAGAAAGTGTTATTATGGGTTATAGTTACTTTTTTTCCCCAACATTCGTGCAGCTCGATTCGCCCCTGATGACAAATATTCCAGACAAAGAGTTCTTTTGAAGAAACGTTTTGGCTTATTGCGAACCCAGCAGCCACCCCAGAAATATTGATAGATCGGATGTGTTCTTTTTGAAGCTTTATGTAGTGTTTCTGGCTGTAAAATGCAGTTTCCTGTAAGAACATATCAAGTATATGAATGCATTGCATTGGCATGTTTTCTTCCTGGATTATTGTTTGTATTTATACATGTCGTGACTCTAATTTTCTTCAAAGATGATGGTGGATACATGTGAACGTCTTTTAGACACTGAGAAATGTTGTATAAGTTGTGATAAATCCTAATTGAACTAAAACAAGTGCTTTCAGTTTCAGCCATGGGAACAATGATTCAATTAAGTTTCTCTTATCATGTTGGGTACTCAAACCCAAAACTAAAACTGTTGAGACATAAAATGCGACTTGGTGAATCGACTAGAATGTTTGATACAGGCTGAATGCGACAACAAAACTAGTAATTTTATTAAAAGAACAAACAAATACAATGATGCCCCTTGGAAATGCTTCTTGTCCTCAATCTCCAGACTCCTAAAGGACGGTCTTTAGAAATTGTATGGTTGGAACACCAGCTTCTATGATCCAATGATGCGAAAGAACTCTAGCAGGTGAAAGGATGAGATTAACAGGAAAAGGTACTGGTGAGATTTTTCGAGTTTGCTCAAGTAGGAGGGAAGGTAGACATGGAAGATGGGATGCATTCTTGAAGTTTCTAGCAGTAAATTTTGTCTACTTTTTAGATATAAGATCAAATTGATAGAATATATAAATTTATTTGGTCTTTCATATCAGATTTATGTCCAAGTAAATTTGCCTTCTCATAGTTTCAGCATATCATCATGAAGCAAAAGTTGGGCTAAATTTTGTTCTTACTTTTAGATTTATGATGAAATTGATAGAATATGTAATTATTAGAGAATTAAATTTGTTATTAGATCAGTATAAAAAAGCTTAAATTAATTTTTCGTCATCCATGTAATAGCAACTAACGAAAGGGTGATTAAAATATTTAATTTTAAAATTTTGAATGATTAAATAAAAAGTATTAATAGTTGGGTAAGTAAAATAAAACCAATAACATATAGCTGACCAGCTGACCGATTATTCTTGTACATATTACGCAAGTTATTTTTTTTCTCTTGAATAAACACGAAGAGGTGATGTTGTATCAATGTTATTGTCTTTCCTCTGCATGAAGGATTTTAGTTGGATTTGAGTAAAAAACAAAGATTCAGGCTTGCAATATGTATTTGTTTAAATATTGTATAAGAATATTAAAATTGATTTGATAAATTAAACCTCAAATTCAGAATAAAAGTAACATGAAAGTTTTTGTATTAAGAGTTGAATTTTATTTTGTCCCTTCTATTAAAAAATAGGTAAATTAGTTCATGTACTTTAGACCAAACAACAAATTGATTCTTTTGTTGAAAATTCTATCTATATCTGTTGTAAAAAATTGGTCTATGTACGCTAGCATAAGGTACACATGGCACATCAAATGTCACTGTCTAGTTATTCTGTCAGTTAAGTCGGTTTTTAATAGTATAAATGAATGAAATTTTTAACAGATTTGACTAATTTACTCTTTAATTTAACGTACAGTGGTTAATTTATCTATTTTTTGAGTAAAGGAAAAAAAATGTAATTTGATTCTTAATATAGAGATTCCATAATAGTTTTACTAATTAAAATTTAATTTTTTAATTTTTCTTTGGAAGAGAGAATTTACAAAATTTATATATCTATTATATTAAAAAGAAAAAAAAAACAAAGCAAAATGGATTTGAATATAGTAAAACTTAAAACGATTTTTGGTTTTCTCTTTTTTTACCTTTTTTGTTTTATGATGTGAGTCCTAAGTTTCATCATGGGTTGAGGTTGATGTCATTGAATCTTAACAGGTATAAACCCCCATAGGCATAGCTGATAGCGTGAGGGAATTCATTCTTGCCTTTGCAGCAGCTTGTTTGAATAGTAGCAGTGCAGCCATCGCCTCAAGCGTGCCGTATCTATGAGGGTAACCATTGAAAGCGAAGAGCCTGACATTTCCAACTCAGATTTCTCCAAATGTCGACTTTTGAGGTAGATCTTCGCCCGTACCATAAAAATGCAACCCCACCCCCAAAAAAAAAGTGCCGCCAACTTGACTGAGTAAGTGCAGCCGCCTGCCCTGTGAATTATTAGGAAAGTTCAAAGAGAGGGAAAGAGACGTTGCACTTGAAAACATGAACTGGTTTCGGTTTACACTACTTTCATGTCCAATTATCCAATATAAACCAAAAATGATTAGTTGCATCGAAAGGAAACATCCACTGAATTTTCTAGTGGTCCAAACAGTTCACATGCAATGAACCAAAAAGCGTTTTTTATAAATACCTGGGTGACAATGAGTCCTTGAGGTCGTAAATACCACAAATAAGAATGATTTTTATTTAAGGAAAAATGCCATTTTTTTTCTTCTAATAAATGTCTAAATGTATTGACAACTTAGCCTTCTACTCATGGTGATGAATAGTCTGATGTCTTTGAGCCACTTGTTTTTCTAAATATTTCTCTTTTAAATATCCAATAATCATATTGAACCTTGCTTATTTTAAAATAAATTTTAATTTGAATCCCAAATCAACACTTATATATATATTTATATTATCCATTCAGAAATTAAATTTTTTTTAAAAAAAATATCAAATTTCATTTCATTTAGTCGAACAAGTCATTAGTGAATTAGGGCGCATCGGCCGGATTGATGTTATATTTACATAGAAGGATCCAACAACGTTATACTAGGACAGCAAGAATGGATAGTAATTGTGCAATGCTTTGGATAAGGATATTGGTTAAAGCTTCGGGCAACACGTCCATAAATATTTGGAGGGTTTTGTTTTCAATGGTAATAATTTAAAAACTTAATCTTCTTTGAATTTGGTAATTAGTCTATCATGAAGAAAAATTATTCATGTTAGCTTACTTTATTTTGAAAAAGAAAAAGAAAAAGCAAATGGTATGCATGCATTACGTCACTTAATTCACGTCTTCTGAAACATAATAGGTTTATCTAAATAATGTGATATATATTGTTTTAAATTTGCAGCCATACGAGGATGGTAATGATGTTTTCATCTATCACGCATATAGCGACAAGAGTAAGCTTTTGGGTCTCATAATAAGGTTCATCTCCCACTGGTAGTAATGACGGCCATTTAGTGTATTGTACATATAGCTACAAGAGTAAGCTTTTGAGTCTTATAATAAGGTTCATCTCCCTCTTTTACAACTTCTCTTTGTCTTAGACTGAAGAAGAGGGAGGGTCGCTTTGCTTTTCAAGATAATCGGGAAAAACTGTGGGGTTTTAGAACTGGGGAGATAACATTGTTGTGCCACGAACTCTAAATATGGACGGTAAAAAGGAGGTAAAAGTTTGTTGAAAATATTTTTGATTCACAGACATTAACAATTCTAAACTTATAAATGCATCAAGTTTGATTTGTTTTGGGAAAGCAACGCGGATGTTGTTAACCATGGATGAGTGAGGGTGGGTGCGTGTTGAGCAGGGCAAACAATGAATGAAAACGAAGAAAGAGTGGGAAGGAAATTGAAACATATATGCAGAGATGGAAAGCAGCCCCACAAGAATTTGACTGTATTTAATAGGAAAAGTGTATGCTTCCAGAATCTGCATTTAATTCAGAAAGCAAGTCCTCCAATCCTTTTTCTTCCTTTTGGATAATATCAATTTTATATCAACTTCTCAATTTAGTCCTAATTACAAGGATCATATACCTAATTGGTCCCTTCCACATACCTTTTTCTGTCACGTGTACCAATACACTATGAAACATGAAACTAATTATTAAATAAAAGGTTAATTTAAGTCATAATTTTTAGATAAAATAACAATCTTTCTATTATAATCAAATAAAAATAGATTTATATATGTATATGTTCTATCTATATTTATGTTACTAATTTTTTCATTTTATTTTTTTATTATGGCTAATTATTTGATACATTAAAAACTAAAATATATAAAAATATAAATGTTAAAGAAATTTTTGAGTTGATGAAATTACTCTTTATTATTGATTTTATTACTAAATTACAATCAAATAATAAATTTTAAATAAAGCCATAACAATGTATTAATTTCTTGATAGTTAAAAAAAATATTTTAGTTAAAATCATAATCACATTAAAAAATGATTAATTAAACAACTTCATACAACAATTCTTATATCATATAGGCGGTAGTAGAGGTGTGCATGGGCCGGGCTACCCGGCCCGGCCCGAAGGCCCGCCTGAAAAATGGAAGGGTTTGGGTAAAAATATAGGCCCGAAATGGTTTGGGCACAAAAACGAGACCCGTTTAGAAAATGGGCCGGGCTCGGGTAAAATTTTTTTGGCCCGAGCCCGGCCCGGCCCGAATTATATAATAAATATATATATTTTATTTTTAATTATATTTATATTTTAATTTTAATTTTAATATAATTAATTTTTATTATATTTTTCAAATTGTGTATTGTTTTAAGAATTGTTTTAATATATTTTTTATTTGTTTCTTGTTTTAATATTTGTTTTAAATGTATTCGATTATTTAATATATTTTAAAATTTTTTATTTAATAAAATAAGTTAAAAAAATCTAATATGGGCCGGGCTCGGGCTTGGGCAAATTTTTAGGCCCATATTTCGGGCCGGGCCGGGCCCGGGCATAGAAAACGGGCCTAAAATTTTTTGTGAGCCCGGCCCGACCCATGCACACCTCTAGGCGGCAGCTAGGAACTAACATCCATCAACATATGAAACCCAAACATAAATATCGTAAAGTTTCACCGATTGAGTCTTAATTCAATTGATACGAACATTATTGTTAATATAAAAGAACGTAAGTTTAAAGTGTATTATCCTCCTATTTATTTATCATTTTTAATATTTAGTACATTATTTATATCAGGTCAAAATAGCACAAAGTCTTTAACCGTCCAATATGCTCTATATAGACTATAAGCCCTTTGAAACCTTTTATTAACATTAATAATTTTTTATTATTATAACTAACATTAAATAAAATACTTATTAAGCTTTTTATTTACTTTTATCACTCATCAATCGAGTTCTAATTCAATTTTTTATATTTAAAATATGAAGGTAGTTTAGTTTTTTTTTTAATTTTAATATATATATATTGAAATTCGAACTCATACTAATTAAATTTGTAAAATTTTAAATTTATCACTAAATCAGAACTTTATTTTGATTTTTTTTTACACATTTTTATTTAGTATGTATGTTTTATTACCTCCATCAGTTATATATATATACTCACAATTTAATTTAAATTTTTTATACATTTTAATTATTGTGATACATATTATTTCATGTGTTATTATGATAAATTAATTTCAAATCATATATATTATTATTTATTGTATGTTATTTTTAAACATGTATCTATATTCTAAATTTTGGTTTCCACACGCATATATGTGTAATAAGATTTCTAGTTTCATAAAAGTATTTTAAAATAATTTTATTGTTACTTTAATTTATATTATTCTCTTCGGTATTATTTAGATCATATTTATGTATTTGCCCCGACATTCAACCGTTCTTAAAAGATAGCATTCAATGATTAAAAAATAAATAATTTCTTGAAAAAAATCAAAATTTCAAAAATTTTAAGACAGTTATTAGAAAAAAAAAAGAAGATAAACCACATGTAAGGGTCATTAAACTTTTAGTAAGTTTATGATTTGGTATAAATTTCAAAAAGTTATAAAATTATCATTGAACTATTCAAATATTTTCATTTAAGTCATTGGACTGTTAAAATTGTTGTTGTATGACCTTCTCTATTCACACTGTCTGCACCAATCGAAAGCTCTCTTTTTGTTTCTCTTCTACAATCCAATTTTTTTCATGAAACAATTTTGAAAGTCACAAATTTGCAAACCAAAATCCAAATAGTTGCATTCTTCGATCTTCAACACTGATTGTCAAATTGACTTGGATCTAAGGAATGCTCGTTTACTTGACAATGAGTATTGATCCATTATACCAATCGTTGAATAGTCATTTGGAGTACTCTAGCCATGTTTTTTTTTTAAACAAAAACTTTAACAGTCTAATGACTTCAATAAAAACTTTTGAATAGTTTAGTGATTTAAATAAAAATTTTCGAATAGTTCAATAGCCATTTTATAACTTTTTAAAGTTAAGGGATCAAAACTTAAACTTACTAATAATTTAGTTACCTTGGATATAGTTTACCCATAAAAAATGATAACACCTTTAAAATTTTAAATTAAGATGGCTTTAATGTTATTATCCGAAAGTCAAGGGGTATGCTGCCATTACAACTTCTATAAAAATGGAGTATAGAATGCCACATTTGTTGACATTCATTCCCTCATCATACAACGAAATTCATAGGCAAATTCTCCACTAAGAAAAGAAATTAAGCATGGCTGGTATCTTCTCAGTCTCCACTTCCCAAAATACACTCTGGCCTCCCAAGGCTGAGACTCCAGCGCTCACGCCCTTCTCCGCGGTGGTGCCAGCTCGTTTTATTGCGGTCCCTAGGCTCCACAATACCCACATAACATTGGAAACCATTCATGAAGAAGAAAATGAAGGAGAAATTAGCATGGAAGTGCAGTCAAGTTCATCACCATCACCATCACCATCACCATCACCACCACCATCATCATCCTTTTTATCCACTTGTTTCTTCCAAGTTAAGAAGCCGTTGCCATCATTTAGTCATAATTGCAAGTGTGCTTAGAGATATGTTCATAGCTTGATGAACATAAACATGCATGAATGCTTTTGTGGGTATAAATTTTTGAAATACTACCTTGCAGGGGATGAGGCCATTAAGAGAACAAGTTTGTGGGAAACCAAGTAATTGTTAAATAAATACTGTACTGTAATTGATATCTTGATTTTTAAAACTCTCTTTTCATCTATCATCAATAACATTTAATCTTACTAATGAATAACTTTTTATGTTCACGAACCCTTCAAGACACGTCTGAATATTGTTGAAGTATGAGGGATTACTCAGCAGCTTTTTCGTCCGTAACATTTTCGTTAATGTAAAATGGAAGGAAATCATAGAATGTGAAACCAGGCTTGCAATAGGCGATGGTTCTTAAAGTATATATATTGGCCATAATCAAATTTTATTAAAATACAAAAGGATGAAGTTGTTAAAAACACTGTGGCAAACTACAAAATAATTCAATCTAATGAACACGCTCTTAAACAAGAAGGAAGATGCAACTTCACATGTAAATACTAAACTCTTGAAAGCAACCAAACACTACAACAAGGACTTTCAATAAAAGCACTGAAAGTTCAATTATACAAAAACCAAGCTCACAAAGAAAGCAAAACAATAAAAAATCTACCACATTCCTTATACCATCACAAAACATTAGCAACTCATTGCTAAATCCCAAACACCAACACACAAGCCAAATCCTACTATTTGACAAGTATCCAGCAATATCACGGCTGGTTGTTAGTGCACACACACATCCCTCGGTGTCGTGCGCCTAACTAGTCTGATTGGGGCGCAATGCCTCGGCCTTTTGCCGGTTCTTCTGTGCGGCTGGAGCATGATGCCCCAACCCTCTCACTTGGCTACCAGTTGGTTTGGCGCAAGGCCCGGTCTACCTTGCGTGTTCACACACTGAATTAGGGCACGACGCCTTGGCTCTCCTGCGTGCCTGGTCGTTCAACCAGGGTGTGATGACTCGGTAGTTCATGTGCCTCACATCTGCTAGCTATGCACCATGCGGCGTCCCATGTCGTCAACCACAACGATTTGCCATTCATCATCCTATCGTCATCCATTTTGGGTTAAGGGTCCGTCATGTTTTTCTGGTTCCGTCGAAAAACTTAGGGTTACAAAAAATCTATTGCATTTTTAGCTCACATGATTTACTAATTTTATAGAAATAAAATTAAAAATATATATAACATCATATATTTGAATTGTAATAATTGTTTTTAATATTTAAAATATAATTTAGACATTTAAATTAAATTTTACAAACAATTCAAATTAATTGCTTAAAAATATTTGAAATTTATTTCACATGCTCATTTAACATTATTTCGAATCGGGGTTAAGAATAGTGGGGAAGATTGAATAGTAGAAAGCGTGAAACAACTAAGTCTACCTGGTTTAAAAATATATGTTTAATTTTGGTAATAGGTTTATTGATATAAATATCACAACAGTTTGATTTAAAAAAAATTAAATTTTCGTTGTGCTTCTAAACATTGTTTTCAAATCAATTTTTCCAACACGTACCAACTTTTAGTTCCATTATCAATGGAAGTAAGATTTTTAATACTTCAAAGTACACAAGTCACGCACACATAGTTCGTCTGTAACACCTCTTACTTAGACCGTCAATGATTCCAGAAAAAACGATGCTACAACTAATGTCCGAAGGTACTTACAATTTTTCTTTAACACGTATACAAACTTTGAGAAATATGTTTTGGTGATCACTGTCAGTAAAAAACAAATTTTCAATTTTTTGCAATTCAATTCAATAACGAATAGACAATGGTGTCAAATGAATTACAAATGTCACTTATACAAATATATTAAAATTTAATAACACAATAATATTCTACATATATGCTTCACTGGCATTAACTTATACAATATAAAGGACTCGAACATGATTACACTTTTATGTGATGCGACCCGGCTCGATGAAGAATTTGTATAACTATCTCCTTATGTCCGATCTCCTCCGATCTCCAACCTAGCGTGGAAAAACAATCAATGCACTAAGCATACTTTTATGCTTGGTGGTGCTCAAGTCAATTCCGATAAACATAATAAATTATTAAAGACTTAATATACTGATTGACCCTTAAACTTAACAACTTTTTTTCGAATTAAAACTTAATCGACCCTAAGCGTTACATACATTAGTCCTTACAACTAATCCCATTAATTTTTTCTTATATATGGAAAATTTAGGAAATCTCATAGTGACACATAGACTAATGATATATATATTATAATAACTAGTTTAATTATTAAATAATATTTGTTTAATATATTAATAACTTTTTTTCAAAAATCTTTATCACTTTACTCCACCTGTACCACCATTCACGTCTTTTCCTCTATCTTCCATCTCCATTCAATTTTTCTCTTGTTATTCAAAACACCCTTCTCTCCCCATATTCATCACCATTCCTATTTTTTGCTCTCTTTTCCATCTCTTTCACCATTCAATAAATTTGTCCTTTTCTTGCATTTTTTTCATAATCCCTAATTTTTTTTCTCCACTCCATCTTTATCACCATTGCTCTTCCAACCATGTCCTAAA
Source organism: Gossypium hirsutum (assembly GCF_007990345.1). NCBI lineage: Eukaryota > Viridiplantae > Streptophyta > Magnoliopsida > Malvales > Malvaceae > Gossypium > Gossypium hirsutum. The sequence goes on along the minus strand of NC_053429.1, from coordinate 110,218,753 downwards.
TTTTTTTACAAAAGCTAAAATTTTATCTTTTCAATGTTTTCAAGAATAATAGACTTCATGACCATGGAATCGAAGAAGTGAATTTCCTTTCTTTTAGGGGGTAAGGGGTGTGGAGCATGATCTTTATGAAATGGGTTTTTTTTATTGCCATTGTAAAATCAAGAATTAAAATTATCATGATAGTTAGATGAGATGGCAAGAATCTTTATGAAACAAACCACGAGAGTTAACTGAGATGACAATGGTCTTTTCTACCTTAACTAATGGTCAAGGGTTTGATCCTTGCCATAGGTATAAAGTAACTATAAAACTCAGGCCAACATCTACTCCCTCAATGAGTCTACAGAATGCAAAGAATTAATTACTAGGCTTGCTTCAGTAGATATCTTGAGAAAAAAACTATCATGAAATAGGAGGGCTACGGAGTCGGTTCAAAGGTGTCCCTTTAAGTTGCTTGGTTTACTGCAATGCACCATGTTTGATGAGATAGTGTTGGTTTAAAATGGAAATATAACAGGCATTAGGAGAAATTATTAGAATATTTTTAATGGGGATTTTGGGTAAGATAATAACCATGAAAATGGAAGCAAACAACGAGGAAACTCCATTATAATACTATAAGGAGGACTATATTCCTCTCTCGATGGTTCTCTCTGTAACACCCCTAATCGGTATCTGACGCCGGAATAGGGTTACGGAGCATTACTGGACTTATTTCATAAATAATCATACATTTCACATACAATTTCCATTTCCAAATATAAATCATTCAAAAATCAATCACATTGTCCCTAATACAAGCCTACGAGGCCCAAAATCATGCAATAGAAGTGGTTCGGGACTAAACCGATAACTCATGAAATTTTTGGAAAACTTAGAAAATTTTTCAAAATACAGGGGACACACGCCCGTGTGACGCGACCGTGTGTCTCACATGGCCAAAGACACGCTCGTGTCATAGGCCTTGTGGACATTCAAAATAGGATCACATGGTTGTGTCCCAGCCCGTGTCCGACCTCGTGTAACTCTTTGACTTGGGTCACACGGCCAACCACACGCCTATGTGACTAGCCCGTGTGCCATTCAAAATGGCGTCACACGCCCGTGTGCTAGGCCGTGTCAAAACTGTAAGGTATACTGACTTATGCCACATAGTCAAGTCACACGCTTGTGCACTGGGTCGTGTGGAGTATACTGACTTGGTTTCTAATTAAACACTAGGGGGCACACGGTCGTTTTACCTTACCGTGTGTCACACATGGCTGAGACACACGCCCATGTGGACAAAAATAGGTTTTTACCAAGCCATGTTATTTTCCAAGCCATCTTGCTCACTCAAATTGCATCCACCTAAAAATATCAAATGTCATATACCATAACATCAATATGCACTCAAAGCAATCTCAATCAAGCCAAATTCATGCCATGTCAATATCAACATCCACAAAACACAAGTATCATAATTAACCATTCAATTTCATACCTATATCACATTAACAAATCATCTATATAGTCACTGTCACTTATGCATCACTTCACCTAAAACTACAAGCATACCATTCTCAAATTTCAACCATTTGGTAATCAAACTACCAATTCACAACAACCTTTCACACGTAAATTTTAAACCACATCACAAAATGGCACTTGCACACACACACACACACACACACACACACACACACACACACACACACACACATATATATATCTACATAGTCAAAAATACCAAAATAAGTCAAGTCACATGGCTATACACATAACTAACCATTCAACATTTACAAGCCAAATCAAATGACTAAATTCATTACTAACATATATACCAAAATGACCATAACTCCTATACATGGCATATAACCAAATACATAAGTTCAAAAGTACCAAATGATAACTCGATAGTGTGATGAGATCTCCGATGACTCCCAAATCTGAGCAAGTTTCGATATTCACTATAAAACTCGGAAAAATAAACAAAGTAAGCTATAAAGCTTAGTAAGCTCATATGCTTAAAGTAAAACTTACCATATATACACAATTTAAACAATTAACATAGCATAACATAACTCATATTGATCCACAAACCTATCACATATTCATTCACAAGGTTAGATATGAAATTCACAAGTTTCTTCGATTCAATGCTTGTATGGTTCATGTACATACTTGTACTAACTCGTATCAATCTCATACTCATCCATATTCTTAATATACCCGTTGAACCATTTGGATTAATATCGGATACTCGGGAATCTCGCACCCTAAGTGCCAAATACATAGCCGGAGCTATCTTAATCTCATATCTCATATAATGCTCTCTCTCGAGATATCAACGGGTCTACTTACAGAAGCTAACGGTCATGATGTAGCTACACGGTGCTGCCCACACAGGCTAACGAGAATCAGCAACACATGCCGGATAACTCAGCGACCGGTAGGACGTACGGACCAACACCCAAACACATAACCCCTAATGACATGTCATTTGTATCCTAATCTATTCCTAAGGTTCAACTGAGATTTCATATTGCCGAACCCTTGTCGAACATATCTGTAGGATCGTATTCATAATTAATTCAATAATAAAGCATTTAAAACACAATTATATGCTTATTAACATACGAACTTACCTCGATCGCAAAAATGACGAAATGGACCGATTAGTCCAATACTTTATTTTTCCCCCGATCTAGATCCGAACGTCACTTTTCTTGATCTAAATGTAATCAAATTTAAATTATTTAATTATCAATCTATTCAATTTAGCCCAAAAATCACATTATGAAAAAATTACACTTTTACCCCTAATATTTCAACATCTTTACAATTTAGTCCTTAACTTATAAAAATACAAATTCATGCAATTAGGTCTCTACCCAAGCTAGCCGAATTCCCTTTATTATTATAACAGCCCATATTTTTCATTATTTTACACATTTACCACAAAATTTTCATTTTTCACTAATAAATCCGTAATTTGCAATTTCACCCAAAATCACTTAACAAATGTTGTTTATCTAACAACAAACATTCATTTTCTATCATCAAACATCAAAATACACACATATTCATCAATGGTAAAACCTTAAACCTTTAATAATTTTTCAAATTAGTCCCTGGGCTATCTAGATTAAGCTACAACGATCTCAAAAATATAAAAATCATTAAAAATGGAACAAAAATCATACCTAATTGCAAGAAATGAAGATGGCCGAATGAAGAACCCCAAAATGGATTCTTCTCATGTTAATTTCAGTTGGAATTAGGTAATGGAAGATGATGATCATTTTTGTTTTATTTTAATTAACCTTAGTTTGTTGATTTACCTAATTAACCTTTTAATTTCAATCAAATTTCAACAATACCAATCTCATAAATGTCCACTAACATACAGATGGTCTAATTACCACTTAAGGACCTTTACTTTAAATTTATATAGCTATTAGACACCTTTAGCTAATAGAACACAAGTTTTACACTTTACGCAATTTAGTCCTTTTTATCAAATTGAGCATTCAAACAATAAAATTTCTTAACGAAATTTTCACACAATCTTACTATCATAGTGTAGACATTAAAATAATAATAAAATAATTATTTTAACCTCAGATTTGTGGTCCCAAAACCACTGTTTCGATTTGACTAAAAACGGGCTGCTATAGAATCTCCTAGATTAAATCACATGCGGGACTTGAAATTGATAACTTTTGTCATATTAAAACTAGAGTTATTAGGTTAATTAATGTAAATCCTAATGGATAAAGATGTTTAGAGTTTAAATCCTTATGATTCTCATTTTGTAGATAAGCACTAATCTTTGTCATTGATGTAATTCAATTTGTACCATTGGATTTGGGGAGCTCAACTATAAAAAGAGAACTTCCCCTCATTTGTATTCATCACATTAAATCCAATTGTATTCTATTCTTGAGTTAAAAGAATATATTTGAGAGAATTTATTCAAACACTTGGCATGCATTATTTTATTGTGGTTTTTCAATTCTCTCGTTGCTCTTTCGTCTCAAGTTTATTTCTACTATATTTTTCAGTTCCTTAGATAATTTTAGGAGAAATTCTCACTTTTTGAGTATTAGGTTGACTTAGGTAGATTTGAAGGAAAGATATCATCAAGACTGTGTCGTTTGCTAAACTAAATTTTTACCTTCGTGATTGAACTTCACAAATGTTCTCATATTGAGACTTGAACTTTTTTTATCCAAGTTTGTAACACCCTATACCCAGCCCAGTCGTCAAACCTCAGCTATAGGATGCTACAACAGTAAACCGGAATATTCACAAGTAATTTATTCAGTAATACTCAATAATCAATAAATACAAACTAATTTCATGTTAAACATGCATTACAATAAAAGCCAAGTCTTAATCGGGTTTACGAAAGCCTTTGAGCAAATTCAGAACTAAAGCAGGACCAATCTAAAACATTTACAAATTAACAGGCATAAATGCAAAACAAGGGTCATATGATCGTGTGGTACAAGGCCGCACGCTCGTGTTCTCAAACTATGTAATAACCTAATGTTGTGTAATATAGGGTCACATGGTCGTGTCAACCACTCGTATGTGACACACGGTCATGTGGTAGCCAGTGTGCAACATAAATGACCCGTTTTAAGCAATTTGTATACCATTCAAACCAAATGACCTATAATACCATTTCATGCTATTCAAAACAACACCAAAACATGCATATTCCAAAGTTAAAAACACCAATTCACCTAATCATTTTATCAAACAACCAATGTGGCCTCATTGGCACCAACAAATCAATAATTCAAATCAAATACCATTCAAACCAGGTCTTACACCATTTCATACCACAATTCAATTCACATGCATATTATCAATTAAGTTTTTTCATTTCTTTAACATTCAAACATACTAAACTTAGCAAATACCAAATAACCAATATCAAGCCACAACCATAGATTTACATATACAATTTTGTTATCCTGAAACAGACTTTAACTAGCTTAAGTTTATTTAACTTACGTACATGCCACAAGTAACCAACTTCAAACATAAAAAATCTACCAAATCAAAAGTTGATGGGTGTGTGCTTCTCCTGACCCGATCAACACATTCCGGATGTCCAAAATGTACATAAAAGTAGTAACACGAGTAAGTATATAAAATACTTAGTAAGCTCATACAATATAAACAAATAGCTTACCTCAACCATTTAACAAATACATGAATTAATATGAATCAATTTCACTTACCATGGCATCCAAAAACAATATTAATCAAGTGAGGTTTAAACCAAATTCACATATGTAAACTCAAATGGCGAAACACCATATTCAACTTAAAATATAACTTAAATTTGTATTCTAATTGATCACCTTGCTCACATTCACCCTTCAATTCGCATCATATACCCTTATTAAGATTCAAACAACATCATTATACATATAAGATTTTGAGCTCAATCACATATACAACCCAAATTGTTTACATTTTCATTTCAAACCATCTTATATCCTATACACAAATCATATACATTACTTTGCCAACATTTGATATATCATCACCTTTTTATTTATAATTTTTATCCAATGAAACTTTGTAAAAGAACTTAATATACAGGTGCAAATAACGTATAATGCTCGTTCAAGCTAATCATATACATCAGTGTCAGTTACCCATCCAGGCTAAACCTTTAATGACACCGTAAATAGCCTGATTAGAGCTGTATATACATGTAAGGTTACCAGTTCAGGCTAAATCTTTGAAACGACAACAAATTGCCAAATTAGGCTAAATCTGTGTCACATGTATCTTCGAGTCCGCAACTGAAGCTTAGTACCATCAGAAATCAACTTGTATCCTCCTGTACGAGACTTTTACTAAGTTCATCGGGATTTAACCTTAACATTTCCATTTGTATCAATCCATTTCAATTAAATTAAATCATCAATTTATGTAACAATTCATATAAAATTCAAACTATTAATAAAAAAATTAATATACTTTCAGATATAATTCAACAACAATTTAAACTTATTTATACTATATGATCTTACCTGACAAAACCATAGTAGTTTAGCTAATAGAGACTATTCGATAGTTTTTCATTTCTTACCTAAGTCAACAACTTGATCTATATGATAGTTAATATTCAAAATATCAATACCAATATCATAATAATATTCAAATTCATGCTTATAATATTTTAATTTCATTTTACACAATTTCCCTAAATTTTACATTTTATTCAATTTAGTCCCTAAAATTAAACTTATCATAACTTTCAAATTTGGACTCCAAACTTTAAAAAAATTTCAAATAAATTCAATTAAAACCACCTATTATAAAAAATCAAGGAAATTTTATATCAATTTCAAGATATTAACAATTTAGTCATTATATTCAAAATTAACAAAAATCACTTTATAAAATAGTCCTTAAAAATTTCATAGCTTCCAAATCTACCATTTTATATCAAGAACATCTAAGTTTCATCAATGGCAAGTTTTAAAATCTTTAACAGTTTTGAAATCGATGATGCAAGAAACGAGCTAAAAATCACTTACTAATTGAAGATTTAAACTTAGAGGAGAGTTAGGGATTGTTTTTCTTTTCACATTCGGCTTGAAGGTTGAAGATGACAAGCCAATTTTCTTTTCTTTTTTTTTGTTTACTATTTAACTTTTAATTATTATTTTAAAATATAAAAATTAACATATTATTATAATACAGTCAAACACAACCGTTCACTATGCTTAATTATGGGTTAAATACCATTTACATCCCTCAACCATGGCTTCATAGCTAATTAACTCAAATAAATTAATAACGATTAAGTTTTATGACTTTTACAATTTAGTCCTTTTTCCTTACTTAACTATCCAAATGTCAAAATTTCTGGATCAAATTTTAATACACCTAAAAATATTTATGGGGTCGATTTATAGAAACGAGATTCCAATACTTCATTTTCCAAAATCACTTAACTTGAGGGAGAAACCACTTGTACTTAACTAATTATCCAATTAAATGGAATTATTATATCAAAATTCACTATATCATAATATTTGTCTCATAAATATTAAATAATAATATTTACAAACTCAATCGTTAGAATCATGGTCCCGAAACCATTGTTTCCGACACCATTGAAAAATGGGCTGTTATAAAATTAGTCATTGAAAACTCTAAAGTTTAGGTCAAATATGAAAATAATTGCTAAATTCAAACTTCAATATGAGAACAATGGCCAAGTTCAAGGCCTAACTTGGACAAAGAAAAAGAAGTCCAAGCCTCAATGTGGGAAATGTTATCAAGTTCAAACCCCAATGTGGGAATAATTGTTAAATTTGGGATTTAACTTGAACAAAAAAAAAAGTTCAAACCCCAATATAAGAAAAATTACCAAGTTCAGGCCCCAGATAGTGATTTAATCCAAAAAAATTAAAAATGATGTTTTAAAAAAGAATATAAAAAACTTTTTTTTTATATATTTGTAAATGTATGGAAAAGTGTTTGTCGTGTACACCATCACACTTACATTATAACAATTCATAGTAATTTTCATTTCCTTGTCTATTAGTTTAATTCACATATTTGTTAATAGTTTCATTTCTCAAATCCGTTCAACACATTTGCCACAAACAAGTCCTATGCCATTTTTCCACTTCTAAAACACTTCATAAAAGCTTTAGACATTTTGTTAAACATTCAAACATAAATATTCAATGGTAAGATGAAATTCAGGAGAGCACATCCTTATCAAGCTCAAAATTGATACTACTCCCTAATCGTCCATTCTTGAGATTCCCAATATTCTCAACCTTTTGCTTCATTAATCTTTTCATGCTTTCTAAATTTTCAATAGATTTTCTTCTTTATATTCATGGATTCTAGGGTTGAAAATAAACTTAAAAAAGTCTAGAAAGTAGGATTTTCATGGGTTTTCAAGAAATTTATTAAGGCTTCAAGTGGAGACTTGGAGATGAAAGGGGATGAAGGGAGATGAAAATGAAAAAGAAAAAAGAGTTTTTTCTCAATTTCAAGCAGCCAACGTGAAACAGAAAATTGGGGAGAAGTTTTTCCATTTTTCATCTCATAAAACTATGTATAAAATCCCCATTTGATCAATAGATCTAATGGTTGCAGGTAAAGTTGAGTAATTTGATCTGTAGGCTACAAATCATTCTTAAAAGTGGTTCAAAACCCCTCTAACATTAATGATGTAATAGCTCGTTTTTAAGTGGTGTCGAAAATAGTAGTTTCGGGGCTACAAAATCTGACGAGTAAGTTCGTAAATTTCTAAGTGATTTATTAAGTTCACGTGATTTTAGAAAATGAGGTATCGGGACCTTAGTTTTATACACTGAGTCGCAAATATTTTTATAAATATTTACGGAGTGTCATTAAGGTGGTATTAAAGTTTTGTTGAAAAATTTTAACGTTTCGATAGTTAATTAATTAAAAAGGACCAAATTGAAAAAAAGTGTATTCCCAGGACTCCGTTCCTGTAAATCAGACTTGTACGAAGCTAGCTATGTAGTTAATTAAATTCCGGTTAAGTGAATTTGCATAAATTAAAAGTAATTAGGTATAAGGACTAAATTGCATATAGGGTGAAAATTGAACTATTGATTAAAGAATAATCAAAGGGACAAAAGAAGCAATTTTATCATTGTTTCTTTAAGTGGGACGATTATTGATATACATGTTATATGTAAATTTAATTTATATATTATATTATAATATGAAATCTTCATCGTTAAGTATATATATTATATAATAATAAAACAAATAAGTGTTAAAAGAAAAAGAAATAAAGAAAGATAAGGCCAAACCAAATTAGAAAGAAAAGAAAGAAAGAAAAAAAAGAAAGAAGGTAAGAACCAGACGCATGGCCTAAGGGCTTAAAAAATTTCTAAGTTCAATTGGTTAATCAATTTAATCATTTTTCTTATAATTTGTATATTTTTGGAATTCAGGTGTTAAGTATTACCTAATCCATGTCGAAATTTTAGCTATTATTAAGTTTTTAAGTGTTGTTAATGTTGAATAATTTTAGTATTAGGGATTAAATTGATAGATTTTTAAGCTAGAAGTGAAAAAAGATTAAATTGTAGAATAAATCGTAAATTTTGAATAATAGGGACTAAATTGTGAAAAGTTTAAAATTTAGGAGTTTAAGTAAAAATAGGAAGTTAATTTAGTTTAAAGTGGAATTTGTATAAAAATACAGAATTAAATGTGAAGAATAAAAATTAATCTCGGTTTTGGGACTAAATTGAAACTTAGGCAAATATTGAGTAAAAATTAAAATATTCAATATGAAATTGAATTGTGTTACATTGATGAATTTTAATTGTTTTAATTCCGTAGCTAACGTCATACCGAAATCCTCGACTAAAAAGGGGAAAGATAAAATCGACGTTGAATAACTCAAAATTTCTGGTTTGTATTTATATAATCCGAATCTAATTGTTAATTGTTGTATTTGGATTTAATGTATATGGTAAGTGGTTGAGGTGAGTATTTGGCACTTTGACTATTGAATTGATTTCATTTGCATATGGGATTATATGAAATATATTTTTGGTACTTTGATATTGAATTGAATTAAAGTTGATTGAATTGGATTAAATTGATGTATATATATATATTATGAATATATATGTGTAAATGTGATAATGTGAAAATATGATAATTGGATATTGGTTGTATTTGGAAAGTGAATTGGAACCATATTAATTGTATAGGACTGAGTCGAATATAAATGGCATGCCATAGGATAGGAAGAGTTTAGGGATTTCTTCGACTTCGAGTCAATAAGGCACTGGGTGCCAATTTACTTTGGTTTAATTGATGAGACACTGGATGTCAATTTATATAACGTTGGGTGCAATTACTACTTCGGATTTATTCGATGAGGCACTGGGTGCCAAACTAGTGTATTAGTTGGATCTGTGTATTTGTACGAGTCTGAGTCGTGTTAATAGGGGTAAATAAATAATAAAATTCTATAATTGATAATGATATGGCATAGTATGGGAAATAGAAGTGATATAGTAAATTGAAAATAGAATGTGGAAAGCTATTATATAGCAAGTGATGAGAATTGAGTATGGTATTTATGAATTGAGTATTAAATGGCTAATGCCATTGTATGAATAAATGTGGTTTTAAATATTCAATTGTGCTTATAATTAATATGTGCATATTATATTATATTGTCCTTATATATTCGGATTATAAAAATACCACTGAGTTACTCTGCGTATGGTGTTGTTTTTCCATTTGCAGGTTAGAGACTTCACTTTTGATTGCCGACTTAATATCCAACAACGATATCGAACTCAAATGTGGTGATGCTTACTTTTTTTGTCAGCACATACCTAGGATATCTAAATAATAGTTATTTTGTGGATTGATTGTAAATGAGGTTATAAGTTTAATGTTGGTTTGGTATATATATAAACATGTGTTTATTTTTGAAGCCATATTATGGCATGATAAATTGAACCAAATTTAGATATGTGCATGTGAATTTAAGTTAGTGCTTAAGTGCTTATGAACTAGACAAAATGGATTGAATTTGGCATGTTTATAATTTGGATTTGAATGATGTTTTGATGAATAAATGTGGTACCAATGAGGGTACATTGGTTAGGCACCTAGGATGATTGTTTTGGTATGTTTTGAACATATTTGATCATGTTTTGAACTGGTTAAACGAATGGTTTTTGAGTTGTTTAATGCCCAGACATGTAGAAAATGGTAAATTGGTTATTTAATGCACCTTTTAAGTCCACATAGCCAGACACACGAGTCTGTGACTTGGCCGTGTGAGACACACGACTAGCACACGGGTGTACGAGGCTATTTCAAAAGGGTACACGGTCTGGCACACGGGCGTGTGGCTTGGCCGTGTGACCTAAGTTAGAGAGTTACATGGGCACTGACACGGGCTGAGACACGGCCGTGTGTCCCTACTTTGAATGCCCACACGGCCAGACACACTGGCGTGTGACTTGACCATGTGAGTCACACGACTTGGCCACACGGTCGTGTGAACCCTGTAGCTTTAAAAATTTTTCTGAGTTTCTGAAGTAGTCCTGACTTATTTCTAACGCGTATTTTGGGCCTCGAAGGCTCGAATAATGGACAATATGTATGAATTTGATTGGTTTTTGATCTGAATATTATATGTTGTGAAATTTTTTGAAATTTCTATTTATTTGATATATAAATTTTGGTAATGCTCTAAAACCCTATTTCGGCGACAAATACGGGTTAATGGTGTTAAATTTAGTGGCATCAGTGCTTTGCAAGTTTAGTCGATTCTCAGACTAAATTGAGCTCGGAATTGGGTTTAGAGTTACATGCCATAATTGAATCAAATTGAGTCAGGATTTGGATGTTGATATATTTATTTTAGTTTTATAGTTGAAAATGTCGAATGATTATAATGATTATGTTGATGATAAATGTTATGTTATACGTGTGTATATATGAGAGTCAATTTTTGAGGCTTTACGACCTTTACCCCCTCACCTGTATAGTCTTATACAATGAAATTTAGAAGATTTATATTAAGCTTACAAGTGTAAAACTGAAGAGTTCAATAGCTGAATGAATAATAACAGGGCCAGAGCCGAGGATGGGTTAGCAAGTAAAAAGAGTTCTAGAAGAGATATCATATTTTTCTGAAGATTATTCGAGATAGGCAATGTCACTATTAAGGAAGAAGTTATTCACGACTAATCGACTTATTCAGGTATGGTATTTAAAGAACGGGTTAACCGGGATTTCTTCTAAATTGACTTCTTTAGTAATTTGGATAATGTGGGATCATTGATGACTATAGTAGTTAGTGGGATAGTGTTGAAATTGCAAAGATATCTTAATACAGCTGTTATAGTCAAGTATCTTATATTGATCTCTTCTGGGTATTCTATATGTTCATTTATTCTCAGAAGTATATGTAATAATTCATCTTCGGAGGTGATTCTTATCGTAAGATAACGTTAGCTAATCATAATGTTAGATGGAAGTATTGTTAGGCTGGTTGATTTTTGATCGACATTACTTTATCATTCTTTGGCATTCTATTCCATTATGTTTGGTAGAAAATTGGATGATAAAACTCATATGATGTTATTATTTTTTTTCTACTGGTTGTTGTTTTGCTTTATATATACGCAAATTATGTTGTTTCTATCACAACTGATTCCAGTGCATATAAACGGTGTTCTTCTTCTTTCTCTGAAGAATCATCAAGCTCTTTATCATTCAATATGGGTTGTGTTCTTGGAAATTTAGCATAGCTTCACATCTTGGATTTTATTATCTCCATTTTATTATCATTTTTATTGTTTAATTTATCAAACACGGTTCATCTGTAAAAGATATTCATTGGCTGGAGGTAATTACATTTTTTACTGTTATAAATCTTGGTTCGATCATGGGAGCTCGGTGATATGGATCTCAGATTATAGAAGTTGTATTACTGCACTGGTTGTTATTGGGACTACTTTCGATTTTCCTCTTCTATTTTGGAGTGCACTATTGATGCTGAGGTATTGTTCTATCTATACAGTTGAAACGTCGACCCTATTGTAGCACTATAGTTTTTAATTTATTTGATAGTTGTGGCTTCAGTATAATTCAAAGCTTCGATTTTAATAATTGAAATAGCTTTATTATATATAATATTCGTGAAAATGTTGACATCGGCAAAAGAGTAGACGGTGGAAGATTGAGCTCAAACTTGTATATTGGTTTTCATTCCTCAATAATCTTGATTAATGCTAACAAGTTAGAACGGGATATTATGTTTTGTTTAAGTTAATGCTGTTTTTAAGGATCTTTGATTAGTATTCTGAGGGAATTGTGATAGATTGTATGTCTAGGTTGTTTTGACAACAAGAAGAAGGGATTTTTTTAAAATGTTATTATCTGATAGATAAAATTAACTCAGTTGTTTTAATTAGAGTGGGCTATTCATTTGAAAAGTTAATTAAGTTGTACGCATTTGAGTCTATCCTCAGGTCCGGGAATAAATTTTGTGCATTCATGACAGACAGTCAGAATGAGAAATTCAGATTCTAGAAAACTTGATGAAGAAATTTATCTATCAGGTCAGTTCTAATTGGGAAATGTTATTATAGGTTAAAGTCATCCCGATTGTTGAAGTTATCGCACTTGTGTAAAATGATATTGCTTGACGCTTTCCTGGAAAAAAGGGGAACAAATATCAGTTGAAAGTTACAGATGCAACCGCGTCAGAAGCATCAATCAGAGTTTGATAATCTGAGTTTCTCGGTATGTTTTGACAGACAACTATTGGAAATTTCTCGGTATTTATACTACTAATGGTAAAGTGATGACAGGAGAACATTAGAGATACTCAGTTAAGTTCAAGTATAGTATCAAGTTCTAAAATGAGTTCTGATATGAGTTCAAAAATGATATGAGTTATGATTGATTTTTATGGACTTCGATTGAAAAGGTGGAAGAGAGAATTGACTTAATAGCTTGTACCAAGTGAGAAATTTTGAGGACGAAATTTTTGTAAGTGGGGAAGAGTTGTAACAACCCGTTTTTCAGTGGTGTCGAAAACAGTGGTTTCGGGGCCACCAAATCTGACGAATAAGTTTGTAAATATTATTATTTAATATTTACGAGTCAAATGTGATTTTGAAAAAGGTTTTTAATTTGATAATTTATGTTATATAAGTGATTTATTAAGTTCAAGTGGTTTTAGAAAATAAGGTATCGAGACCTTGTTTTTATAAACCGAGTTGTAAAATATTTTTATAAATATTTATGGAGTGTCATTAAGGTGGTATTAAAGTTTCGTTGAAAAATTTTAACATTTCGATAGCTAATTAATTAAAAAGGACCAAATTAAAAAAAAGTGCATTCCCGAGACTCCGTTCCCATAAGTCAGACTCGTAAATATTTTTAATAAATATTTTCGAAGCTAGTTGTGCAGTTAATTAGATTTCGGTTAAGTGAATTTGCATTAATTAAAAGTAATTATGTATAAGGACAAAATCACATATTGGGTGAAAGTTGAATTATAGATTAAAGAATAATTAGAGGAACTAAAGAAGCAATTGTACCATTGTTTCTTTAAATGGGACAGTTAGTTTATGTGTAAATTTAATTTATATATATTATATTATATTCTAATATGAAATCTTAATTGTTAAGTATATATATATTATATGATAATAAAACAAATAAGTATTAAAAGAAAAAGAAATAAAGAAAAATAAGGCCAAACCAAAATTAGAAAGAAAAGAAAGAAAGAAAAAGAGAAAGAAAGAAAGAAACAGAAGCACAGTCTAAGGGCTTCAAAAATTTTCAAGTTCAATTGGTTAGTCAATTTAGTCATTTTTCTTGTAATTTGTATGTTTTTGGAATTTCAATGTTAAGTATTACCTGACCCATGTCGAAATTTTAGCAATTATTAAGTTTTTAAGTGTTGTTAATGTTGAATAATTTTAGTATTAGGGATTAAATTGATAGATTTTTAAGCTAGAAGTGAAAAAGGATTAAATTATAGAATAAATTGTAAATTTAGAACAATATGGACTAAATTGTTAAAAATTCAAAATTTAGGAGTTTAAGTGAAAATAGAGATTTAAATTTAGTTTAAAGTGAAATTTGTATAAAAATACAGAATTAAATGTGAAGAATAAAAATTAATCTCGGTTTTGGGACTAAATTGAAATTTAGGCAAATATTGAGTAAAAATTAAAATATTCAATATGAAATTGAATTGTGTTATATTGATGAATTTTAATTGTTTTAATTCCGTAGCTAACGTCATACCGAAATCCTCGACTAAAAAGGGGAAAGATAAAATCGACGTTGAATAGCTCAGAATTTCTGGTTTGTATTTATATAATCCGAATCTAATTGTTAATTATTGTATTTGGATTTAATGTATATGGTAAGTGGTTGAGGTGAGTATTTGGCACTTTGACTATTGAATTGATTTCATTTGTATATGGGATTATATGAAATATATTTTTGGTACTTTGATATTGAATTGAATTAAAGTTGATTGAATTGGATTGAATTGATGTATATATATTATGAATATATATGTGTAAATGTGATAATGTGCAAATATGATAATTGGATATTGGTTGTATTTGGAAAGTGAATTGGAACCATATTAACTATATCGGGCTGAGTCAGATATAAGTGTTATGCTATAGGATAGGAAAAGTTCAAGGATTTCTTCGACTTTGAGTTGATGAGGCACTAGGTGCCAATTTACTTCGGTTTAACCAATGAGACATTAGGTGTAAATTTATATAACGTTGGGCACAATTACTACTTCGGATTTATCCGATGAGGCACTGGGTGTCAAACTGATGTGTTGGTTGGATCCGTGTATCTGTTCAAGTCCGAGTCGTGTTAATAGGGGTAAATAAATAATAAAGTTCTACAATTGATAATGATATGACATAGTATGAGAAATGGAAGTGATATAGTGAATTGAAAATAGAATGTGAAAAGCTATTATATAGCAAGTGCTGAGAATTAAGTATGGTATTTATGAATTGAGTATTAAATGGCTAATGTCATTCTATGAATAAATGTGGTTTTAAATATCCGATTGTGCTTATAATTAATATATGCATATTATATTATCTTGTCTTTAAATATTCAGATTATAGAAATACCACTGAGTTTTACTTAGTGTACGATTTTGTTTTTTTGTGTGCAAGTTAGATACTTCAGTTTTGATTGCCGATTTAGCATCCAACAATGATCCCGAACTCAAATGTGGTAATGTTTACTTTTTGTGTTAGCATGTACCTAGGGTGTTTAAATAATAGTTATTTTGTGGATTGGTTGTAAATGAGGTTATAAGTTTAATGTTGTTTTGGTATATATATAAACATGTGTTTATTTTTGAAGCCATATTATGGCATGATAAATTAAACCAAATTTAGATATGTGCATGTGAATTTAAGTTAGTGTTTAAGTGCTTATGAACTAGGCAAAATGGATTGAATTTGGATTTGAATAATGTTTTGCTGATATAAATGTGTTACCAATGAGGGTACATTGGTTAGGCACCTAGGATGATTGTTTTGGTATGTTTTGAACGTATTTGATCATGTTTTGAACTGGTTAAACGAATGGTTTTTGAGTTGTTTAATGCCCGAGCATGTAGAAAATGGTAAATTGGTTATTTAAGGCACTTTTTAAGTCCACACATCCAGACACACGGGCGTGTGACTTGGCTGTGTGAGACACACGGCTAGCACAAGGGCGTGCGAGGCCATTTTAAAGGGAACATGGTCTGGCACACGGACGTGTGGCTTGGCCGTGTGACCCAAGTCAGAGAGTTACACAGGCACTGACACGGCTGGGACACGGCTGTGTGTCCCTACTTTGAATGCCCACACAGCTAGACACACAAGCGTGTGACTTGGTTGTGTGAGTCATACGACCTGGCCACACGGTTGTGTGAATCCTGTAGCTTTGAATTTTTTTTAAAGTTTTCGAATTAGTCCCGACTTATTTCTAACGCGTAGTTTAGGCCTCGAGGGCTCGAATAAGGGACAATATGTATGAATTTGATTGGAAACTGATCTAAATATTATATGTTGTGAAATGTTTAAAATTTCTGTCTGTTTGATCTGTAAATTTTGGTAATGCTCCGAAACCCTATTTCGGTGACGAATACAGGATAGGGGTGTTACAAATGGTCAAGATTGCATATAATATTTTAAATTCAATGAATTAAATTAGCTCCTACACACTTTCTTGAAAAATTATACTTTTCCATTGATGAGCTCTAAGGGCCAAAATTAATCACAATTTTTATCTGATGGCTTTTATAAAACCCATATTTTCTTTTTTTTTTCAATTTTTAAATTCACCTCTTATCATTTTATTACTTTAAAAGTCATTTAACATGTAACGCCTTAAGTTTTTAAATATATTTCTGTAATTCATTGACACAAATGTGTATCTGCTTCAGTGGTTAAGTGTTTTGGGTGTGTGTGGGAGGTTCCAAGTTCAAGCCTTAGTTTGGGAAAATTTTGGAATTTTTATTATATAAAGCCTGACCTTTGGTTATTAGGCTTAAAACTATTTATTTGTCAGAATATGTTAGAATGGGCTTGCTGGTCTGGTGGTTAGGTGAAGAGTTGTAGTGCTTGAGGTCTTGTGTTCGAATTCCTATGTGGGAAAAAGGGGATAATTTTTGCTATCTGTTTGGCAAGAGTTGGTTTTGTCTAGGTTTCTAAGTAGTAGTTGTGTGGTGAGGGAGTGTTGGAGAGATTTTAGGAGGAAAATAAGGGATTTGAGATATCCCAATTTTTGGTGTAGCGAATTTCGGCCTTTCCTTCCCACTCTTTGAATTTCTGACAATTTTTCCTCTTCCATTCTTTTGTTTTTCTCTGCCGAAATTCTCCTAAATTTCTCCTTTTTTCTTTTTTTCCTTTTTCCATTCTTGAGTATTGATTTCCTCTTGCATCGAGGAGTGCGTTGGTACGGTTTCGGTTGGTGATTATCTTCCTTTTTCTTGTGATTGCTTATCGTTAGAATAGGAATCTGAACCTTTTTTCTAAAATTACTGGTTTAGGCGATAATCTTTGAGCAGTGGATTCACGTTGTGGATCGAGAAGTGGTTGCAAAAGTTCTCTGTTAACGGTAAGGTGAGTTTTGGGAAAATATTTAATGGTGTATTCACTAGTCTCAATTTCTAATTTGCTAAACCGATGTTGTATACTTTGATTTTAGGTTCTGAAGTGCTTGGGGTTATTTTAGCTTCATTTTGTACCTAGGTGTGCACCCGAAACAACAAAAAGCGAGAGTCGGTAAAAGCCAAAAAACGATTCTGTCGACACCACAGGGGCGTGTGGTCGCCTGGATGGTAGGCTGTGTGGCAATACACAGGTGTGTGATTGATAAGCTAAGTCGTGTGCGCAAGACACGGACGCATGACACCGCCGTGTGATGTCCGTAAAACCATGTGCGAGACACAGGCTCGACCAATTGGGCCGTGTGGGCCCACATGGGTGAACCACATGGGTGTGTGGGATTTTTGGGCTAGGTCATGTGATCCACACGACCAAGGCCAATTTAGGCCGTGTGGGCCATACGGACGTGTGGGCCCACACGGGTAGGCCACATTAACGTGTGAGCCCATTTTTCTGAAATAATCTATAAGGTTGCACGGGTCGCCTAGGTCGACTGTGACCTACCGTAGGGTCGGTAAGCATTACTTAGACTCCTAATTCTGTGATCTGATTATGTGATGTATGTATTAAGCATGTTACTATTAACATGTGTATCTGACCGATTGTATGATCTGTTAAATTGCATTATAGCATGCTATACTTGTATGATGCATTGCATCGGGGTGGGGTTGGTGTTATGATGGAGGAAGTATTCTGAAAGGCTCTTAAGCCTGTTATCTGGTAGCTCAGCTGCAATTATTTGATTATGTGCCGCATTTCGGTACAGCACGGTGTGTTGGGATGGGTGGGTCGATTTTATCCCCACATGGTGTGTCGGGTTGGATGGAGTTGGTGTGCAGGGCTGGTGGGCATGATTCTGTTATTTTGTTTTGTTATGCATGTTATATCTAAGATGGGTTAAGGCCCAGTTCGTATCTGATTCTGTATCTGAGTGGATTAAGGTTCACACCGATTCTGTAAAAGGCTCAGGCCCGAATTATCTGTTATTTGGTTATATGACTAACTTCTGCTACTGTGTATATTTTCTGTGGGGATTACACACTGAGTTTGCGAAAACTCACCTTTTCTATTTAATCTGTGTAGGTAATCCCCAGACTTGATGGATCGGTGCAACGGAGGGCTCAACGGTGACCACCACTACCAAACTGCTTATTTACAGTTTTGGCAGTTACATCGCTTATTTCTTGTTGGTATTTTATGTATGATGGACTTTGAGACTGTTTGGTTTTAATATATTATTTTGAACTGCTGATTATAGATTTATAAACTGCAACGTAATTAAGTATCGTTTTTCTAAAATAAATTAAGATTTTTCGTAAATGAAATAGTTTTCAAAAATTATTTGGGTTTCAAAAGCTTTCGCGTAAAAGAAATGTTTTAAAGCAAACCAGTTAGTCCACGTTTTCTCGAACTAAGTAAAAGATAATAACTGCAACGGTTTAAGGGCAGGGCGTTTTCACAAACACTTTCATGTGACATCGCTAGATTCAGCCATAAAGTTTAAGCCGGGTTTGGGGTGTTACATAACAATTTATTCCTTTATAAATTATTCAACCTCCTAAACTGAAAAAAGAAAAAGCTCATTTAACACTTCTACTTTCCAAAATAAATCCAACATCTTAAAATAAATTATACTTTATCAACTTTAATAATCTTTTTCAGTATCTAACTAACTCCACAAATATTTTTAATAAATGTAAATTCTTGCTCTTAGAAATGTTACGATCCTTATTCCCGAAATATTACCATTAATGACACTGAATTTTTTTGAGGTGTTACACTATTACTTACGTAGGATTGAGGTAAGTCACACTATAAATGTCACAAATGAATAAATCCATAAACAGATCTAGGATTTATCTTGGGTCCTGTTTGATGTACAGTCAGTCTAGATAGTCATATTTATGTTTTTATCTTCTGAAAGTAATTTGTTGATACCCTAGACAAAGTATATCCTAATTTGGATTTGATAGATGACATAAGAGACTTTTAATCGATTTGCTTAATTTTCTATTAGACTATAGACCATTTAGATAATCTACTAATATAAATTGCCTTTTCGCATTATTATCCAACCACATAATGCAACTTAATATTAGTTAAAAGTTAAATAATCAATGAGCTAATATTTGCTTTCATTTTGTTTTGCATGGAAAAAACCATTGACAGAAATACACAAAAGATATTAATGAAAATGATGTAATTTTATCAAACCAATTTGTTTGAAAAATTACAAGTATATTTGACAATATTATTACACTAAGCGCACAAGATCCTAATAGTCATCGCCTGAAAATTTATATAAGTTCTTTTTTTTTCAAGTGATGATGTTGTATAATATTAGAGTGTCACATCATCAAACTTTTATATTTTTCAAGTTTAAGGACCAAAATAAATTTAGTTGTTAAGTTTGGGTACCAAAGTAATTATAGGTACTAAATTGGACTTAGTTATCAAGTTTAGGGGTAAAAAATTATATATACCTTTTGTTTTCTCAAACTTCTATAATAAGGCTTAATACATAATTTGATACTTGAGTTTTAATACTTTTTTCTAATATGGTACATGTGTTATTTTTTGGTCGAATGTGTTGTTTCTATTTGATAAAAGTTATACATTTTATTACTTGAAGGTAACAATGTTAATTCTTTTTAGTGTTTAATTCTTGTTTTAGAATTGATTTGATGAGAATTCATAATTAGTTAATAATTAACAATCAATTTTCATCAAATCAGCCTTAAAACCTAAATTAAATCACATCCATTGAATTGTATTTGACAAATTAAACAAATTCACAATTAACACTAAATTTATTTAATTTAGCAATTAACTTTTATCAAATCAACTTTAAAACCAGAATTAAACACTAGAAAGTTAACACCATTATCTTTAGGTACCAAAATATATAACTTTTGTCAAATATAAATGTCAAATTAAACTAAATAATAATAATAATAATAAATCACGTTTTCCATTGCCAAATTTAGATTTAGACCTTTAAAGACCCAACAAATAAAAGTGATGGGCTAGACCCAAGCTCAATTTTAGTTGTTTTCGAAAATCGTGGAAAACCATACTATGATTCGTCGCATTTGAACATATATTCTATGGCCCCAATCTCTTAGCATTAACTTTTAAGGGCTAATATGTTGTTTGCACCTTTAATTTGTTCAAAATTATTTAGTTGGTATTTGAATATGTTAAGAAAATTATATTTTTAAATTAATTTATATTTTTAAAAGATTTCTAATTTTTTAATTTATGCCTACGTGTCATACTAAGAGACTGCCACATGTCACTATAGGATTAACCATCAGTGCCACATCAACACAAACTAACAGTGTTAATGCAAAGATACCAACCTAGGTGACGGAATACAAGTTCAAGTACCAATTAGGAAAAAAAGTTTAGATGCCAAATAGATGCTTTTGGACAAGTTCAAAGGATAAACTACATATTAACTAAAATTTTAATGAAATTAGTGTGAAGGTACCAATTTAGGTGATTGAATACAAGTTCAGGGTATAAATAACATATTAAGTCTTAAAATTTTAATAATTCAGTGGATTTTTTAATTAAAAAAAGGGACAATTTAACTAAAATTTGAAAATTGGAAATCAAAGTGATAAAAAGAAAATTAGGGGTAAAGTGAAAAAGGAGAGTAAATGTTTGAGTTAACCCATTAATTTGGTTTGGGTAGAGTCTAGAAGTGTAAGAAACCCGGTGATTGTCACTTTCTGGCATATTATTATTTAGGAGTCAAAGTTAATTGTTTAAATAAAATGCCCCAAACAGAACTCAACTTTTCCATTTGACATATTCAAACGTTTGTCACATGGCTTGCTGTCAACCCCTTAGATTATGCAACCAACTTTCCTTGTAATTTCCCAGGCTTTTATTCCTCCTTTTTAAACCAACCCACCACTCTTACCATTTCTTCAACCAATAGCCAAAGTTTCTTCTTCTCTCAGATTGTGTTTGCCTCCCCCCATTCTACAAATAAAAAGGCTAAAAAGACAAATCAGAAAATTTCGTTGGAGGAAAGATGAAGGGTGTAAAATACTTGGAAAGTAGTTGTGAGAAGGCACCAGCCCTTTTCATTTCTCACAACAAGCCATCTACTTCTCCAAGCTTAGAGACCATTTTTGAAGAAACCTCTCAATTCAAGTTTGAGGTTGAGCAGCACAACACTCTCTTTTTCCTTTTATTTCCTTTCTCCCTTTCTTTTCTCTCTTATCTTTTGTTGTATACACACTTTGCTTGATGTTGGAATTTAATACATGTTGTTTATGTTTACTTCTTCAGTTTTCTTTCGTTCTTTTCGAGAATTTTCGTTTTAATAAAATATCTTTTATACACATACATACATACAACTATACCTACATTCCAATTGCATATGTATGAATACAAATAGGTATATCAATCAAGGGATACAAAAACCAGAAGAGATACGATATTCTACCTATGTTTATAAAAAGTGAGTTTTAAAAACTTGGGTTAAAATTTAATTATTTAATATTACTGTTAACAAAGTGCTTAAATCGAGTGTTAACTATGACACATTAATTTTTCCCACCAAAAGGCACCAAAGACTAGTCTTTTCCTCAATGATCATGTGTATTGAACAGCAAGTGGAAAATTTTGGCCACTGATTCCTCTTTCTTCTCAGACAAGTTGTTTTGTCCACTAGACTTTTCCAAACATCCCTGGGCCGCTGTTTCCTCTTTTATCTTATATGAATTTTTTCCTTTCCTGCACTATCTTAGTTCCCTCTCAATCATCGCATTCAAGGCCTTTAACTCTAGTAATCAGAAGTTTCAGTCACCTCCTACCAATACACCCCAAAACAAGAAATCATGACCACGAATAGTTAGAACCATGAATAATACTTACAAATTCGGGAAGAATTGAACTCAAGTTGTGACCTATTACAACTTTTATTTCTTTCTGTTATTTGTTAGACCATTATCAGGATTGGTGCAACTCCTAATTTCCTTCAACCAGAAAATGTTCTGTTAATTCACCATCACCAATGGCATCTGGGATTGCTTCTCATTTGCATTTGATACACATGGACTGCCAGATGATCTATTCTGTGATTATTCAATATGGTCAAGCACATTTGGTGAAACTCCATGTTCAGATTTGGTCAATAATTCTCTAATTTTAAAACTTCTTTCCTATTCCAACTCCTTTAGTTAATACTTTAATGTTCTAAACTTAATTAGCACTGGGTCTGAATTTAACTGTTTCTATACATTTCAAAACTTGGCTTATTTGGCCTTTGCCTCATTATAGATTAGGTAACTTTATATAGGTTCCTCAGGATTTTGGCAGCAATAACATTTCCATTGCTCAGCATCGCCTTCTTTCTTCCAAGCATTTTTGCATCACACAAATAAAATGGCGATGCAAAACTGAGGTGAAGTGGCACCAGCCCTTTTGATAGCTCACCAGAAACATTCAAGGTGTCCCAGATTGGAGACCATTGCTGAAGAGGAATGTGGCAGTTCAGGCTTGTGAAAGAGGGCCTTGTTCCCCTTTTGTTTTGTTGCATAGATACGTACATTAATGCTTAAATTCAAAACCTCTGTGGGAGGGATTTCAAGGATTGGGAACACCAATCAATAGCTTAGTTAGAGCTTGTTAGCTCATTTTGCTACTTGTATACTCTATATATTAAATTTCAAACTTTCAGGTTTCATGAGTTCACATCCTTTTCTCTCCTAAATATTCCTGACCTGTCTATGTTTAATGCTGTTTAAACAAGATTCTGATTTCCATCTCTCTGAATTTAACTGTCCATATACATTTCAAGCCATAGTTTATCTTGCCTTGCCGCTCACCAAATATTATATAAATATACTAAAAGATATAAATATTCTTATAAAAAGTTTATTATTTTTAAATTTAAAATTTGGGTTTTTTTTTCAATTGAATTAGAATTGAATTAGTCATGATACCAAACAAGATATGGTATATTAAGGGCTAATTTAACATTGTTTTTGAAAAGAGTTTTTAAAAAGTATTTTGAAAAAGTGATTTTAAGAAATACTTTTTGAAAAAGTTTGTTTAAAATTTAAGTGTTTAGTATTGTTGTTAAAAAATATTTTTGAGAAATAAAATATTTATTTTAGACATGGTGTTATAAAGAAACAAATAAACATTTAAGTAATCTACAACTTAATTAATATTATGATATTTTAATAAGAATATAGAAAATAATTTATTATAATTTATTGTTAATATTATGATATATGAAAAATAATTTTTAAATATTTTTAAGTAATTAACCGAAGGAAGTTCCATGTGTTAGAGGGATTAAAACGTAATTAAATTTATCCAAACACGTGGACATATTCAATGGAAAAGCACTTTTGCTGCATCTTTTTGCTCTATTATACCTGGACATAGAACACTGTTTCTTCATCTAGACGTTATAGATAAATGGACATATTCAATCGAAAAGCAGATCCCCTGCTACCAACAGAGGGAGCAAAAAGAAAAAGAAGTACAATGAATGCAATTGCATGTGTGTAAAATAAGGAGTTGTGATCTTAATCAAGCATATTGTAGGATGGAAGTGGGTATATTTCGTACATCACAAGACTAAGAAATTCCACACTAAATGATTTTGGTGTCGCCATGTCGCCATGTGCGCATTGACAAAAAAAAAGAAAATTTGGAATTTCTAATTTGGTTGTTAAAAAGGAGAAATGGGAATGATGTGAGGTCCAAGGCCACCAAGCAATGTCTCTAGAGAGAGCCCAACTCATACGATGATCTCAAGCTGGCAATTTTCAAGTGGTGACTTCTAGAACTACAAGCAACCATTTGAACTGTCAAAATGTCCAGTTGGACCATGTCAGCGAATGCGTAAGCCACTTTCCAAATTGAAATTAAGAAATAAATTAAAATAAAAACACACAAATCAATGGTGATAACCAGGGGATTCTTTAACCATTACTGCCCAAGTCGAGATGCTCTGTTTTTGGAGTAAATTATAAATTTGGCCAACTTTCCATACAATAAGCAGGAAATATTTTCATTATGCAAAGAATTGGGTTCATTTGTGTACCCTAAAGGCTAGAATCACTAGTTATTATATTAATTAACCAGAGTTAGCAAGCAGTGAATTAGATTGTTAGATTTGTTAGCTGGTGGTTGCAGGCCTTTCTAAAGCAGGAAAATTTTAGCCAATGTTCAAAGCTATTGCAATCAGAAACTTTCAAAAACCAGAGACTGGGAAACGTTGGATTGATATGATGATAAAACACGATTTACAAATTATGAACGTCAAAGCAGATTTGCCCACCATCTATCTCATATCCTCACACATTACAATGGTATAAACTTATTGAACATTCATCTCTCCCTGGCATTGAATTTAATGAGATTCTCCATTTTCCAGGCTTCTCATATCTCAAGCAAAGAAAGGGGGGAGAAAGCCACAGTTTTCCCAGATCCCCTTTGAAGCAAAAAAAAGCATTGGAAGGGCTCATGCACACAGAGTCAAATCCTTGTTTACCAAGAAATAGACAGCCGAAGACAAGACAAGGGGGAGAACCAGCAAGAATTTCTTTGAAAAAACTGAATGATTTTCACACCCTTCTTCATGAATGGTCTCTAGCCTTGGATATGTGGAAGATTTTCTGGGATTAATGAGAGGGGATGGTGCCACTGCACCCCAATGTTGCATGTATACCACCTCTTTCATCATCTTTAAAACTGAGGAAAGCTTGATCAAGATTGGGTTTTTGTTACTTTTTTGGATGGATTGGGTAAGTTATGGGGATTTAAGGAGGATTTATATAGGGGTTTTCAGACTTGCAGCGCGTAAATTAAGGAAAGATGAAGGAAGAAGACAAGATGATTGAATGATGTAGGTTAACCCACGTATTCTGACTTTGTTTTTGTTTGCCAATAAAAATAGGATCTCACCGTTGGTCAAAGAAGATGTTCTAGATCCACTCGTGTGTGAATAAGTTGACTTCTGGTTATAATCTGTTATTGGGTGCATTCTAGAAACAAACTTATTTCATCCATTTCTTAAAAATAAATAATGTCCTACTCAAAGAGATGCTGTATATATTATATGGTTAGAGTTGATACAACATTCCATTCATTATCACGTCATATTTTTTATTTATTTATTTTATAAATAATTTTAAAATTATTAATTACAGTAAATATCAACTATATTCTAATTTAGAGTGACTGATTTTGATTAAATCTTTATAATAGAGAGAATATATTTATAATAAAATTTGAGATGAATTTCTTACATGGTGTAGTCATATTTTTTAATCCAAGTATATTATAAAAACAGAATATTATTTTTTTAAATTTTACCTTAATTTTGTAAAATAAAATTTCTAAATTAGATCACAAGGTGTAGTGATATTTAAAAAAAAAAAATCTCACAAACCCCGTTTCAATTTGGGTATGATAGACTTGTAAAGCTAAATCATTATTTATAAATTATTAATTGTTATACCCATTCACCTTAAGGCCTGTTCGAATAGTAAGTTTGCCACCAACAAGTTGAGAAGTCACCTATAATTTTATACATAAAATTTTACTTTTATTAAATTTTTATAAATTGGTAGCACGTATTATCAACATAGCATAATTTTACATTTATATAGTATACACACAAACAATTATATTAATCCATTATGAAAATAAAAAAAATATCTTTTATTTAAATGTGTACAATTGAATCAAAATTTAATGTGTATGTTTGAACCACAAACAAAGCTCACGTGTAATTTTGATATTTGTCTCATTAAGATATAAATTATAGATTACACTTATAAATTATTTTTAATAAGAAAATTAATTTAAATTATAGTATAAAAGTATTACTAATTTTCTATATTTATTTATAAGAAAATAAGAAAAAACTTAAAATAAATTTTTTTTATAAAATTAATTCAATTGAATAATATTTTAATTAGAGAAAATATTTAATGCATTCCCAGTGGAGTGTTTAGACTCATGATTAAGTGTTGACAAGTATGTTATAGGGATAATAAGATATTTAAAAGAAGTCTTATATCAAATTTTTAAAGTTACTTGTGGAATAAAAAAAATTATACCGTGTTTATAAAGACTATACTCTTTTTCTTATTGAGTTATAAATAAAAATAAACTTTTGAAGTTTTTATTTTATTTTCAAAGTTAGGATTAGATTGATAAATTTTATAAATGTTGAAGATCAAATTTATTAATTTTTTTAAAATTAGAACTAAAATGACAATTTTTGTAAATATTAAGGGCTTGAATTGTTCAAATTTTTATATTGAAGATTATATTGATAGAATGTGAAAATATTAAAAGACAAATAAAAAACTCAAAAAAAATAATAGGTAGATGATAAAATGGCTATTTTTATAATTTAACTCATTTTGAAATGTCATATATAAAGACGATGGAAATAAATCCACAGTTTTACTAATATAAATTGCAGATTGATATAATCCGTAATTTGAGAATGATGTGTTATGCGCAATTAGCCCTAAAACTGCAGATATCATAAGTATAAAGCACTGAGTTTTTCAGCGATGCATACGATAATACACACAATTTTTACCTTGTGTTAACTTCTAGTTTTGTTTGACATTAATCTATCTGATTGTACACTGCCAAAATTTTATATTTTCTCCAAAACCCTATTCTAATTTTTTCCCCAAAAAAGAAATGTGTGGTTCTTTGCAGTTGAATTTCTCATCCTTATCTGCAAAAAATCACACGTGTTAAGGTAAAAGCAAAACACAAACAGGACATTCAAAATGTCTTGCTACCTATGTCTTAACAATAGATGCCAATATCCTTTGCACTAGGCTCTTCAACCTACTGGAATAATGCATCCTTCCCTGGACCAGTTTTTCAGCTGCCGCTCCCATTTCATGCACAAATTTTACAGACTCCGATAGTCGATTGAGTAGATTCATCAGCGCAATTACTTCATTCCGTTGCAACTGCAACTGCGGGTCAATAAAGCGAACCATTTGAGTCTGACTGAAAAAGTTGATTTCTAATTCTTTCCATATGTTACCCATGACAACATATTTAGGTCAGAATCCTTGGTGTTTCAAGGACTTGAAAAAAGAAGCATTTTCTACAAGAAAAAACTCTAGCTACTATAGTTGGAAAGCCATGACTGAATGTTGGAATCATACACTAGAATGAGATTAGAACTGAAAATTGAAAGCTACAAATGGGGAAGGGTACTTACTATCTGAACCAAATTCTCCTCATCATTTACAGAGAACAGAATCTTCAGTGCAGTTCCAAGACCAGAAACCTGAAGCTTTCCCCAAAGTCGACATTTTTCACACCCAACACAGTCCATCACCGCACTGCAAAACCCATCAGACATAAATAATCAAAGGCTTAATGATAAGTTTGGCCACTAATGTTTACCTGTTTTGTCAAAATGACCCTAATTATATTTTTGAATCTTTTTTCGCCATCAACCTTTGTTATTTTTTTTCAATTTTCTTTTTCTAACAGATTTAATGAATAAATTCAAGGTTCCAATCTTTCATACTTTTGTTTACTGAAAAGTTTTTCTACAGAGTTACTTTTTTTAGATAATTAAGTTTATTTTCTTTAAATTAACGGTTATTTTTATAATTTAATTTATTATTTATTTATTTTATCATTTTCCACGTGTAATTATCTTATTGCATTACCTAAGTAATAAATTATATCTCATTAAAAATATTTTACATATGAAATTCCACATCATCCCCGTTAACTTTCCAAAACAGGTTCAAAAATACAATTAAGACAATTTTGATAAAACCTGCAAACGTTAGTGGCCACAAAGATGAAACAGTTCATGGAAGTTTCTCTGCAAGTGAGGGACACTGAGAGAGGTAAAATGTACAATTTCAGATTTTACTCTGTCTTTCGGAATATTATGTTTCAAGTAAAAATGGTTTCTCATTTTATATGTTCATTGTTCAATAACATTAATTAGAAATAACATTTGCAGCATTTTACATGCATCACCAGAGAGGAAATTAGAGAAACCTGATATTTTTGAATTGTGCTTGTATTTTCTGTTTCAGTTCTGGTCCTCTTCGTCCTTTCCACAATTTGGCTTCATCAAATGGAAGTGGGCATGCAGCTTGCAGTTTTGGATCATAAAGTAGCTGCTTCATTAGGGACTGCGTTTTTATGTCCTCAGTTGGATTACCTGTATCATATTCAGCTTGTTCCAAGTAGTCAGCTGTCTGAAATGCATCAAAGCAAGCTCTAGTAAGATAAATGGTTTCAGTTTTGGATTATAACGTAACTGCTTCCTTATTTATTAAGTACCTGCTCAACATGTACCATTGTTTTTTCTTATTTTTATGCTAGGCTACGCACCTTTGTCACAGCTCGGAGAACAAAGAGGAATGTGAAGTACAGGTTTTCAACACGATTTGGATATTGTAAAACCCGATAATACATTATTTCAAGATTGTGGCCCCACTGAAATAAGGAAGATAAAAATAAAGAAACAATGTTAATCTCTGCAACATTATTGTGCACCTATGAAATTAAGTTCATAAATGAGCACAAGTACTGAGTGACAAAATTGAGAATTTTTACCAAGTTTGTAGCTTCGTCAATCAGATAATCAGAAGCTATATGGACCGAAATAGATGAGTGAAGACCAGAAATCAATTTGTATAGTATTTTTTCTTCTTGGCATAACTCTTCAGCTGGATCTGTGTATCAGAATACAAACAAATAAAGTATTTTGTTTTTAAATAAAGGAGGTTCATTAGACTATTCCTATCTTCCATTAAGGATACTTGTTACTTAGTATGTACTCAATAGAACAGAAAACACGCCTACCACAGTAATTAATAAGTTCACAAACCAGAAAATATATTGATTTATGTCATTGAAGGTTCATCACTAGGCATTCAACATTTAGTTACTACTCCAAAATCAAATTGTTAAAAGGTAATGGACCGATGCCTCTACTCATACCAAGAAAATGCACAGGCATCTTTCATTCCCACACGCATCAAAGAAGATTAACGAGAACTCACATTTTGGACAGTTCTCTGAGTAGACAGCATCCCATATCCTTCTAGCCGATGTACCATTGTAGCCAGTATAGCGCTCTGGGTTCAGCTGAAGATTCACATAAGTCATCTCGGCTGCAAAAACAGTAACTTACAGGATCAACTGTTTGGGGTATTAATGTTGAGAACACCACAACTCTCACCGTAAATCTTATCATCACTAGCATTGCCTAGAGAGCAACACTGAATCTTAACCTATAGCAATGTATCAGTTTAATTATGGTTCTCAAGGCCATAAGCAGTGTGCTAGAGAGCATCCAATACATAAAAATGAGTTAATAACAAATTCTGACTCACAATTATCAGTCTCATCATCATACGTCCAGGGATTATCTGTTTCTGTCCACCCTCTAAAAGCTTTACTATCTAGCGTGCGGTCAACAGCAGCCTGTGGCTTTCCTTCTCGGCACTTAAGGTCATCTGACGAAAGGGTACGTTGGAAGGGCTTGAATGAATCCGGGAATTCACTTTCTGGACATTCACAAACACTACAATCCCGCAAACGGCACATATTATCTTCAGGCCAAAATGGGCAATCACACCATAATTTAACCTGCCCAAAGCAATAGAAGAAACTAGTCTTCAATGAAAACATAGAGCACAAATTTCAAATCCAGCACGTAAAGTTGCATTATCATACTAAGATGCATAAAAACATGAAAAAGTTTTCATAATAATCACACTTCTCTAAAACTTAAGCTAGTGTGCTTTTCATTCTATACACGTGTTTTATTTCCACTTTTCCACAAATACTAGAATCATCTTTCCAGTTCCCACATCAACTTTGTGAAAATTATGTCCAAAATAATAAAATAAAGCATCCACATATATATTTATGTATGTATATATTCTCATCATACAATGGGAATGGGGTAATCAGCAAACCTTGTAGTACCGACAAAATGGGGTTTTGACAAGCTGCTGAAGTATTGGATGTAATACTTCACCATTAAGATGGTCCACAGTTTCATAATCACAACAGCAATCCTCTACAGTCCCCTTATGCCTGTGTTTGCCCTGCACAAATGCAACATTCGATACAAACAATCATCAATCAACCTAAACCAATGGGCAACAGACAACAGAATTCATTCAAGAAAATCCAAGTGCCGAATGACTTTGAATCATAACCAGGCAAACGCAACAAAGAAATTCATCGGCATCAATTGAACACAGAGGATATTTAAAAGAAACAAAAACAACAATTCTCAATTCCATTTTAAGCTTCGACCAGTTCCCTAGTATCCAAACAAAATGAGACAACCAAAATAAAACTAAATCATTTTCATCACCAACAATCAATGTGTTTTGTCAAAGAAACAAGGAAGAGCAATATAAGAGAGAAAGTGAAACCTGAGAACATTGACAAGACTTGTTTGTGTCTCCAAATTTCGGAGAGATCTCTGGTTTAGCCCTTGAAGCCAAAGCAATAGCAAGAACAATTGTAATGGAAGCTCCAATCATCCATCTCCACCTCATTTTATCCCTCTTCGTGCTCTTCTTTTCCTCTGATTCCCCCATCGACCACAAATTAGAAAAAGACCCAGATTGCCAAAACCTTGAAAAACCTTGTTTGGTGTCCTGCAAATGAAGATAAAACAAAAGAAAATTCGGAACAATGCTATGTTTTAATGAATAGAATACTGGGTTTTTTTGGCAATGTTATTTAAGAAGCAGATTCTGGGGTTAACAAAAGGTAGAAAATCTTGGGTTTAATGGGGGGATCAAAGAGAAAAACAGACGATTCAATAAATTGTGGGCGTTATGAGTATTCTTTGATGGTTTCTATTTCTCTTTACAGCTCAAAACCATGGGCAACAAGTGAGTGAAAACAAGGTAGGAACATTTGGTCTTATAAGGGTGCAACCCAACTAATATACTATTCGACCCAAAAAGTGGTGGCAAAACAACATGAACCTATGGTTTTTGGATTTTACCAAGAAAAAAAAATATAATTTTATGAAATTATTTAGGCTTAAGCCAAAAATTCTTAATTAAAAAATAAAAATTAATTAAGCCTCATTCTTAAACTTAACATGGTAGATGTTTACATTTTATGCTAAGGTAATTTGTGAAACAATATCATGACATGTGACATGTCATGTGTATTTATTGTGTCAGCGTTTCCAAGCACGAGACTTCTACTATATATACCCCTAACATGGTAAAGAAATGATCGACCCTTAAGCATTTCAACCACAATCTCCAATCTTCTCTTTTGCATATTTAGCCTCCTTGCTTATTTATCTTCTTCGGCTCTCCATCTAGTCAAGGTGAACCAACCTTTATCAGCACCACCTTATCTTCCTCTATATCTCCTCCCTTGTTGATACTCTCATCAACAATTGGTGTAGTAAGTGTGGACACGCATAGCTTCTTTATCTTATATTGATGCTTCCCTCAACTCAACTAACACCGTTCATCCCATTACCTCAAGATTCTCTTCAACTCAAAACCCTCTTGCCATGACACAACCACTACTATCATCTCAGATTTCCAATCCCCCTTATCAACATCCATGGTTGTTCTCTCAGTTTTCTCTATTTTCGTCACTTTTCCAACCATTACCAGCATTGTATCAGCTATTTTCAGTGATATCTCTGCCACTAACTTCTAGCCTTGCTCTGCCATTATCCTTCAAATTTCAGCCAATCTCTAGCCCTCCTCCCATGACCCAAAAGAGCTTTTTGCCCAATATTTGCAATATGCCTTGTTCTTTTACCTTACTACTCCACCACCTCAACTAAATATCACCATCACTTCTGCTACCACACTACCAATTTGGACTGGGCCTCTCACCAACAGTCTTTTAGGTTCTAATAGTATGTTAAAAGATACAAGAGAAAATGAAATGTTTAAAGGAGAAACTCTCTTTGCAAGAGCGTTGCTTCAAGTAGCAATAAGAACGTCAGCATCTCTTTGACCAACAGAATACTCAAAATGAACAACTAGTAGTTGAACTATAAGTGGTCTATGAAACTTCTAGGAAAGCCAACCTGACGATGAAGCTCAGCCTATCCATAGAGATCCATAATGCAGTAACCCTAATGATTTACTCATTAACAACTAGCCAGTTGGCTCACAACACACTCACGTCAATAATGCTTCCCTGGAGGGCTAGCTAAAAGCTTTTAAAATAGAAGTGCTGCAAGAAGTGAGAAGGGCCAAAATAGATGAAACTTCCTAGAGTTATTCCAATGAGCCTTTTGCCCTACACCTACTAACATTCAACCTCCTAGCTATTCCTTGAAGGCCTTGAGTCGATCCTCTACAGAGATGTTGTCGTTGCCCCTAGAATGCTGAGATATGGCTGGGAGGTCAGCATTATTTTTCGGATGTCATCTTGAAACACCCCATGCTCTACCCGATCGCTGGATTCTAGTATGAAGCATCACAAAGGACCTATACTTAAACTTACTAAAGTAACTATTATAAACAATCTAAAATGAAATCTATCTAATAAAGAAATTAATAATAATTCTTACAACTACGGCCTTAAACCATTGAATGCTTAATCCTTCAAATTATTTTTGTCTCTACTAAGATATGTTTGTTTACAAATAATTTCCTAAGATTTGGCTAAGGGATAATTGATTAAAATTCCAAAACCCTAAAGACATTATCTAGCTACACCATGGTTTAAGCTTAGGTGAAGCTTCCAATGATACCATCTCCCTATGTGCATGACTTGATCTATTAGTGATCAACGATCTCCACTCCATCTAACTTGGTCCTTCCTTGAAGTCCTCAATCATTCTCACAATTCCTGCGAACATCCATCAACTCTATCAGTTCAAGTGAACTTAGTGAATTACTTAGCTGTACCACAATTAAATCCCATCACACGAGGGTAATGAATAATAAATAACTAAATATAAATACTCCCTACCTGTTCAACGTAAGCATTCTACATCGAGGTAGCGGACTATACCCGAACCTTCAAGCTACTCAGCTTGTCATGAGACCCTCCCCTGGTCAGTATTTTCACTCAATCGTATACCAGTCACCTCGCCATACCAGCGAACCTAGCTTATCTTCTTATCCTTTTTTTATTTCATTTTCTTTCACTCGGGTTATTCATTGACCTTTATCTGATTTGGTTGTTTGTCGGCTTCCCTTTATGAACCCCTTTTTGTATCCTTATCAGCTATCTGCCCAAGGATTCTTAAGATATTCCTTCTTTGGAGGACTTGTTTGATCCAATCCTCGGTAGACTCTTTCTATCTGAACCTTAGTCTCGAAGGACTCGTTGACACTTCTGTGCTATGTTGACCTTTCAGAAAGCCTCGCCACTCTGGCGATCCTAGTCTCATTCTTCATTAGTACTTGCCGAGGGGATTACTTCCTATAATCCGCCCTATGCTCTTGAATAACTCGAGACTTCACTTGTCCTACACAATGGATAATTGACTTATCGTTCTAGCAGACCATCACTCTTAGGGCCATATTAGTCTGCTATCTTACCTACTCGATTCCTCCCTATGGAGTTATTATTATGGCGACATACTCGCAATAGGCTTTCCTTAAAGGGGAATAGCCTTGATTGACATACTGTCCATTGGATAGTATCCTTATTAGGGGAGAGAGACTCCCATTCATTTCATGAGATTTGCTTCTCGGTTACGCTTCATTGAGCTTTACCTGATAACTCTTCATATCGGATCCTTTCTTGTGTTCCTCGGACATTTTCCTTCTTAACTTTTTCATAACTAGGCCAACTCTCTCACAGCCAATCTTTTCTGTTGGAAAAAATCTGGGTTGAAGATAATTTTCTTACACAGCGAAAAATTAAAATTTTGAAAACAGACCCAGTTTGTAATATTTATAGCAATAAACCTTAATCGAATATGTACCTATGTTTTCGAATAAATTTATCCTTGGTATTTTTTGGCTTTCAACCAAACGATCTTCTTCACTATTCTTGTACCACGAACTGCTTAGAGTGTGGGCTTGAACCAATTAAACCAAAACATAGAATTAGAAAAAGATTTCCTTTTGAAGTGAAAACGAAAAATCTCTCTTCTATTAATAAAAATTGGTAAAATTGTTATTCTGAAAAATATGTTTATGAGTTGAGAATAAATTCTCTCTATTTTTTGGTAGAATAACAATCTTTAAAAAGTTGTGTTAATAGCTTTACCGGTGCCACCTATTTATAAGAAGAGAAGGTAGAACATTTGTAAAGTTGTATAGGTTTATTTTAAATAGAAAATCAACATCCTACTTAGAGTAAGAGAAGGGTGAACGTCTCACCCTTGTATTTATACTAGGGTTGCCCCCCTCATGTTATATGAGGGATTTTGGGCCTCTCTCACATTGGGTCCAATTACGAGTACTTCCTAGGCCTTTTTGACCCAATACTCTGTAATGTGATCCAACCCGATTCAGGTTCCAAAATAAACTTTAATATTTACATATTAAATAATTTTCTCATCCCAATTTTACCCTAGTAATTTTTTTGACAATTTTACCCCCAATAAAATTTTGAGAAAATTTGTTCAATATGTCATAACTCAACATGTTCACTATAACCGAATGATTTATTTTTATTTTCGGGCTTCAAAATAGTCTAAAAACATAAACTCATTCTTCCATCATTTTATAAGTATTCCAATTTCATTTTCTAAGTATTCCAATTTCATTTTCATTTTCATTTCCAGTTTTTGGACACCTACATTCATTTCCAAATGATTCAATTTACCTATTTCAGAGAAAACCATAATTATTCCTAAATGTTTCCCATTTCTTTTTTTCTATTGATTCCGTTCATTTCTATTCAAACACACAATTCATTTTTGATTTCAACAAGCTAGAAGAGGCCGATTGGACATATATAGTTAAGACTCAAATGATTTATAATTAAGTTCTAGATTTACACCTATAAATATAAACTCATTTAGTCATGAAGTCATTCCACTATAATATCATGATTGAGCTTTCCTCAACGACATACCATTACAAAAACAACTACTCAGTACTCGTTTAATGACCTTTTCATAAGTTTATCACCCTCATAGGATATCTTTGATCTCTTTGAGATGATATCTGTTCTACCCATATGATCCTATTTTATCTCATGGAAATCATTACATCTTCCTTTATGAAAAGTCAATCACTATCTATAACACCCCAAAATAGGGCTTAAAAGTTTAGAGGGTGTTTTAAGAATTTTAGCTTATATGTGCTCGAAATTTTGTCAGGTTGGTATGCGATAATGTTTTCGACAATGGCTATTAAGGAATTGAGTCAATTTTTGTAAAAGGGTTTTAAACACCTTCAATTTTGAAAATAGGACGGATTTGTAAAAGAGTCAAAATAAAGAGTTCTTATGAAGCAATTTAGCCAAATTTTCAAATTCAACCTAAAAACCCCTCCTATCCAACTTGTTTTCACAATAGCTTATTCTTCACCATTGCTTGTGCCGTTTCTTGCTCTCTCAAGTTTCTCCTTCAATTTTTGGTTGATAAAAACCTCATGTTTTTTATTCCCATTATTTCCTAATGCATTAATCTGCATAATAATTCTAGAAAACTCTTAAAAATCCATTAATTTTGTCATCTTTCTCGAGTGTAGGTTTCTCTGATTTGTTTCGAAAACTATGTTGTTCTTCCTTCAAAAGTAACCATTTGACTTTCTATTAATTTTAACTGATATCTAGACTTTCAAAACAAATTTATAATTGTTAAATTGCATGTTTTAATTAAAACTAAAAAATCGAGTCATTAATGGTAGAGCTCGAGATTGTGGATGAAAATATGGTTTAAAACTATTTTTCAGCTTGTTTTAACTTGATTAGAAGGTTTCTAAAATTACTTTTAATATTTGTTAATGATTTCTCATGTTTTAACGAATTTTCATTAGAATAGCCAAAACTTGTCAAAAATTTTCGATAGCTGGAAATGTGTAGTTTTGTGTAGTTTAAAGGTTGGAAATTAGTCCTAGATGAATATGTATATGAATGAAATTCATTTCGTGCGAAAATATTAAGTATTGATTGAGATATTC
This sequence comes from Gossypium hirsutum, assembly GCF_007990345.1. Lineage (NCBI taxonomy): Eukaryota > Viridiplantae > Streptophyta > Magnoliopsida > Malvales > Malvaceae > Gossypium > Gossypium hirsutum. Next base: position 110,181,939 of record NC_053429.1, on the reverse strand, counting down.
GAATTTAAATTTTTCCATGTCGAAGGTTTCCATCAAAAGAGAACATAGTTTAGGCTTATGTTTGTGACTGTTTAAGGTGAATTATTTCCTGATTGTGGATTGTATTTTTTTTTGGTTTGTCTTGTTGAAGTGTCGGAGTCAATAGGACCTTCAACGAGTAGAGATAAAAGCAAAGAAAAGCTTGCCTAAGCTTTTGATTTTCGACAGGAGTTCATTTTCGGTGAGTGTTTTGGAATAGCTGCATGTAAGCAATTCATTTTGTTATTTGGGAACTTAGAGGTAGCCTAAACCCCTTCTCTCAATTCCAAGTGTAAGTGTTCTCTTACCTATGCTAAATATGTGATAAATGTGCTTTTGAATTGTGATAAAAAGAACAAGGGTGTGATGTAATATGAATATATTGTGATGACTTTTGTGATAGTAAATATGAGGGTATCTTAATCATGCCATGTGATAGTGTGTATAATGTACTAATGATGTGATTATGCAATGACTATGTGCGGATAATCGATAAATAATATATGATGTTGTGTCGGTATTTTGGCCTTGTGATCTTTTGAGATCGTTGGATATAGTTGGCATGCCATAGAATTGTGAGTATTCACTTATATGTGTTGTGATATTTGGGGTGTTGAGGTCGGGATAGTTTTTGGAGAGATAATGAAATATGAGCTAAGCTTCATTCACCAGGATATATATGTTTGGTGTGTTGGAGAGTGTAGCTATAAGCTTTACTTATGGGATATGTAACATCCCGAATTAGGGCCTAGTCGGAACAGTGGTTTTGAAACTACAAATTTGCAGTAAAAATAATTATTTTATGATTATTAGGAGGTCTATAATATGATTGCATGCTTATGTGAAAATTTCATGAAGAAATTTTATTGATAAAGTGTCCAATTTGACATTTAGGACTAAATTGGAAAAGTTGCAAAATGTGAGTTCTAGAAGCCTTAAGCATGCAATTTCCATGGATTATTAATTAGAGGAGTCCTTAAATAGTAATTTACCTAATTTTTATTTTTTAGACAAAAATGGGCATGAATAGGAAAAATTTGAAAGAAAGGCCTTAAGGGCATTTTTTTTTTCATTTGGTTAAAAAAAGAATAAAAAGGGAAAGGTAAGTCAAAATTGTGTTCATCTTCTTCATGTGTGTGCCTAAAATTTGAAGAGCCATAGCTAGGGTTTTTCCTTCAACTTTCAAGCTCGATTGTAAGTACTCCCTAGCCCCGTTTTTAATATTCTTTATGTTTTTGAGATCCTTGAAGCATGATCTACCTATTTCTAGTATTTTGAGTTAAGGCTCATGTATATGACATGCATGTATTTTGATGTTTCATGGAGGAATATGAAAGTTTGATGTATGATAAACATCTTTTACTAAGGGTCCGTTTGGAAGCAAGGAAAATGTCTTCCGTAAATTGTTTTCCTGCTTTTACGGTGTTTGGAAGCATGAAAACATTTTACATTTGTAAAATGTTTTACAAACACGGGTAAAATAACCTTCAATTTGGGGAAAATGTCTTATCGATTTCATTTCTGTAAGACATTTTCCATCTCTCGTTCTTCATCCAGGTAAGTCTTCTTCTTCTTATTCTTCCATTCTTCAACTTCTTATAATATTTTTTCAACTTCCTCTTCCCAATTTCCATCACATATCTTCTCTTCTCAGGAAATTTTACACGTTGCTGTTTCATTTCCTATCTTTCTCTTTGTCTCGGGATCTCATTCCTCTTCGCAAGGTATGGCATCTTCTTTTAAAAAGCTATTTTTTTTTCTTCTTGTTCTTTACTTGTCCAAATTTTAACTGATTTCATGCCTGAAATTTTATGCCTTTCTTTGTTTCTTTATTTTATATTTTTTTTGAGTTTGGGAAATTCTATCGATTCAGGGCAATGAAAATGTAATCTGGTGCCACGTTTTGTTTGCAAATGTGCTTGATTCTTGTGCTTGTTGTTTTTGGAAATGTCTGCCCAAACCTTAACAAGTCTCTGCAAGCAGTAGAGAAAGGATTTTTTTCAGTCATTTTTAGATCATTTTTTTTTCAAGGAAAAATGGAAGACCAATACAAAATTAAAGGATAACAATGGCACTAGAACTATTCCTAACTAGAGCTCTTCTCTCTGTCTTCGGTGTTATTTCTTCCTCCGTTGCACTTTGGTTGGATTTACCATCTGTAGGCTTCTCAACATTATGTATTCCCTGCCATATCAAATTCAAGTTGACTAAACTAATGTATAATGGAAGAACAATTCTAACACCATTGTTATATAGACTAAATTCAAGTTTTTTTAAATAGCTGGATCAAAGTAAATATGATCTTTGCATTTTACGTTGCTTCATGGTTTTCTTCATCAACATCAAGCTAATTGAAAAATTCATAAAAATATTTTGAATACAAGGAAACTATAAAAATGGAGATATGAGTTGGGATATTTAGAATTGTCTTTTTCTTATGTAAACCAGTGAATGTTAGAAAAGAAAGCTACTTAAAATATTTCTCACTGTGGAGTTTGTGGTTTAGCTTGGCCAGATTCATATTGCAAGGTTGCCTGCAAATAAATCTTTTTTTTTGAGAATTTTAATATAATCACAAAAGAAGAGGAAACAACTCTGCTCATAGGATCTTGAATTTAATCAGAGTAGGCACCTTAAAATGAACTGTATGGTAGATGAATCATAAGAATAAAAAAAACCTTAATTCTTATGGTGAAAGACTTAAAGAAGTTAAAAGAAACACAACATACCAAGTAACTTAAATTGCCTAACAGTAACTTAAATTTTTCAATAGGAGTCACATCACAAGAATATATATATGTGTATATATTTAGCATGACTAAAAAACAGAATGAGTAGATTCCTTCTTGATGTATACACTCAAGTATCTTTAAACTTCTCTTTTAATCCTACATGAACAATGGTATAAAATATGTAGTTTAACATTATCAATGATAACTAGGACATCAAGAAAAGAAGACAAAACCTGAAGCTCAGCATTTATTCATATAATATGTATATTTATTTGTATTGTATCATCTTTTAATGTACATGAAATCACAAGGATGAATTGGTTAGACCATTGCTATTGAGAAGGTAGAATTAATAAATAAAATTGAAACCCTTCCATAACAAGTATAATATGTATATCTATTTGTATTGCATGTTCTGTTTCAAGCATTCCTTCATTCATATAATATGAGTCTCAGTTTCTCGCTTTGTTGTTTCTGTTTGGCTTTATAATTTTAGAACTAATGTTTATTTTATTTTATAATAAACATAAAAATTAAATTATCATTGGATGCGGGTTTTGGTGATTTCAATCACTTCTTCTCTTGCTTTTTCTTGCCAATCTGTGTGGATTGCTAACAACAAGACGGTCCATGAAAGTAAGGAATTGATAGGTTCTTGTCCAACAATGTAAAATGTCTTACACTCGTCAATAAAATCTTCTGCTTAAGACCCAAAATAGATATTCATTTTTGTGTGTGGTGGCAACGTGAGCACCAAAGTATTGGTTGAACGATAAAAAAATTATGGGTCAATGCATTTGTAGCTTAATCTGGTCAGTTTGGTTGCCCATTTCCTTCTTAACATCCAGCATAAACATGTGACCAAAGTATTCATTTGGCTGCCTTTGATTAACATATTGTCCTTTGCTGATTCCTGTGTCTTTCATGTCTTTGGTCATACTCCACAAAAGCTAGATCTTGCCTATCAACAAAATCTTTATTCTATTCTCTTATCTTAATCTTATCACTATATGATTAATTGTATGTTTGCACTTTGATTCTTATTTACTTTGCACAATTATTTGTGCGAATTGAATGATTGGAGAGGCATTGCACGTTTTCAATTTGTATATTTTTTGTAGTGATCAAATATTTGTGTGGCATTATTTTGGCTCCGTTTGTTTTCCACCAACTGGAAATATTAAAAGCAAATTTGAATTCTTCTTATAAAACAGATTTGAAAATCTGATGTGCAAATATCATGATTCGAAATTAGAAGAGAGTTGTAATGCTAAGTGTTCTTGCTTGACTCATTAATAAAGATGCCAAATATGACAGAATCATCCAGTAACGTGCTTAATTCTTTCTTCTGCACTGTTTCTTGGTCTTCTCTCATTGTCTTTATGTTGAAAACTACTATTACTCTGCTTTTGTTTTCTTTGGGTTAAATCCAATAAATTTTCTTCAATTTTATGCGTCTTATCTTAGTTATCATTTAAAACATTTTATTCTTGAAAATAATAGCTTACTTTGTTTTCTTGATTTTGACTATGTATCTACTTCAAAATTGGAGTTTTGTTGCTGAATGAGTTCTTTGACCTTACTCAAAGTTGGGTTTTCTTTTACTCTTTAGTGACTACAAAAATTAATTAATCTCATGAACTTTTATCATTTTGTTCTTGGTGAAGGAAAAAAGAAACGACTTGTGAAAACTCAAAAGTTAATAAAAGTTGAAGTCTTGATAAAAAAGATTTATTTTCAAAAGCAAGAAAAGATGAAAGCTCGAAGAGAAATGGATAAAAATGAAAAAGAAATTGAGAAACACGTTATGTGAAATGAGAAGTTGAGATAATACACTGCAAGACAAGAAGACAATAGCCAAAGGTCAAATCCTAAAAAATTTAATTAAGCAAAAATGATGCCTTGCGAAGTGGGAAGAGCTTCTTCTAGAGGAGCATTCATATCAAAGTTATTTGTTTTTTATTTTAGTAGGATTTTAGAATTTCACTTTATTTTATAAATTAGTTTTTAGTATATTTTAGGACTTTTAAGTTTATTATATATTTTTAGATTTTAGATTGGATAAAGTATGAAGAAATGTTAGTTTGATTTGTGCAAGGAAAGTAGTTTTTCGCTCCAGCAAAAGATTTATCCGCTGGAGCATCGCGACTACTTGATAAGCGCCGCAAATTTTGATTATAAAAAGAAGAAGAAGAAGAAGAAGACTCAACCTTAAAAGAAATGTATAAGTGTAACTTTAGTCATGGTAACTTTAGTCATTACTTGAGAAGCTTTATATATATATATGTATGCATTTTAGTCATGGTAATTTTAGTCATATATGTGATCTTATGAAAAGTTTACGTATTTTTTGTAGTGATCAAATATGTGGTATTGTGTAGATGGATCGTAATCAACATAATGCAATTGTCGGAGTCGTGGCTTCAGTTTTAGCTTTTGGGGCTCTCTGGATTAAAAAATTAAAAACTAGGAAGGAAATTACTTCTCACCCTCATGTGAATAGAGATTATGAAAGAGAAAATTATATTAATAGTATTTTATATAGTGGTGACTAGCATTGTATTGATGTGATAAGGATGAGACCGATTGTATTTTTTAATTTGTGTGATATTCTTAGTAGAAATAATTTGTTACAATCAACTAAATCGGTAATATTAGGGAGCAAGTGGTTATATTTTTACATATAATTGGTCATAATGTAAGGTTTCGAGTGATAGGATCTAGATATTATAGATCAACTGAGACAATTCACCGTTATTTTAGGGTTGTATTGAGAGCTATTTTGAAATTGCATAAGCTAGTTATTAGATTACCTAATGAGTCAATTCCTAGTGAAATCAGAAACAATCCAAGGTTTTATCCTTATTTTAAAGATTGTATTGGAGCATTAGATGGAACTCATGTTCGTGCATCCGTTCCACTTAACATTCAAGGAAGATTTCCTAGCCGTAAAGGGGGGACGCACAAAATGTATTGGCTGCCATTACATTTGATTTGAAATTTTCCTATGTTCTAGCTGGTTGGGAAGGTAGTGCACATGATTCTCGTATTTTAAGTGATGCACTTTCACGCCCAAGAGGATTAAGAATTCCGGAAGGTAAGAATTATACAACATTAAATACCAAATAGTTCTAGTAAGCTCATAATTTATTAGTAATAATTATGTTTTGTCAAATTGTAGGTAAATATTATCTTACTGATGCTGGATATGGCATCCGTAATGGATTTATTACCCCATATCGTGGTGTTTGATATCACTTAAAAGAGTTTAGTGCTCAGGGGCCTGAAAATGCAAAGGAACTCTTCAATCTTCGTCATTCATCATTACGAATCACTATTGAACGTGTTTTCGGGATTTTGAAGAAACGGTTTCGTGTATTAGATGCCGAACCATTTTGGAATTTTTAAACTCAAGTAGATATAGTTTTGGCTTGTTGCATCATTCATAATCATATCATGGGAGTTGATCCTAGTGATTTACTTAATCAAGGATTATACGAGGAGCCTGAGTCTGATTTGATAATATTAACTCTTACGGAGCGAGAAGAAAGAGAAGAAGCAAGAGAATGGTCTGCTAAGAGAGATGAAATTGCCCAAACTATGTGGACTGATTATATGGCTAGAAATATTAGGTAGGTTTAGGGCTTAGGGTTGTTGTTTCTATGTTATGTATGTTTTAGTATTAAAATTGTTTTTTTTTGTTAATGTTGGATTCTAAAATTTTAGTTTATTATATTTGTTGGATTCTGAAATTATTATGTCTTGATTTTGTTAGATATTGATTATGTTTCAAGCTTGTTAGATATTGAGTTTATTATGTTTTAAGCTTGTTGGATATTGAAATGATTGACAATGACAATTATTAATGTAGAATGGGTAAGGGCAACAAAGAAGGGACCTCCAAGCAATTCAGGTGGACAAAACCGATGGAACATCTTTTTCTTGAAATTTTAGCAGATGAGGCTTAGAAAGGAAATAAGCCTTCTAATACTTTTAAAGCAGTTTCTATTAATCGAGTTGTCGAAGCTATTTCTGAAAAATTTCAAGTCCAATGCGATGCAAAGCATGTGGAAAATCATTTGAGGACTGTAAAAAAATAGTGGCAGATTATATGCACAATTCGGGGTGAAAGTGGTTTTGGATGGGATGATAACATGAAAATGATCACATGTGATAGAGCGACATATGATGCAGCAGTAATGGTAATATATGTATATATATGGTAAGTATATTTCAATTATTTTTTACTTGTTATTCTAATTTTGTATAATATCCAACAGGCGCACAAGAAGTATGAGCCATTTTTGAATAAAAGCATTGATCATTATGATGAAATGGCTTTGGTTGTTGGCAAAGATATGGCAACAGGGAGTTTTGCCAGAACATTTGCTGACATAGATTTGGATGATGATAACATAGATTCAGTGCCTATAGACTGCGAGAATGAAGCGACTGAAGAGGTAAGAACAAATGTATCTTCATCTGGCACATCCAAACGTAAAAGAAAAAAGGCTCAAGAAAGTGTCAATGATGAACAAATTAAATTTGTGGGTGAACAACTTGGCAAAATTGCTAATGCTTTGGAACAATTTACTGCGGATAAGACACCACATCTTTACGAAGAAGTGATGTCAATGGAGGTAGAAGGATTTGATGATGACTTCCTTTGTTTTGTGTTTGATTATTTAGTGAGTCATGAATCTGAGGCAAAAGCTTTTTTAGTTAAAAGTAAGAAGCATAGAAAAATGTCGCTTCAAAAATTTTCTCAAGGTTGAAGATATTGATACTTTTAATGTGGTGTAATATTAGTTATGCACTTGGACAATATTGTTGTTATCATGTGGTGTAATATTAGTTATCATATGGTATAATATTAGTTATGCACTTGGATAATGTTGTTGTTATCATGTGGTGTAATACTAATTATGTATTTGGATAATATTATTAGTTTCTAGTATTAATTGTGGTTTGGAAGCTAATTTATAATTATTCAATCCTTATTTTTTTATAACACAATTACAAATAATTTATTTGACTTTGGTTGTTTTCAATTTATGACGGTTAATATTCTAATTTAATAATTGAGTATTATTATATATTTAAAATGATTTATTTATTTATAAATAAATCATTGCAATACATGTAAAAACAATTTAAAATATAAATTTATTAATATATATATATATAAAGTAAACTCAATCAAACAAGGAAAAGATAATAAATTCTTAAATATATAAATTTTTATTAAAACAGCTTTTCAGAAAAATATTTTCAGGAAATCTGCCAAACAACAGAAAATATTTTACACAGATTCATCCAAACACCAGAAAAGTAAATCATTTTCCAGAAATCATTTTTCAAGAAATTATTTTCCAGAAATCATTTTCCAGAAAATATTTTACCTGCAAACAAACGGAGCCTAAGTGATTTTTCATGAAAACACCTAAAAAGAACCTTTTTGTAAAAGGTCTAAAATGAGTAGTAAGACGTGTGTTTTAATGGAAAACGTGGGCTGAGATGAGTATGGTTTAAGTTTGGCTAGGCTTGGGTAATAAAGAAAATGGACACATTTCATTTTACGAGCCTAGGGACTAATTTGTAAATATATGAAAGTTTAGGAGAAAATCATAATTTTGCTTAAATATGGTTTTTGGACTGATTTGAATAATGTGATGATTAAAAGAGTTGAATTTGCTATTATAGATCAAGAAAAACAGAGTTCGGGCCTAGACAGGGGAAAGAACAAGATTTTGGACTAAATCGAATTAATTGTCCATATTTTGTACCGAGGTAAGTTCATGTGTAAATAATGCAATGTTGTATCATGTTTTAATGCTTAATTAATGTATTAATTTCTATGTTTAATTGTTACAATGAGTGTATGAATGATACTATGGTCAATGAGAATGACATTATGAACGAGTTCGACAAAGATGAGACGCCGAGAAAATCCCGTTTGAACCTTAGGAATAGTTTAGGATACAAGTGACATGTCACTAGGAACTATGTGATTATGAGCTCATGAGATTATGTGTATATGTGACTATGTGAATCCGAGTGCTAGTCTTATATGTTTTACCGGTGGCTGGGCAGCCCGGCATGTGTTGCGGGTACCTGTTAGCTTGTGTGAGTAGCCTGAGTAGTTACGTCTTGACTGTCAGCTTGTGTGAGCATGACCGTGATTAGCTGGAGAGTGAACAATGTGTGATTGTGATATGAGGTAGCATGTGTCTACGTTTGAAGCACTATGTGCAAGTCTTCCATGTATCCGATAGTATTCCGAGTGTTCAATGGGTAAACCAGTGAGTTATTCGACAAGTAAGTCAATGATGAGGAAACATGACAATGTGTTACGAGTTGGTACAGGTATGCACGAAAAACTCATATGAATGAGCTCGGTATGTGATGAACTTTTGGTAAGATTGAAAATGTGTAAGTTATGTCTACAAATTTAAGTTATGCCTATGAATTTATGATGACACATGAGTAAACTATGTTATGTCAATGGTATTTGTATATATATATATGATTGTGTTGCTATTTATTTGCATGTGAACTTAGTAAGCTTTATGCTTACTCCCCTCTCTTTTCCATTTTCTTATAGAATCGCCAAGCTAGCTCAGGGATCGAAGGACGTCGGAGACTCGATCACACTATCAACTGGACATTTGGGTATAGTTAGTCTCAACATTTTTGAGTATGTCATGTATAGGGACTTGGTCTTTTTGTTATATGCCATATTGGTCTAGCCAAATGTGTTGGCTTAGGGTAATATTTGATTCATTTTGTAATATTTGATTCATTTTGTATGTGGCCATGTGATATGGTTCATGTTGATTATTTGGGTTGTAACCTAATTAATTATACATGCATGCAATGTTTTATGCTTGATGTGGTTGCATGTGGATGATATGTGTGATGAATGACGTATGTGCTAAATGAATGAATCACGGCTAATAAGTATGACCAAAGCTATGGTATAATTGAGTAAATTAGAAGTAGGTTTACCATGAAGAATAAATATGAAATTGGTGTGGAATGCTATATGAAAGCATAATGGTTTGGATAGGTGATATGTTGACATTACAAAGTCATGGATTAACCAAGATTATGAATATTTGACTGACTAAATATACAAGGTTGCATACCATCAAAAATGTATGAGTGAATGAGCATTTAACGCCGTGTGATGGGCAATCTGGGCTTGTGGGCCACACGGGTGTGTAGGCCCATTATACTGAAATTTTTCGTGGGGTCACACGGGTCATCCTAATCGACTGTGAACCTACCGTAGGATCAGTAAAGACTTACTAACCCTAAAACTATCTATTATATTAGACTAATGTACTAATATGAGCATGTCTATTTTTTGTATATCTACTATCTGTTATTAATGCATGTTAAGCATGATTTATCTATTAAGTCTGTATGCATGTTCTGCTATTGTGATTGGGGTAGGATGATACATATGTTGGAGGAAGTGTTCTGAATGATAGATTATGCCTAATATCTGGCAACACAGCTGCATTATATCTGATATGTGCCGCATCGGTACAGTATGGTTTGTAGGGCTGGGTGGGTGTTTTAAACCCCACATGGTGTATAGGGATGGACGGAGATGGTGTGGAGAGGATGGGGGTAGGATTTTGATTTCTGATTTTTGATATCTTATTTGTATATTTGTAACTGTGCTTGTATCTGAAATAGGCTCAGACCTGAATCTGTATCTGTATTTGACATGGGCTCAGGCCTGATTATGAATCTGTCTGATTTGTGATATTCTGTTTGTATACATGCTTAACTCTGCTGGGTTACACACTAAGTTTACATAAACTCACCTCTTTTCTATTTGTCTGTACTGGTAACCCACAGTCTTAGGTGGATCGGTGCAGTGGAGGACTCGACGGTGACCACCTATTTTACTATTTTAATTTGTTTTGGGTTATTAAGTTTTAGCATTGAGGTTGTACTTTCTGGGACTCTGGACTCTTTTAAATTTTGACGTTGGTTTTGGGTTTTTACTTATTTATAACTGTAATGGTTTTCTAAAATCTTGAACGGAGTTTCTGTACACAACGATTTTACAAGCTTCCGCTACAAACATGTTTTATTTTTAAATGATTAAATGAAAGAAAGCTTTGAAATTAGAAATAACTCTAAAGGTTAATGAATTGGGAAAGGTTTTTAATTTAACAACAACGGTTCTCTTTTCAACCCATTCCATGTGACACTTCCGGATTCTGTCATAAAATCATATGAACTTATTAATGGTATCTTCCAAAACTTCCAACAAAATCAAAAACTAATGAAATAACAAGTTGGACCTAATTGTAGAAGTCCAAAAACATAAAAATTTCAAAGAAAATGCAAGAATTGAACTTACTTGAAGCTAAAATATAAAAGACCAGCTCAAACCCTCTTCAATGGTTGTTTTTGACAGAAAATTGATGAAGAAAATGTCTAGAAACTATTAAAATAACATTTGGCCATATAAACTTTATTTTAATTCCAATTTTGTCCCTAATCACATGAATATCTTTGATTTTTTTCACATTATGCTGCCTCAGCCATCTAAGATGGTCTATTTACCCTTTTAGTCCTCCTTTATTTACTATTAGGCTATTTAATCACTTTAGCAAGTTTTGCACCTTTTTCAATTTAGTCCTTTTTAATTAATTGACTACCGAGACGTTAAGATTTTCTGATGAAACTTTAATACTACCATATTGACACTCCATAAATATTTATAAAAATATTTATGGCTCAATTTATAACACTGAGGTCTCGATATCTCTTTTTCTCAATTAATTGACCTAATAGTGCAGATATTTTAAGGGTAGAATGATATAGAAACTAAGGAAAATGGATGAATTAGGATCAAATTGAATATGAGAAGAATTATGAGGGACTAAATTACAATTTTACCAATTTTAAAAGATCATAAAGGGCAAAATGGTCAATTAGAAAGAGAGAGAAATCTAGAAGGTAATGATGATGTTGGAGATATTTTAGATTAAATAAATATTAGTTTATAAATATTTTGATTTGATTTTTTAATGATATTTTATTATTTTATTATTATTTCATTTAGTATATATAAGGAAAGAAAGATGAAGAATCATCGTCATCTTTCCCATGCACCAACGTCTATGAAGAGAGAAAAAAGGAAAGTTTTGCTTTCTTTACAATTTGGTTCTTTCACTAAAAATTTACCATTTTCACCTAAAAATCCAAAGAATTTCCATGGTTACCTAGAGAGAAAAATAATAAGGAGACTATGGGGAGCTAGAATATCAAGTTAAATTCAAGAAATAGAAGCCGGAGGAGAGAGAAAATCAAGTTAAAGATTGAAATCAATAGGACAAGGTAAGAACATCAAGATTTTAATATATTTTTAAGTTTGATATTATTGAAAAAGCATGGAAACGATGTTAAAGTAAAGTTTTCTTATATGAGGTTCTATGTTCTTGATATATTAGTGAGGAGAAATAAGAGAAAGTGATGGGAAATATTGTAGAGAAAGGAAATAAGGGTGTTATAAACTTGGTAATCAACATTTTGCATTAAAACAGTTTTGGACAGCAGCAATGGTTCAACTTTGAAAAATCACCAAAAATTGTGGAAATCGAATTATAGGTTGAATAAAATATGAAATTAAATTTCATTGAGTCTAGTTATTCATAGAAGAAACGGTGTAAGCAATGGAATTGTAAATTATTAGTTATAATAAATTTTTTAAGATAAGGTCAGAATGATTTTGGGTTCCCCTATTCTAACTTTAGAAAATCATTAAAAATTGTATAAAAATACTTGGGGGTTTAAATTTATATGTTTAAATTCTTAACGAGTCTATTTTCAATAGAAACAAACATGAACATCGTCCAAATCCTGTACTAAGAGATAATTAATTTTTGGTGAAGAAAGGTGACACACAGCTGAGACATATGCCCGTGTCTCTACTCATGTGGACGAAAATAGGCTATTTTCCAAGCCATATTTTTTACCCAATTTGCTCTTCACCAACACCAATACTTAAACACATTCATAGACCATTCCAAGGCAATTAATTTATGCTAAAACCCAGTCTCATACATGTTATTTCATCTCATTCAACCAATGTACTCGTAAGTACCTCAGATGACAATTTATTGCGATGTCAATTTATACTTATATTTACTAGATACTCAATTCATTCTTATGCATGTTGTAACAAACTTGTTAACCAAATTTCATCATCATTATACTAACATGATTCCTATAAATTAATCATTACAAACATATGCCATAATATGATCCTTTATACATAAACATCGAAACATGTTTATCACTGACCATTCCAATGGCTAGTTATAACCAAACCTTTATTGTTGACCAATTTAACCTATACATGCCATTATAACCATAATTAAGTTACCATATATTTCAGGTAGATACATGTAAAAATAATTTCTTTTCATGTCATATTTTTATATCTCATATTTTATTCCATGGCAACTTATATTTAGTTCATATTTAACCCTGTCAGAACTTTGCCCTTTGAATTTATTTGAAATATCGATGGATACTCATATAGTATACTTAAAGTGTACAAGTTTGTAATCTGTCAATTTGTATCCAGTGGTACCTGTTTAGGGCACATAATCGGAAAGCACACTCTCAAGCCACATATCAGGATGCTCATATAGGCTAAATCTCAAGAAGTTCACAAAGAACTTTTAAATAAGGAAACTCATAATTGCTTACAAAGAGCCATGTAACAAGAGCACCGGATAGCCATGTCTCAGAGAGTTCAAGCGACCCATGTCATGACGCTCACAAAGAGCTGTATTTGTGTCCACAACGTATGTAGGATCACGACCGATCAAATCATGTAACAGGATGCTCACAAAAAGCTATAGTAGTGTGCAACAAATGCAAATTCACTACCAATCAGGATGCTCGCAAGAACTATGTAGCAAGATTACCAGTCCAAGCTAAATCCTGTTTTTGACCTATGCTCGAGAAGACTTATACCAGGATTACCCGTTTGGGCTAAATCCTTTCTGTAATAAGGTCAAGGATTACTTGTCTGAGCTAAATCCTATCAGCAATACATGCAGGACCTCATTCCATATGGGAAATCACCTTTATCCATCGATATTCAATATTCATATGGAACTTGTCACTTATCGGGCATTATCATTTATCAAGCTTTGTTGGACATATGCGAATAATTTCAAATATATTCATAGTATTTATATAATTTATATGCACACATCCAATACAAGCATAAAAATATACAAAATTTAGTTACACGAACTTACCTAGCTAAATTGCAAAATTCAAGGGCATTTTGGTAATTTTCTATTTTCCCCGATTTTTACCCAATCTTAAATTAATAATTTCATTCAATTTATTAATTTAAACATATATCATTAATTTCATTATATCAATATTTCATGTACCACAATTTCTATGTATTTCATGTATATTTATTCCGGTAATAGTTCATATCGAACTTAACATTAATCAAATTCCATATACACATACTTTCCACACCATGTGTCCATATAACATGTATAAATCATTATATATATTTCAGGCATATATGGGTAATAATTCATTTCGTACTCATATTGTTTCATATTAGAATTTTACCCATTAAATCAATTAAAGTATCGATGATTACATGGGTAGTACACTCAAGGTGTACAAATCTATAACCATAGATGAACATATTCATCAAACAAATTCCATGTTCATATACCATTATTTCATACTTCTATATATCGTATATCATCATTTTCATGTATTTCAGAAATATTCGAGATATAAATTCATTTAAACTCATATTTCTCATTTTGAGAGTTTATATCCACTGAATTATTGAAATTTTGATAGATAATCCAGTAGTACACAGAAAGTGTACAAATCATTAACCTGTCAATTCCTTTTCAGAGGTACCCATTAGGGCACTTATTCTGAGAGCACATTTTTGAGCCACATATCATACTGCAGGATTAATAGTCCAGGCTAAATCCTGTCTGTAACATATGTTCTAAGAGCTTTGTCAGGATTACCAGTCCAGGATAAATCCAGACTTTAACATATACTCAAAGGCTCAATTAGGATTACCTGTCCGGGCTGAATCCTTTCGATAATGAGGTCAATAAGATTACTGGTCTGAGCTAAATCCATTATGCAACAAATGCAGGACCTCACTCCATTTGGGAAATCACCTTTATCCATCGAAATCCAATATTCATACAGAATTTAACCCTTTTCAAATATTTCCGACCATGTGTTCATTTCTTGCATTCATATCATTCATATTATATACATGTACTAATATTCCACATTCTAACTAATACAACATTCAATCTTAACGTATTTACATGCTCAATTAAGTTACATGAACTTCCCTCACTAAATTACAGAAATACCAAGTTTAGGGGCATTTTGGTAATTTTTATTTTCCCCGATTTTCACCCGATCTTGATCTAAATAATAAATTCATTCAATTTATTAATCTAGACAACAAACAATTCATTTCCCTCAATTTGGTCATTTTTGACATTTTTACAAAATTGTCCCCTAAAGTTTTACTTTTATTCAATTTAGTCTCTAAGCATAAAACATATAAATTAGCCATTTTTAATATAAACTCATGCTAGATGAATATTCATATATATTTTTCCTCCTCTTCCTCTCCATTCCTCATCCTTAATGTATATAATTTGTAACACCCCCTAACCCTTTTCCGGCATCGGAACAAGATTACGGAGCATTACCAGTCACTACAGTTTAAAACACGAATTATATAAAATTATTAATTATACAGTTCAATAATTTGTTTCATAGACCCTTTAATGGAGATTTGAGGCCAAAAGAAGATGTTAGAAATAAATCAAACCCAATCAGAAGCTTATAATTTTTTTATTTTATAAAATTTTAAAAATTTATCTTATGAAAAGTACTCACACGCCTATGTGGTATAGGAGACACGTCCGTGTGTCTCTAAGACATGCCCTGTTGTCACCCCGTGTGACTCACACAGCTAGGACATGCCCGTTTCCTTTACTCGTGTAGCTCTCTGACTTGTTACTCATGAACAAATTAGTTTCACAAAGCCAAGACACACGCCCCTGTGCTTAGCACCTGTGGATTTATTTTCAATTCGAATCTAGTGCAATTTTCACACGGCCAGGCACATGCCCGTGTGCTATGACCATGTACCTCACACGGCTGAGACATACGACCATGTCTCTGCTCGTGTGGCAATTTCTGAGCATTCTATTTACAATATTTAAAATGCAGGGGACACATGGCCTAACTACATGCCTGTGTTTAAGCCGTGTGTATCACACGGTCTGGCCACAGGCTCGTGTGTCAGGCAGTGTGGACTCAAAATGAGCTTTATAGTTTAAGTTTACTACCCTGCAAACCTTGAATAACAGACAACTTAAAATCCAATCTTTCAACCAATCCAAAACATGATTAAATACATCTAAAACGTGTTAAAACTATTAGTATATCGATCTAACTCATGTAGACTTATAAGTATCTAACATAGATTTTCTAAACATTATATTTAAATACAATCCAATTCAATTCAAATTAAACTATGTAAAAGACCATATAATAAGACATAAATTTGCATATATAGATTAACCAATATCATCTTTTACACTATTAACATTCACATCTCAAAGTAACTTTAAAAGACAACCTAGATACATGTCATTTCTCAAAATTAGATACATCACCAAGTATTTGAATTTGGGATCGGCTTGGATGCTAAGTCGTTAATCACTTTCGTACCTAACCTGTGCACAAAAACAAACCGTATACTGAGTATGCACTCAGTGGTATTTCTATAAACCAACACTTAAAACAATTATTAACTCAAAATGCATTTAAACTGTAAAATTTCAAATCTCATAGCAATAACTATAATCACAATTCATTTTCAAGGAAACATTCAATTCAATTCAAAATCGATCAGTAACAATTAATTATTCAGTACAATAGCACAGTCATTCAATTGTTCAGTGCGGTAGTTTATCCTTATTAACATAACTTGGACCTTGGCCGATACACGGATCCAACTAACACACCAGATGGCACTCAGTGCCTCACCGGCTTTGCCGAAGTAAACAGTAGAAGTACGGTACTCAGTACCTCTGTAACACCCTTTAACCTTATCCGACGCCAGGACAGGGTTCGAAGCGTTATTGGACTTAAACATTCACAACATGCAAAATTGAGCCACAAAATTTTTGCCCATAATTAAAACATCTCAAACACATGCATATCTTCCCTTATACAGGCCTTCGAAGCCTATAACATACATCGGGGTGGTTCGGGACTAAACCGAGAACTTTGAAAATCTTTGGGCAACTTAACTAATTTTCTTGCTTTGGAGAGTCACACGCCCGTGTGGGTTGGGCCGTATGGTCACACACGTCCGTGTGGCTTGGGACATGCCCATGTCCTCAGCCCGTGTAACTCTCTGTTTATGACGTCAGCCAAACAAATTGATCCACACGGTCAAGCCACACACCCATGTGCTAGACTGTGTCCTCTACACGGCTGAGACACATGGCCGTGTCTCTGCACGTGCGGCCAACACTTAGGCTATTTTCCAAGCCTTATGTTTTCCTTAATTCTTTCCCATACTTTACACATCATGGACCCAAATTATAGCATCAATTTAATGATTAATCGACCTTGAGAAATATTCAATTAAATAATTTGCATGTCGTCTCACAAGTGTTTATTACCCAGCACTTAATCTCTACACATTCTAAAATTGTCCATGTTTAATCATTTTCACTTACTACCAGGCCACATATTTATTCCATGGCCATGACCACCTCGAATGGTTCTAGGGCATTCATCGTATACATGTGTTGTACTAATTATTCATAGCAACTAATTATAATCACACGACATGCATTAACCAATAGCAGGAATAATTAGACTTACAAGCCATAACCATAATAAGCCACATCTCATGGCTATATACAATTGGTCAATATAAGCCGATACATTTGGCTAATCATAACAACATCTAATATAAAAACTAGTCCTTATACATGCCACCCACTTGAAAGTGTTTAATACACGTATGACAAAACTCTGGAGTTGATAGCCTGATAGTGTGATGCTGCCTCTGACGATCTCCAATCCCAAGCCGACCTGACAACACTAAATAAATTGAGAAGAGGGAGTAAGCTTAAAGCTTAGTAAGTCCATATGAAAATAATAAGCATTATAATAATATGTTTCCTTAGGCAATCAACCATAATGACACTTTTACTCATATTTTGGTTAAGCTATTTTCTCGAGTCGTAGTTACTAATTTATTTATATATGGAGCTACAGAAATCCAAATTAAGATACGTTAATTTTCCCTAAAACTATACTCATTTATATTCTTACAATAAAATTTTAAGAATTTTTGGTCTAGCCAATAAGTACAGTTTATTATTCAAAATCTCCACTATTTCGCTATTTGATAGCTTCGACCTTTCTTCACTAAAATTTATTTATCTCATAGTACGAGATTCAGATAATGTTCCCATATCTTTCTCTTGAAAGTATACTCATTAAGGATTTTAGTAATATGATTCCTAACTCATAATTATTTTTTTAACAATTTCAAGTGATTTTACTAAGTCAGAACAGGGGATTTTGAACTCATTCTAACTCTATCCCACAAGAATTCAAATATCTCATCATATGAGATTACTTTACTGGCACCATTTCCTTTATCTGAAACTAGACCCAATAAGATTTAATTTCATATTTTATTCAGTCTCTAACTAAATTTCCACTATTTTTTGAGAAATTTAAAATTTGGACTATTGCTGCTGTCCAAAACTGTTTTAGTGCAAATTTCATAGTAACTATCATAAGCTCATTGATCATGGACTCATCATTTCATGAAACCCATATCTCATTACACAATGCAAGTTAACATGATATTACAACACAACTCATAATCATAAGCATAAGGATTGTTTATCTTTCAAACCTTTTTACTTTTTTATCATGTATACACATACATATGCATGAATTCACTTACTCATCATGTATCACATTTCAGTAAGGCATCACTTATGAGTATAATGTACATACTTGTACATATCCATAGCATATCAATTAAATTTACCTTTATCACCACGCCCATCTCGAGACTTTCATCGCATTATTCATTATAATACCGTTGAATTTCTCAGAAATCTCGATCGATAGCTCATTTATCATCAAGTCATACAAGTGATTGTTTTCAAGCAAGCACTCTCGCGAACCTCACATCTTACGGTGGGATTACCAGTCTAGGCTATATCCCCCGTAATATAAACTCATAGAGTGATGTCGGGATTACCAGTCTAGGCTAAATCTCTTGTAGTGACAAACACTTTTAATGAGCTCGGATCTGAATTACAAGTCCAGGCTAAATTCAGACCCTAATCGGATTACCCATCCAGGATAAATCCATAATGCACACATATTTTTTGAGAGGCTCGATCACTCAAGGAACACCCGTCCGAGCTAGATCCTTTCTATACCAAGATTAACGGATTACCCGTCCGGGCTAAATCTTTTTCTGCAACACATGTAGGATTTCGTATCATGTAAGAATAACGTATCCATTAGATATCCCTTTATTCTCAACCGAGATTTTCTCTTTTCACCAAGAATACCAGTAAGCATAGTTGATCATGCAATGTACATTCAATTCAACAGATTTTCATGTTTATTTGGACATTACTCCATGAAATAAACATGGTATTGCACATAATTATATTTAGGCATTTGTCACAATATATAATCTTCATATCCACTATATAAATATTCATCACACAATGTTGACACATCAGTTTGAGTTCAAGCATGAACAATAATATCATTGCATTATCATTGACATATGAACTTACCTCGGTTTTGAGTACGACTATTTATTTCGAGTTTGTGCTTAACCTTGTTCAACCTCGTTCTAAGCCTAAATCTTATTTTCCTTGATCTATAATATCACATTTAGCCTACTAATTGGTCACATTATTCATATGGGTCCAAAAATCATATTTTTACAAATTTGCATTTTGACCCTTAAAAATTTACATATTTGTACTTTTGCCCCAATGCTCGTAAAATGATTTTTATTCAATTTACTTGCATTTCAAGCCTAACTGAATCATTTTCATAACTATGGAAGCCCCCAATTTCCACTAAATCACCCTTTTATAACTAATTTTATAACTTTTATGATTTAGTCCTTTTAATTCTTTTTACTGAAAATCACTTAGAAAAGTCGTTTATTACACACCGAGCATTCATATTCTACCATTAAACATCAAAATACATGCATATCATTCATGGGAAAATTTTTAAACACAAACCCTAGCTCAAATAAATGGTAGAACTAGCTAGATCTTGTTACGAGGATTTAAAAAACATAAAAATCATTAAAAACAGGGTAAGAACGGACTTACAATCGAGCTTGGAAGCTTGAAAAATCCTAGCCATGGTTTCTTCATGTCATATTCGGCCAAAGAAGAAGATGGACAAGAAAATTTGGCTTTTATTTTGTTTTTAATTCATTTTAATTACAAGATTACCAAAATGCCCCTAACTTAATAATATTCTATTTCACCCATTTCCTGTCCATTTTCGTTCAACAAATTATAAAATGGTCTAATTACCATTTAAGGACCTCCCATTTAAAAATTCATAACAATTAGACACCTCTAACATGTAGAACTAAACTTTTGCGCTTTTTACAATTTAGTCTTTTTGACCAAATAGAGTGCCCAAATGTCGAAATTTTCGAACAAAATTTTCACGAAATAATTACGTGAAATCGTAGACCATAAAAATATAATAAGAATAAATTTTCTTATGTTGAATTTGTGGTCCCAAAACCACTCGTCCGACTAGGACCTAATTCGGGATGTTACAACCTCATCAGATTAAACCGAAGTAACAGTAACAGTACGGCACACATGGTGC
Source organism: Gossypium hirsutum (assembly GCF_007990345.1). Taxonomy (NCBI): domain Eukaryota; kingdom Viridiplantae; phylum Streptophyta; class Magnoliopsida; order Malvales; family Malvaceae; genus Gossypium; species Gossypium hirsutum. The sequence goes on along the minus strand of NC_053429.1, from coordinate 110,161,192 downwards.
CACATCGACTCGAAGTCAAAGTAACAGTACGACACTTATAGTGCCTCATCGACTTAAGGTCGAAGTATCCCTGAACATTTCCAATCCTATGGCATGCCAATTATTTTCGACTTAGCCCGACACTGTTATTAGGTATTCAATTCACTTTCAATTTTTTAGATATCAGTTTATTCTCACTTCGTTTCAACATTCGCAAATTATTTTGATTCAATACAAAAGTTGAAATTCTTACCTCTATCTCACTTACCAAACACATTAAATAATAAAAACAACAATTAATTATTAAGTTCGGTTTATAGAAATACAAACCGTAACTCTCGAATTACTCTTCGTCAATCTTCACTTTTCCTTTCTTTGTCGATGTCTTCGGTACTACGTTAGCTACGAAAATTAAACAATTTACACTATTAATACAATATTAATTTACAATAAATAATTGAATTTCTGTTTAATTCAAACTTTAATTGCAATTTGATCCTAATTAATTCATTTACTTTTATCACTCAATTCATACTTCATTTCTATTAAATTTTCTATCATACTCACCCTAACCATCAAATATTCATGGTAAAACCCCAATATCAAGTTTCTTTCAATTTAGTCCCTCAAACACAAAACTTATAGCTTCTTTTACAATTTAATCCATTAATCAATTCTAAATTGAAATTCATTCAATTAAATCCCTAATTCCACAATTTGTTCAACATGTACCATGCTTAAAAACCTATGAACTTCCAAAATCTTCACTAAACTTCACAAAAATTTGCTCTAAGGCTTCTAAAACATCAAAACTACAAGAAAAGGGCTTAATTAGCTTACCAAATTAAACTTCAAATCCCAAATCCTCAATTTTCCCTTTTCTTCTTTTCTTTCCTTCTTTCTTTCCCCTTTTCGTTTCTTCTCTATTCTTTATTTTATTTTATTTATTTATTTCATTTCATTTATTTTATGTTTAATTATATTATATTATTATATTAACATAATCATTATTAACTTAAATAATAAGTAAATACATACATGTATTACAAATGTATGTATTATATTTACTACACATGTATTTAATTTTTACCATACATTTGGCACCTATAGTTTAATTGTTAATTTAATCTTTCAACTTTTCTTGATTCTATAATTCAACTTCCACACTTTATTCATCTAGTCCTTACACTAATTTAACCTTAATTCAAGCTAATTCACTTGACTAAGATCTAATTAATCAGTCAACTAACATTTGTAAATATTTTTAATAAATATTTACGAACCCAATTTTCAAAAATAGTAAGCCAGAAACATGATTTTTGATACCCATAATCATTACGTTTCTACCCCCTTAATAAATTTCGTCCTCGAAATTTACCTGAAAAGAGATGGGGGTATTGTGATCTCATTGTATCCTCTGGTTCTTATGTTGCTTCTTCAATATTATGACTTTTCCATAATACTTTCACTAAGGGAACTCGTTTATTACACAATTCCTTTACTTCTCGGGCTAATATTTTAACCGGTTCCTTTTTATATGACAAAATAGGTTGGATTTCAATATCCTGGATTTCAATACCCTCCGTAGAAATAATAAGAAAAGGATCTGGTTGATATCTTCTAAGCATAGAAACATGAAAAACATCGTGAATCTTCTGTAATTCTAAAGGTAAAGCCAATCGATAGGCAACCGACCCAATTCTTTCCACAATCTCGTATGGTCCAATATAATGTGGACTCTATTTTCCTTTCTGGTGAAATCTCAAAATTTTCTTCCAAGGAAAGATTTTGAGAAATACTTTGTCCCCAACTGAATACTCAATTTCTTGACGTTTTAGACTTGTATATGATTTCTGTCTGTCAAAAGTTACTTTCAACATTTCTCGAATCTTCTTAATAGTACTTTCTGTTTCTTGAATCAATTCTGGTCCAATTATTTTCTTCTCATTCAGTTCTGTCCGGCACACTGGTGGCCGACACCTCCGACCATATAAAGCTTCATATGCTGCCATTTGAATACTTGATTGGAAACTATTATTATATACAAATTCAGCTAATGGTAGATAACATTCTCAACCTAATTCAAAATCAATAATACAAGCTCGAAGCATGTCTTCTAAAATTTGAATAATTCTTTCTGACTGTCCATCGGTCTGTGGATGGAAAGCTGTACTAAAATGAAGTCGAGTACCAAGAGACTCATGTAATTGCTTCCAAAACCTCGATGTAAACCGTGGATCCCAGTCAGAGATTATCGATACAGGAATGCCATGCAGTCTCATAATTTCCTGGATGTATGTTTCCGCAAGTTTCTGAAGTGACCAATCCATTCTGACTGCTATAAAATGAGCTAACTTTGTAAGCCGATCAACAATCACCCAAATAGCATTTTTCTTATTTGCTGGTAATGGTAATCCCATTCCAAAATCCATTGTAATACAGTCTCATTTCCATTCAGGAATATTAATAAGCTGAAGTAAACCAGTTGGAGTCTGATGCTCTGCTTTGACTCACTGACATGTCAAACATTTAGCCACATATTCTACTATATCTCTCTTTATACCTGGCCACCAATACAATTCTCGTAAATCACGATACATTTTTGTTCCTCCGGGATGTAATGCAAAAGGATTGTCTTGTGCTTCTCGAAGTATCAACTCTTTCAAATCTGAAATATTCGGAACACAAATCCGATTACGAAATCTCAGACAACCATGTTCATCAATACTGAAATTCCCTGCTACACCACTCTGAACCATTTCTTTTCTCTTCATTAGCTTGTCATCTTCTAACTAAGTTGACTTGATTTGTTCAAACATCACTGGTTTAATTCTTAATTCAGCCAATAAACTTTCATCATCACTAATACTGAGCTGTGCAAACATTACTCGCAATTCAATTGCTGCCTTCCTACTCAATGCATTAGCTACCACATTAGCCTTACCCGGATGATAGTCAATAACACAATCATAGTCTTTTAAAGTTTTATCCATAGACGCTGTCTCAAATTCAACTCTTTTTGTGACAAAAGATACTTGAGACTTTTATGATTAGTGCAGATGTAGCATTTCTCACCATACAAATAATGTCTCCAAATCTTCAAAGCAAAAATCACAGTTGCTAGTTCCAAATCATGAATTGGATAGTTACGTTCATGTGGTTTTAATTACCATGAAGTATAAGCAATTACTTTTCCATTTTGCATCAGTATACATCTGAGACCATTTAAGGAAGCATCGCTATATACAACAAAGTCTTTTCCCGACTCCGGTAAAGTCAACACTGGTGCCTCTGTTAACATTTGCTTAAATTTCTCAAAACTTTCTTGGCATTGATCATTCCAGACAAATGGAACATTCTTTTGAAATAACTTTGTCATCGGTAAAGCTATTTTCAAAAATCCATTCACGATCCTTCAAAAGTACCCAGCCAGTCTAAGAAAACTACATACCTCTGACACATTTTTGGGAGTTTTCCATTGGACAATTGCTTCAATTTTCTTTGGATCCACTCTAATTCCATCTGCTGATACGACATGACCAAGAAATACCACCCCTGATTGCCAAAATTCGCATTTACTCAATTTCCCATATAATTGTTTCTCCCGTAATGTTTGTAAAACAATTCGAAGATGCTACTCATGTTCAGATTCAGACTTTTAATATACAAAAATATCATTAAGAAAAACTACCATGAAGTGATCCAAGTACGGCTGAAAAATCCGGTTTATAAGATCCATAAAAGCAGTTGGGGCATTTTTTAACCTAAATGGCATCATTAAAAAATCATAATGCCCATACCGTGTTCGAAACACCGTATTTGGCACGTCACTTTCTGTCACCTTTAATTGATAATAGCCTGATCTTAAATCAATCTCAAAAAACACAGAAGCTTCTTTCAATTGATCAAATAAATCATCAATATGAGGTAACGGTATTTATTTTTAATAGTCACTTTGTTTAACTGTCGATAATTAATACATAACCGCATTGAACCATCTTTCTTCTTAACAAATAGCATTGGAGCTCCCTACGGTGATGTACTAGGTCGTATAAAACCTCGATCCAATAAATCTTGTAATTGTACCTTCAACTCCTTCAATTTAGTAGGTGACATACGATATGGAGGTATCGACACTGGATCTGTACTTGGGTATACTTCGATCACAAATTCAACTTCCCAATCAGGAGGTAATCCAGGTAATTCTTCAGGGAATACATCAAAAAATTCACATACAGTTTGGATTTTACTACATTTACTCACCATTGAATTTGAATTAATAACATATGCTAAGAAAGCAGCACAACCTTGATAAAGAAGCTTACTAGCTTTAATTGCCGAGATAATACGATCTGATCCACTGGTCTGAATACCATTTACTTCAATCTGATCACCGCTTTCATTTTGAACAGTGAACTTCTTTTTATAGTAGTCCAAAATTACTCCATGTTCTGATAGCCAGTACATACCCAGTATGATGTCGAAATCACCAAATGGCATAATCAATAAATCAATAGAAAAAAATTCTATCTTGAATCATTAATGGACTTTTTCGACAAATTCGATTCTCTACCATTGTTTGCCCCAGAGGACTAGACACCTCTACTGTTACTCTAGGCAGTTTAAGTTTTAATTTTCCCATCTCAACTAGTTTTGTATTAACATAAGAATGTGACATCCCAGATCTATTAAAGCATAAACGAGTTCTGAATGCAATAGAAATATACCTGTCACCACATCGTGTGCATCTCCTTCTTCATGAGTTATTACAATGTATGCTCGGGCCGGGGCTCTAGCTTCCGATTGTTGAGTAACAACTTCACTTGTTCTTCTAGCACCTCCTCTACTAACTGAGCCACCTTTGCCTAACCCTCGACCTCTGGAAGCAGATTCAGATATCTGTGATACTTCTGGTGCTGTACTTTTAATCTTTAGGCGGTCTTTTAAAAAATGATCAGTGGATCCATAATGGAAACAACCACCAGTTAGTTTCCAGCACTCACCCCGATGTTTATTCCCGCAGTATTGACATTCCAGAATTTTAGTATTCTGAGATGGCCCTTTGATGCTACTAGTGGAAACTGTCATTTGTCTGCCATGATTTTTGTCACTTCTATCTGATCTAGAACCAATTCTTCAACTGCCTCAAAATTCTTTTAATCTTTTAGGTTGTGGATTAGAGCTTGCAGTTCCAGGACGCTTTCCAAGTGAACGAGAAATTTTAGGCTTTTTATCTAATCCCAACACTTGTTCAACCATTTTAGCTCTCTCAATTAAATCTACAAATTCAGTAATTCGTAGAGACACCAATTGTAGTCATAATTCATCATGCAATCCTCATAAAAATCATTTGCATCTGTCAGTTTCAGTCGATATAAATTTAGTTGCATATCTACTCAATCTCAAAAATTCCCGTTCATAAGCTACGGACATTTCGCCTTGTTTCAACATTAAGAACTCTTGTTTTCTATCTTCCACATATAATTCTCCCAAATATTTCTTTTGAAATTCTCTTATATTCCTCTGATACATGTTGAGTTATCGATTCCCACTATACGTACGCTTCTTCTTGTAACAAATAAATGACACACAATAAACTTTCCTGTAGGGTACATTCATGTTGCTTCAGAATTCTCTTTGTAGTTTCTATCCAGTTTCCAACTATAGACAGATTGACTTCCTTCGAACCCAGAAATTCTATAGCACCATACTTTTGCAACTCTTTAATCAAGGCTGTCGGGTAGTAGCGATAGGAGTTATAGTAGGTATTGTTCCTGTTGCTCTTTGAAGAGCATCAACTATCACTCTGAGTATTTCTATATTATCTCTTTCTCTAGTATCACTCCTTCCAACATTTGGTGGTTGATTACCTACCAGGTTTACACTTGGTGTTGTAGACTCCAATTCATTCATATCATATGATTCATCATCTTCACTATACATTTCTTGATCAGTTTCTTCAATATTTTCATCAAACATCTTTAACTATAAATTAGAAACAACAATAATTCAGTATATATATATCAACATCCAATCCCGACTCAAATTTAACTCAATAATGGCATATACCTCTAAACTCATTTCTGTACTTAGTTTAATCTTAGAATAAACTAAATCTGAATAGCTCTAATACCACTAAATTTAACACCCCTAACCCTTTTTCGCATCAGAACAGAATTACGGAGCATTACCAGTCACTACAGTTTAAAACATGAATTATATAAAATTATTAATTATATAGTTCAATAATTTGTTTCATAGACCCTTTAATGGACATTCGAGGCCCAAAGAATATGTTAGAAATAAATCAAAACCCGATCAAAATCTTATAAATTTTTTTATAAAATTTTCAAATTTTATCTTATGAACAGTACCTACACACTCGTGTGGCATAGGAGACACGCCTATGTATCTCTAAGACATGCCCGTGTTGTCACCCCGTGTGACTCAAATAGCTAGGACACGCCCGTGTCCTTTACCCGTGTAGCTCTCTGACTTGCTACTCATGAACAAATTAGTTTCACACGGCCAAGACACAAGCCTGTGTGCTTAGCCCGTGTGGATTTATTTTCAATTCGAATCTAGTGCAGTTTTCACATGGCCAGGCACATGCCCATGTGCTATGACCATGTACCTCACACGGCTGAAACACACGCCTGTGTCTCTGCTCGTGTGGCAATTTCTGAATATTCTATTTACAATATTTAAAATACATGGGACACATGGCCTAACTATATGCCCGTGTTTAAGCTGTGTGGATCACACGTTCTGGTCACACGCCTATGTGTCAGGCCATGTGGACTCAAAATAAGCCTTATAGTTTAAGTTTACTAAACCTGCAAAACTTGAATAACAAACAATTTAAAATCCAATCTTTCAACCAATCCAAAACATGATGACATACATCTAAAACATGTTAAAACTATTAGTATATCGATCTAACTCATGTATACTTATAAGTATCTAACATAGATTTTCTAAACATTATATTAAATACTATTCAATTCAATTAAAATTAAACTATGTAAAAGACCATAAATGTAACAGTCTGGTTTAGACCCTAGTCGGAATAGTGGTTTCGGGACCACAAATTTGAGTCAGAAAAATATTTTAAATATTAGTGCTTATAATATGTGAATTTACATGTGTGAAAATTTCGTATGAAAATTTGATCGTTTATATGCTTAATTTGATAAAAAGGACCTAATCGCGTAATATGTAAAAGTTGTATTCTATTTGTTAAAGTGCCTATTTGCTATGTCTTTATAATTGAGAGGTCCTTATGTTGTAAATAGACCATTAATATGGTTAATGGACTTTTATGGACAACCATTATAAGCTTCTATTATTATTTCATTAAGGTTAAAGGTGGTATTTGATAATTTATGTTAATATTAATAAAACAAAAGCATGAAAATCAAGCTATTATCATTCACCATTGCCAAAAATACAAAAATAAAAGAAAATAAAATTTAAGCTAGGGTTCGGCTATTGATTTGGTGATTAAGTTATGGTTTTTAATCCGTTTTTGATAATTTCTACGTTTTTGTGATCGTTGCTTAGAGTTCTATCAAGCCCATGTCTCAATTTTTGATTTTGATGATGATTTTGAAATATTCCATTTATGAAATTATAAGCTTTGTGAAGTTAGTTAGTAAATGAAAGATATGTTTTGGGTTAACATATTTTGTATTTGAATTTTTGATGAATTTGAGTAATTTGGACTAAATTATGAAATTTGTAAATGGAGGGACTAAAATGTGAAATAAATGAAATATATGGGCATATATGAATGCTATGAAAATTCGGCCTAACATGAGTATATGAAAATTTTTGTGTATTTTGTGATTTTTGTGATTAGGAACTAAATTGTTAAAATATGAAAATATGAGGGCTAATTTGTAAAATTCCCTAAATGTGTGTTTGTGGATTTATTTGCATGATTTGGTGAACAAAAGAGTTAAATTTGAATTTATATAGATCAAGAATTAAAGAAAATAGAATTAGATCGGAGAAAGTCGAAAGTCGTCGAGTAGCTGATTCCGTCTAACTGAATCCGTACGAGGTAAGCCTATATACAAATAAATGTACTTAAAATAGTTTATTTATGCTTATAAGTTATTGAACAATGATGAATGGCTTTATGCCTTGAATATGAGATATCCAAGAAAGTATCGACAAAGTTCTGATGTCGGAAAAGCCCCATACGAACCTTAGGAATAGTTAGGATACATATGTCATGACATAGTATCTGATATGTGTTATCATGTAAGACCACATCTGGGACGTTGGTATTAATTTATGATTTACGTGTAAGACCGCGTCTGGGACGTTGGCATCGTACTTGATTTCCTGTAAGACCCTGTCTAAGATAGTGGCATCGATATTTGATTACATGTAAGATAGCGTCTGGGACGTTGGCATCGTACTTGATTTCCTGTAAGACCCTGTTATCTGCGTATCCTTATGATTTTGAATGATTCAACGGGCATTCCGAGATACGAATGATTATATGAAATGCGTATTCGATTCAGGTACGTTTGAATTGTACACCATGTTGAGAATGAAAGGTAAGTACATGTACCTTTGTGAACATATGATACAATTATAAGAAAATATGTTATATAAGCAAATGGATTGGAAGTATGTGAATTGTATGTGAACTATGTGGTATATGTTAGTATCTTGGCCATTAAGTATATGTATTTTATAATGTTTATATGCTTAAGTTGATAAGTTTATTTGTATAAGGCTTACTAAGCTTTTGAAAGCTTACTTTGTGTGTGTTTGCATTATTTTATAGATATGGTAGCTATCGGGAGCTCGGGGATCGTCGAGGATCTCACCACACTATCAAACTATATTTTGGTACCTTTTGAAAATGTATATATTGAAGTATGACAAGTATAGACTAGAGGTAGTTGAATATGTTTTGTGAAGTGTATATTTAGCCATGTGATATGACTTAATTATGGTTAAACTTATGGTTTGATTTTGGTATATGATATGTGGTGGTATGTTTGATGTGTTCATGAATGGCCAAAGAAATTGGTCAAATTGGTAAGTTTTTGAATTGTGCTTATTTGGAGAAAAGGTAAGATTATGGCATGAGATTGAATGATGAATATTAAGGTTATAAATCATATGTTTTGGTATGTATTTGGCTTATGGAATGATATGATTTGATATGTGTTTCAAACATGAAATATGTGGATAATGAATTGGTATAAATGGTGTATGTTTTGGTTGTGAAATGGTTGAAATTTGATGTGCAATTCGTGTTTATTTGATGATTGTAAGGAGGACCCTTAATGGGCGGCAAGTTGGCCTTGTAAATGGCTTATTTTTGGGTACACGGGCAGGGGCACGGGTGTGTGTCTTAGCTGTGTTGCTCAAGGCCTATTTCAAATTGAGCATGAGCAGACCACATGGTCGCACACATAGACGTGTGCTAGGCCGTGTGGCCAAGTCAGTTTCGACCACGGGCTAGACACACGGAAGTGTGACTGCCTGTGTGATCCAAGTTAGTAGCCTCGCTAATTTTCACATGACCTGGCACACGGGCGTGTCTTGTGGCCGTGTGGATAAGTCAGTATGTATGCCCTATTTTGACATGGCCTAGACACAAAGGCGTGTGACCTGCACAACTTTGAAAAATGTTTAAGTTTTGAAAAAATCTTGTATGAGCTTGGTCTCACTACAGGAAAATAAGGCTTTAGCGGCATTTCTAGTGGTGTTTTAATAAAAATCTCCGTAAATATTATACATTAGTGGCGTTTCATTAAAAACACCGCAAAAGACTAAGCAATAGCGGCGTTTTTGGCCAAAACACCACTAAAAACTGATTAATAGCGGCGTTTTTCGCCCAAGTGCCACTAAAAATAGATCAATAGCGGTATTTTTCGCCCAAACGCCACTAAAAACTGATCAATATTGGCATTTTTGGCCCAAAGGCCACTAAAAACTTATGAATAGTAGCATTTTTAGCCAAACACCACTAAAAACTGATAAATAGCGGCGTTGTTGGCCCAACACTACTAAAAACTGATCAATAGTGGCGTTTTTGGTCCAAACGCCACTAAAACTGATCAATAGCGGCATTTTTTGTCCAAACGCTGCAAAAAGTTGAGCAGCCATTTTTGAGTAGGGTAACCGACACTCGTTTTGATTTGATCTAATTTAGTTTTCATATTATTTTCTTATTTTTGTTTTGAATTCAATTTAATTATTTTGGTATTTGAAACTAACTTTATAAAAAATATAAACTACACTATTCATCACTTAGCTATGAAAAGTTTCATTTTAGTTGCTTAATTATGAAAAGTTACAAATTGATAACTAAACTATTTAGAAGTTTTCATTTAAGTTACCAAGCTGTTAAAATCGACGTTGTATGACTTTCCGTAAAACCTTAAATCTTAAACATTAAACCCTAAACCCTAAATTCTAAAACATAAACCATAAGCACTAATTCATAAACTCTAAAACCCTAAACCCCCCAAAAAATCATATGGATGTTGATGTGTATATACATAGATATTAATGTAAAAGCTTATGTTTATATATAATAAATTGTGGAAGCAGTACTTAATATTGATTAAATTTATTTTTGGGTTTAGGGTTTAATATTTAAGGTTTAAGGCCTATGGTTTAGGGTTCAATGGTAGAATATATTTTAACTTTATGGTTTAAGGTTCAATGGTATAGTATGTTAAGTTTATGGTATGGGCCGGGTTTGGGGTATAGTATTTTAAATTAGTTTATTGTTTGGGGTTTGGTACTGTTTTAAAGTGTTTAGGGTTCAGGGTCTTAATGTTCAAGGTTTTAAGGGTTAGTGTTAGGGTTTAAAGGTTAATTGATTAAATGATGTTCTGGTTGAATCTAGGTTTTGGAGTGCTCGGAGTGTGATTTAATTAAATACTTGATCTCATGTTTATACATATATTTATGATGTATATATGTTTATATTCCCAGATAATTACACAAGATTTAGTATTATACGAAATTTGATGAGGTGGTTCATAAAATTATTGAATACGAAATGTTAACATGAAATTCTTAAACTTGAATCAATTTTAAAAATAAAATAAAATAAAATTAGTATTTTATTTTTTAAATTAAATTCTAATTATAAAATTTGTGCACACTTTAAAATTTATAGCCTCATGATTAAATATTGAATTTGAATTTATAATTTCAAAATCTAAAAAATAATATGTGTTTAATAAGGTATCAATTTCTGAGTATTACATGATGCTATAACTTTCTTTGCATGTAATGGATTCTCGAAATTAAACTTGTCTTACTTTAATTTTAAGATGCAGATAATAATGATCTCTTAAAAGAATTTTTTTAAAATTTTATTTTATGAAAGGTAATTTTATAATTATTGGTCACACCTAGTTAAAAATATTTTTAATAAAACCAATGTTTTAAAATTTTTCATTTTTTCTAAAGGTTGTCAAGTTCATTTTTATCAAAAATGGTTTTGAATATATATTTTTATTTCAATTCATTTCATGTTTTAAATAATTATTAGAAATTATTTTAAATTGATTTACCTAAAATTTAAATATTAAATATTTAAATAATAATTATTCAATATAATTAGATTTTTTTCAAATTAGATATATTGTTTGAAAGAAAACAAAATTAGTTTAAAAGGAATGTAAGAAATAATTAAACTATTAAAATTCATTGCTATCAAATGACAAAAACGCCGCAAAAAAATTTCATTTAAGCCAAAACATCGTCGTTTTATGATGTGTCTCTAGAGGCCTTAGTGGCGCTTTTGTAAAAACGCTGCAAAAGATTGAGATTTAGCGACGCTTTTGTAAAACGCCACTAAATGTTTAATTGAAACGACGTCGTTTCTTGTGCGATTTAGTGACATCATTATCTTTCGCAAAACGGCGCCGTTTTTGTTTCATCATTTTCATCCCCAATGCATACCCGAAACCCCTAAATTTCCCCAAATCAAAATTTCCTTCTCCCCTAAATCAAAATTGCCCCTAAACCCTAAATTTCCCCAAAATCAAACCCATTTGTCGTCTCCCTCTCTGTTTTCGTTCCATAGGTTTCATTTCATTTCTATTTCAAATCAAACCCGAAGCTCCTTATTTCATTTTGATTTCATTTCTATTATTTTTATGTTACTAAAGAACAAGGCTTTAATGTTATAGAAACCACTTCCAAATTTCATTTGTTTGCTTTGCCCTTGTCTATCACATTGTTGTTTGGTTTGGTGTATTTGCTTGTTTTGAGAGTTCATGGCTGATGTTAATCACCATAAACATGGTACTTTAAGGTATCTATTCGTTAATCTTCATGTTATCTCATTTGGGTTTTTCTTTTTTTATTTGATTGGTGGCAGATGAGTTCTTTGTTTTCCACTTCATGTTAAATCATTTGGGTTTTTTTTTCTTTTTTTCTAAACTTTTTTTCATTTTCCTGATGTTTACTGAAATCTAGCATCTTGTTTGTTTTTTTTTTCTTCATGTTATTTCATATGGGTATGTTTTTTCATATAGGTATGTTATAGAGAAGATTGTTCCATGACCCGAGTTCCTGCTACTGTTTTTTAAGAGAAGCGTATTTGTTTTGAGACTTTATGCGATTGGCTTGTATGTAATCAGGGTTGTATGTATTACTTAACTTACTGGGAAGTGTTGGATCTGCAGATTTGATATGTAAATAGAAACTGCATTTTATAGACATCACTTTGTTTTGGGCATGCAGGTTAGTTGATAAACATGGAAGCCATGTCATTCATTTTTAAAGAAAGAAAATATATACATCTACGAATAATCTCTTCCCTAACTCATTTTTCTTTGTTAAATTATTTAAAAGATAAACAGTCAAAATTAGCAGAGATGATTCATTTCCTCTTGCAACTTAATTAAGTTTTTAAATAATTTAATTAAAGTTAAATTGAGTTAAGGAAGGGATTTTCTATGAATGTGTATTTTAATATTTTTATCTCTTTAAAAATAGATGACATAATTTTTATTTTGTCACTTGTGGGTTTCAGCTTACCAATTTTGTGGATTTTCTTTGTCCTTTCTCTTCTGGATTAAATCTGGTTTAGAGCTACTCTCCTTCGAGCTTTAGTAGTTGTCATAGGTATGATGATGGTTTCCATGTTGGCTTGTATTTTATTTTGTGTCATCCTAAGGAATTATTTTTAAGCATCAGTAATAAGAAAATGAAAATTTTGTTCCCAAAACTGACAAAAGCATGAAGCTCAGTATTATAAATTATACTAAATTATAGATAGGATCACTAATGGCTTTCGCACCTGTTTCCTTGGTGTTGTAGGTGATTCAAGGGCAGGCATATAAAACCCATTGGAGTGCCTGTTTTCTAGCAGTTTGGCATCAAATTATCAAATTAAGGTATGTACTGATGATGATAATCAAGCAAGCCAAAATTTAAGTTTGCAAGCTAATTAGATAACCATTTCATCAATTGGGGACAAACCTAACGATTTCATCAATTTCCTATATCTGATATTATTGCATTATAATAACAATCTCTCATTATTTTTTTGTCTATTTAAAATTATATGTGTTTATATTCGTTCATTCAAGTTAAACGAACAGATTTCAGAACAAAAAATTAAAATTCATTAATAACAAACAAACAATAAAAATATATCTTATTTTTATGTATATAAAATAATTAAATAAAATAAGCATACGAAGAAAAATAATTTTATTAGTATATAATAAAAAAATTAAACTATTAAATGATGTTATTCATGAACAAAAATGAATTAAATAAAATCTGTTGGTGTTGGGTTTATTATACACTTAGTGCATTTATAGTGTTATCCAACTTCAAGTCCATTCACATTGAACTATACCCATTATTAATTGTGCCTAATATGAACACCAATTCAATCACAAACTAACTCTAAAAACCTTCATTATTGATGCCAGATTTAATCTGGAAAAGTGAAGCGTATGTGACATAGCATAATCCTAAGCAAGTCATTGTTTTTATTCTCTTCTCTTATATCCCATTTGTTTTTTATTATAAGAAATCATCACATCCAAGTCAACTATTTTGATAAGAGGAAATTAAAAAGAAGCTCAGTTTACCTATAGTTGAGGGATTCCTTAACTGAAAGGGACTATTTTGTTCATACTCCAACACTTGTCAATACCCATGGGTTCCATGGGTTCCATAGCAAGACAACCAACCTTTGAGTTATATTCAAAGTTTTACCATGTATTGATGCCATGTGTGGATTTTAGTTCGATTAGTTAATATAATCTAGATTTTTCCGATTTTTAATATGTTTGTGTTGTAATAATTTGATTATACTTATTCCATAATAGTTCGCTTCTACTAATTCGATATTTTACTTTAATTTTACTATTACTGTAAACTTTTAAAAAAATTAATTACCAATTTAGAACCAAAATCAGCATAAGCTATTTGGCAACTTGCAAACCTTTTCTTGCTTAATTAATATAAAATTTAATTGCGAGTGATTATTGATTACCGCAAAGGGAAATCCCCAATTGGAATATGTTCTAAACTCTAATCAGTAGGTTTTAGAAAGACTATGCTTTGATTTTTTCTTTTTTAAAAAATTATTATTAAATTGAGACATTTGGTCTAAATGTTTAGGGCAAGGAAAAAAATAAACAAATAATTGGCATCTTCCTTCCCCTCTGTGTTTTCTTTTACCTTTTTTGCTCATCACAAAATATTTGATTACTTCAGCCAATGAATGACAAGAATAATATCCAATGTGAAAACATTTCGTTTAGATTGTTTTCGATTTTTTTTTGTTCATTTTCATTAACTATCACTAAATAGTAATAAAAAGATAACGTTAAAAAAATTAACATGATTTCTCAATATTTTGGCTAAAAATATTAATTTATTATATGATTAAAGACTATCTTTTTGACTAAAAGTATATATTTAATACTTTATGATCATAAAGTTAGTGGGATTCAAATTTGGCTGGAGGGATTCCTACTCAGCTGGAAAATTTGGTAGCTTTCATACAATAAATGTAATGCCCCGTACCCGAGACCGTTGCCGGAGTCGAACACGAGGTGTTAACGGACTTAATTCATTACTTAAACAGCTCATACAATTCATTTTAAAATTTCCAGACAAGCTGGCTAACTGCATCACAGTCGCTTTAAAAATCATATCTCGAGTTCTGAAACTTGAAATCCAATTCCGTAAATTTTTCATGAAACTAGATTCATATATCTATCTAATAATTTTTTTCTTTAATTTTTGGTCAGGCCAATTAGTACAGTTTATTAGTTAAAGTCTCCCCTATTTCAGGGTTCGACTACTCTGACCTCTATGTATTACGAATCAGATATCTCCCTGTACAGAGCTTCAATGACTATTCCGTTTGTCTTTAATAAAACTAGACTCAATAAGGAATCTGTACATATAAAGCATGACTTCTAATTATATTTTTAAAATTTATGGTAAATTTTCAAATTCAGAATAGGGGATCCAGAAATTGCTCTGGCCCTGTTTCACAAAAATTTAAACATCTCATAAAATATAGCTCATATACCTGTTTCGCTTCTTCCATATGAAAATAGACTCATCAAGCTTCTATTCCATAACTTATTCATTATTTAATTTCATTTCTACTATTTTTAGTGATTTTTCAAATTCACGTCACTACTGCTGTCTGAATCTATTTTATGGTAAATTTTACCTATTTCATGGTTTCTATGGATTAGCTAGCAATTTGACATACATAACACCAAATATGATCATGATTAGCCATTCCAATGGCTAATCATTATCAAGCATTTCCATACCACTCAATAACCATATCATAAGACCATATATACAAAATGATTATAATGCTATACATGCCATACTCAAAATATACAAGCCATTATGCCAAGATGGTATACGGATAGTGTGAGCGAGCCTCCGACCGTTCCCGATTTCCGAGCTGGCTTGTCAAAACTACAAGGAATGAAAATGAGGGAGTAAGCATAAATGCTTAATAAGTTCACATGCAAATAGCAAGTAACATAACCATATAAACAAACATAAAACATCATTTGCATAATCATCACCAAGACATTCATATCACATTTTCATTTATCATCTTACCATATTGTTGTTATATCGATTTTTCAACCCGAGGGTTAAGTACATACCTGTTCAAAGTACCCATTTCACAACACTTACCAATACATCCCTTTCGTCTTGAGTATTCCTCCATTTTAGTAGAACTTTACCCGTTGAACACATTGGAATATAATTCGGATACATGGAAAGTTTGCACATAAGTGCCACATATGTAGCCAAGCTACCATGTAACCCGCCCATAAGTGAACTCGGACTCAACTCAACGAGTTCGGATGCCTAGTTACATTTCACGAACTCGGACTCAACTCAATGAGTTCGGACGCTCGCATCCATAAGTGAACTCGGACTCAACTCAACGAGTTCGGATGCCCAAATATCCCAGTGACATGTCACTTGTATCCTAATCCATTCCTAAGGTTCAACGGGACATTTTTCCCAATCATATGTCTCAACCATCTTCTATGGAATGTCGATACCGATACTCGGTAGCATTTCACATTTTCCAAGTATATCACATAATTTGACATATTATCAAACAATTGTCACAAGTATGATATTTCATAATAATTATCATATCATTTAAATAACATTAAAACATTTAAAACAATAACTATGTTACCAACATTTACATATGAACTTACCTCGTATGCGAAAATGACTACTTTTATCATTTCGTCCACAACTTGGTATTTTCCCCATTTTATCCCGAATTTCAGTTTTCATTCCTATATAATTTAAAATATAGTTTAATTAGGACTCAAATTATTCAAATTGACCCAAAATCATATTTTTGAAAAATTACAATTTTGCCCCTAAACTTTTGCATATTTACACTTTTGCCCCAAAGCTCGTAAATTAAACTTCAGCCTATTTTCTTATGTTTTATGACATGCTGATCATTTTTCCCTTCTATGGAAACATCAAATTCTCACTCTAACATGTACTTATGACTATTAGGTATTTTTACCGATTAAGCCCTTTTGCTCGTTTTCACTTAAAACCGAGTAGCACAAGTTGTCTAACATAATTTAAAACCTCATATTCTATCATAAAACACCAAAATACACAAATTTCACCTATGGGTATTTTTCCAAATATAAACCCTAGGTTAAATTATTGCTAGCATAAGCTAAATCGAGCTACCGGGACTCCAAAAACGTAAAAATCATTAAAACGAGGCTAGAACGGACTTACAATTGAGCTTGGAAGCTTGAAAAACCCTAGCCATGGTTTCTCCTTGCTATATTCGGCCATGGGGTTGAAGATGAGCAAAATTGGCTTTTAATTTTGTATTTTAATTCATTTTACCCTTAAATGACCAAAATGCCCTTACTACTAAACTTTCCAAAAATTCCATCCATGTCCAATTTTTGTCCATAGACTTAGAAATTGGTAAAATTGCTATTTAAGACCTCCTAATTAATATTTCAAAACAATTTCATACTAGAAACTTCTAGAATGCAAGTTTTACAAATTATTCGATTTAGTCCCTAATTTCAATTTAAGCACTTTATGCACAAAATTTCTTCACGAAATTTCCACAAAATCATGCAATCATATCATAGACCTCAAAATAATCATAAAATAATTATTTCTATCTCGGATTTTGTGGTCACGAAATCGCTATTCCGACTAGGCCCAAAATTAGGATATTACAACTCTCCCCCCTCAGGGATTTTCGTCCCCGAAAATCTTACCAGAAAAGTGGTCTTCACTTTTAATCTCATATTCGGTGCCAAAGAACTTGCACTTAGACTGTACCTCCAATACATCTCTTCAATTTCTCATATGATCTAAAAGCTTACAGTCTCAACTCTCAACTGTTCTTAAATTTTCAACCCTTCTCAGTTTCCCATGATATCATGACATAAAACCCGGATCTCAACTTGATTTAATGGAGACCGAAATTCCAAGAAATCCAACAATCAAAGAGACCTGAAATTCCATGAATCTGATGAGTAGGAATTCATTCAATACAGATATGATTTATAGATCTCCCCAAACATTTAACAATAGGATACATCACATTTTCCTCTTTCCTCCATAGAAATAATTCTGATATGGCCTCAAGAATAATCCTTCTCATTTCCATCCCAATATCAACACTGACAAGGATAATTTTGATAGATCCCAATGCTCGGCTTTAACCCCTTTAACACTCCGATTTTATGTAACATCGGATGCTCTAAACTATTACATTACCTCACTGTCTTGAAACACATCACAATTCATACAACGGTACATTACTGAAAGTCAAGAAGTCTTTACTCAATGTAGACTAGTCTAGTTCAGACGCTTCGGTTACCAATATTCTTATCTATCCAAACTTTGTCAACATGTAATAAACTTTTCAGCTTTCACAAGACGAAAACCTTATCATTCGTAGTGACTTTAACTAATATCCAACTCTTTCTAATAAATATACACTTCTCGTTCAGACTATTTACTCTTTTATCAGTACAAAAATGAAATTATATTATCAGACTTGAGAAAAATAATCCTGACATAATTGTCACATGAAATCTTTCAAATAAATAATTCACCATACCGACTGAAACTCGCGCTTTTATCACTTATGCCTTTACTGATGTCAAATCCTTACACAGAAATTAGAAAAAATCCCAATACTAAAATCACCACATTACCAAGATCAAATTAGAAGTATAGTCATATTTGACATGATTATCACGAGCTGAAGAACGTACTTCAAACATGAGTCATAATTGACAAATTATAGAACAAAGATAACAAGAAAACCGAATAAAGAAATCCAAGATACGATACTATGCCGGAGAATCGAAAACCAAACTCATAGAGAAAATACGGAATACCCCAATAATTCTTCAAAAAAAGAAAGTCCAGAAGAAAACATCATTTAATCCCACTAAAATCAAATATAACAAGATCAATATATCTTCCCATACATATATATTAGATGAAACATCAAATAGAAGAAACAGAATCATAATATCATACGTATTCTCTCATCAATTCTTATAAGACGAAATGAAATAGAATACCCGATGAAATAGAGCAATATAAATTATAAACCAGTCAGACTACCAATGCTTTCATCCAGCACCAGAATTAGAAGACATTCCCATATAACAAGAATTTCTTCAGAAGATCAATAGCCATAGAAATATTTCTGAGAACGGGTAAACACATAGAACATCTCAAAAGAGACTGCTAAATCTATCCAGTCATAACTGTCATACTCAGATAGTTCACATTTCAATTATCATTTCCCCAACTAGTTCTGCCGTCACAAATTTCATATTAAACCATTCACTAAAGAAGGTCAGTTCTGAATAAATTTTGATTTACACTTTTCTCGACCTTGCACCTGAGTAATTCGATTTACCAAAGAGAATTTCCTTCTCTAACTGGGACAGTGCATAATTCCAATAATCTTTATATCAATCCGATACTTTACTGACTCTGACTTTACTTATCAGCTCATTTTCAATCTCTGATCATACTTATAATTATTCTATCACTGAACTCTTTGGGTTCTCAACCGGAAACTTATTCAATACAAATCTCATGAAATTCCATTATAAGTACCACTTCGATAAGGGGGAGGGGTTGTAGGACCTCTGACTCGACTTTCTTATACATACACATATGAACAACTTCCATCATCATAGTAACATCATCAAAATCATGTCATTTATTCATGTTGGCTTACACCAATTTTCCTATTGTCCCATTTAGACAATATACTTATGCATACATTCTATGTTTTCTAGACACCTTTACTTATCCATTCATTTAATTAAATTAATTCATGCTCATGACATTATATAAGGCCAAACAAACATAGATATTTGCATCACAATCATAACTTTCATTTCGTGGATCATCATGTACATATCATTACAATCATATAATTCAGTCCAACAATTTAACATAGATAAGTTCATTTCATTATAATCCTTTATCTCATAAAAATTATATATCATTAACATTTATCAACATTCGACGTCCAAATCAAGACAAGGACATTTTCACTTGTATTATAATATTATGACCTTTATTCATACCTCTACAACTTTCTATTTATTCCGTTCAACTTATCAAGTAAGCCACATACACTACATCATATGAGCATTAAGCAAATATGAATATTTATCACATATGTATCATAAACCTTTATTCATACTTTTCTGAACCGAGACTTATCATAATCATAATTTTACTCAAACACCTTCACATAACATTGAACATGGTCGGCATAGCTCGGTTGGAGAGTACCCTGTCTAAATAAGACGGTACTCATACGCGTCGGAAGATATCACACTATCACAGATCAGTGGCATGTATATTTAAACTTTTACACATGCTAGGTTAGTCTGAGAACCGACTAAACTTGCTCTGATACCACTAAATGTAACGCCCCGTACCCGAGACCGTTTCCGGAGTCGAACACGAGGTGTTAACGGACTTAATTCATTACTTAAACAGCTCATACAATTCATTTTAAAATTTCCATACAAGCTGGCTAACTGCATCACAGTCGCTTTAAAAATCATATCTCGAGTTCTGAAACTTGAAATCCAATTCCGTAAATTTTTCATGAAACTAGATTCATATATCTATCTACTAATTTTTTTCTATAATTTTTGGTCAGGCCAATTAGTACAGTTTATTAGTTAAAGTCTCCCCTGTTTCAGGGTTCGACTACTCTGACCTCTATGTATTACGAATCAGATATCTCCCTGTACAGAGCTTCAATGACTATTCCGTTTGTCTCTAATAAAACTAGACTCAATAAGGAATCTGTACATATAAAGCATGACTTCTAATTATATTTTTAAAATTTATGGTGAATTTCCAAAGTCAGAATAGGGTATCCAGAAATCGCTCTGGCCCTGTTTCACAAAAATTTAAACATCTCATAAAATATAGCTCATATACCTGTTTCGCTTCTTCCATATGAAAATAGACTCATCAAGCTTCTATTCCATAACTTATTCATTATTTAATTTCATTTCTACTATTTTTAGTGATTTTTCAAATTCACGTCACTACTACTGTCTGAATCTATTTTATGGTAAATTTTTACCTATTTCATGGTTTCCATGGATTAGCTAGCAATTTGACATACATAACACCAAATATGATCATGATTAGCCATTCCAATGGCTAATCATTACCAAGCATTTCCATACCACTCAATAACCATATCATAAGACCATATATACAAAATGATTATAATGCTATACATGCCATACTCAAAATATACAAGCCATTATGCCAAGATGGTATACGGATAGTGTGAGCGAGCCTCCGACCGTTCCCGATTTCCGAGCTGGCTTGTCAAAACTACAAGGAATGAAAAGGAGGGAGTAAGCATAAATGCTTAATAAGTTCACATGCAAATAACAAGTAACATAACCACATAAGCAAACATAAAACATCATTTGCATAATCATCACCAAGACATTCATATCACATTTTCATTTATCATCTTACCATATTGTTGTTATATCGATTTTTCAACCCAAGGGTTAAGTACATACCTGTTCAAAGTACCCATTTTAGAACACTTACCAATACGTCCCTTTCATCTTGAGTATTCCTCCATTTTAGTAGAACTTTACCCGTTGAACACATCGGAATATAATTCGAGTACATGGAAAGTTTGCACATAAGTGCCACATATGTAGCCAAGCTACCATGTAACCCGCCCATAAGTGAACTCGGACTCAACTCAACGAGCTCGAGCGTTCGCATCCATAAGTGAACTCGGACTCAACTCAACGAGTTCGGATGCCTAGTTACATTTCACGAACTCGGACTTAACTCAACGAGTTCGGACGCTCGCATCCATAAGTGAACTCGGACTCAACTCAACGAGTTCGGATGCCCAAATATCCCAGTGACATGTCACTTGTATCCTAATCCATTCCTAAGGTTCAACGGGACATTTTTCCCAATCATATGTCTCAACCATCTTCTATGGAATGTCGATACCGATACTCGGTAGTATTTCACATTTTCCAAGTATATCACATAATTTGACATATTATCAAACAATTGTCACAAGTATGATATTTCATAATAATTATCATATCATTTAAATAACATTAAAACATTTAAAACAATAACTATGTTACCAACATTTACATATGAACTTACCTCGTATGCGAAAATGACTACTTTTACCATTTCGTCCACAACTTGGTATTTTCCCTATTTTAGCCCGAATTTCAGTTTTCCTTGCTCTATCATTTAAAATATAGTCTAATTAGGACTCACATTATTCAAAGCGACCCAAAATCATATTTTTGAAAAATTACAATTTTGCCCCTAAACTTTTGCATATTTACACTTTTGCCCCAAAGCTCGTAAATTAAAATTCAGCCTATTTTCTTATGTTTTATGACATGCTGATCATTTTTCCCTTCTATAGAAACATCAAATTCTCACTCTAACATGTACTTATGACTATTAGGTATTTTTATCGATTAAGCCCTTTTGCTCGTTTTCACTTAAAACCGAGTAGCACAAGTTGTCTAACATAATTTAAAACCTCATATTCTATCATAAAACACCAAAATACACAAATTTCACCTATGGGTATTTTTCCAAATATAAACCCTAGGTTAAATTATTGCTAGCATAAGCTAAATCGAGCTACCAGGACTCCAAAAACGTAAAAATCATTAAAAACGAGGCTAGAACGGACTTACAATTGAGCTTGGAAGCTTGAAAAACCCTAGCCATGGTTTCTCCTTGCTATATTCGGCCATGGGGTTGAAGATGAGCAAAATTGGCTTTTAATTTTGTATTTTAATTCATTTTACCCTTAAATGACCAAAATGCCCTTACTACTAAACTTTCCAAAAATTCCATCCATGTCCAATTTTTGTCCATAGACTTAGAAATTGGTAAAATTTCTATTTAAGACCTCCTAATTAATATTTCAAAACAATTTCATACTAGAAACTTCTAGAATGCAAGTTTTACAAATTATTCGATTTAGTCCCTAATTTCAATTTAAGCACTTTATGCAATTTCTTCACGAAATTTTCACACAATCATGAAATCATATCATAGACCTCAAAATAATCATAAAATAATTATTTCTACCTCGGATTTTGTGGTCACGAAACTGCTATTTCGACTAGGCCCAAATAAGGATATTACAATAAAGCAATACACAGAAATTCATAGGTTCGACATGATGTGGATGAAGATATTTACGAATAATGATGTAGTAAGATTTTACGATTTTTTAATTATATGTAATATTATAATTTTAATCTTGGTAATGTTATATAATTTAACTATTTTATATGTACTATTATTGTTGTAATTTGTTACTAAAACTTCAACTATTTTATGTGTATTGCAGGAAAAATGCGTAGAAGAAGATTACGAGATTTAAGTATTGTCCAGAATACTCCAAATTCGGAAGAAGCAGATAGTGAATAGCAGACAATTGTTGGATCTTCGAATGTGCCGGAGACACTTGACGAGCCTGCAGAATTTCAAAGTAATGTTAAGTTCATTTTACATGTGTTGACTTTTATTATTGATTTATTTGTCAATTTTAATATAATAATAATATACCGTTTTTCAGCTGAAAGTGGTGGGACGCGCAGAGGTCGAGGACATACGCTGCTTAAAGATTTATACGACTTAAATCTTGTCGAGCGTGTCAAAGGAAGTAGAAACAGTCATGGTCAGCCTGTTGGATTTGAAGCTCGACTTTTAGTAGGCTATTTGGGCATTATATCACGAAATGCCACTATGTTGGCCATCAACTACGAATCATGGCATCACATGCCTGATAGCAACAAAAATCAAGCTATCGATAATATTAAGGTAACAAAACGTGAATGTAATTTATAATACTTTGGTTTAAGTTTCATTTATATTTACATTCTAAACTTGTGTTTTTTTGGGAGAGATTTGCTTTAGAGGTCTCCGATGACTATATCAAGAAGGCATTGGGTAAAAAATGGAGAAACCACAAAAGCACTTTGGAAAAACTATATTTTAAGAAAGACATAAGCCTCAAGGAAAAATTGAGAAATGTCCCACCGAGAATGCTGAGGTACCAATGGGAAGATGCGGTTAGATTCTAGAATTCAAAGAAAGGAGAGGTATTACGTATTTCCAAACTCTTATATATAGTGTTTACAATATACGTAATAATAATTTCATTATGTAGGACCGTGAGCAAGTTGGAACAAGCAGCAGACAAAAACAAAAATTCACGCACACGGCAGGGTCGAGAAGTTTTGCTTCTGTAGCTAAGGCCGAGGTATTATGAATTTATTAATTCTTTCAAATATTAATGACTTTCTACTATTAAATAATATTTTTACTACTATATTGTAGGAAGTCTCGTTTGTTCAAAAAGTTGGATGCCTTCAGCTTTTTGAGATTACGCATAGGAAGAAAGATAGATCTCCTATGACATCCGAAGTTAGAGAAATTATGGTATATTTACTTAATAAAATTTGATTTATTATAAATATTTATAATGTTTAATTATAATGGTTTAATTCGTTATTAGTAGTTTTAAATAATGTTAAGTTATGTTACATTCCTTTTTATTATATATTTCGTTTCTAACTCTTTAATTGATTTTTTAGGAGAAACTAAAGGAGAAGAAGGCGGAGTATGAAGCGATTGCTTCAACTGATAGTTCTGTTAATCTTGAGAACATTGATAACAGAATTATCACTGAAGTTTTGGGTCCTGAAAGGTACGGTCGTCTTCGATTTCAAGGATCTGGTGTTACCCTGACCCAATATTTTGGATCCGGCTCCCAGCAATACATGCCTTCCAGGAGTCAAGCTCAAGCTGAAGTTCAGAGGTTAAGAGACCAGGTAGCTCATATGCAAGTGAACACGGTTGAGCAAATTGCCGAGGTTCAAAAAAATATGAAGAACTCCAACAACAACTTAGAGCGGAGGCAGAGAGAGGGAGGCAGCGGCATTAGCGATGGCAGTAGAGCAGAGCAAAAAGTACGATGAGCTGCAGCTACAGCTTCAGCATATGATGCAGATGTTTCAGCAGTCGCAAAAGCCTCCATCTTAGACATTAGTTTTCTCGTTGTAAGAATGTTTTTAACATTGTCATATTTAACATTATTGTAAAAATATTTTGAGTTATACTTTATTTATTAATTACATTATATATCTTTCGTTAAATTTGAAGTATCATTTTGAATTAATGTTTTTGGTTGTATTTTTTATGCTAAATTTGTTATTTTTGGTTGCATTTTATGCTATATTTTCTTTTTTTGGTTTGATTTAATGCAGGAAGGGCTGGTACTGGTGAAAAATGGGCATTGCAAATCTTCCAAAATTAGTGGCATTTATGGTAAAAGAGCAGCTAAAAGCCAAGACTTTTAGCGTCGCTTTTCCCACAAACGCTGCTAAAAGCCATGACTTTTAGCAGTGCTTTTCCCACAAGCGCCGCTAAAGGCCTTGACTTTTAGTGGCGCTTTTTCCACAAACGCCTCAAATTTTTGCGGCATTTCTTATAGCGGCGTTTTTTTGCGGCGCTTGTGAAAATGCCGCTAAAGGCTAAAAAAAGCGCCACTAAAAGTCTATTTTCTTGTAGTGTCTAGTCCTGACCTCTTTCTAAAGCATGATTAAGGTCTTGATGACCTATATAAGGGACTCTATAATGATGTTTGACTATGTTTGTGGATGAAGTTATTGAATTGTTTGTAAAATGTTTTGATTTGTCCGGTAATGCCTTTAACCCTAGTTCGGCGACGGATACAGGTTAGGGGTGTTACAATATAATAAGACATAAATTTTCATATATAGATTAACCAATGTCATCTTTTACATTATTAACATTCACTTCTCAAAGTAACTTCAAAAGACAACATAAATACATGCCATTTCTCAAAATTAGATACATCACCAAGTATTTGAGTTCAGGGTCGGCTTGGATGCTGAGTCGTTAATCACTTTCGTACCTAACTTGTGCACGAAAACAAATCGTATGCTGAGTATGCACTCAGTGGTATTTGTATAAACCAACACTTAAAACAATTATTAACTCGAAATGCATTTAAACTGTAAAATTTCAAATCTCATAGAAATAACTATAATCACAATTCATTTTCAAGGAAACATTCAATTCAATTCAAAATCGATCAATAACAATTAATTATTCAGTATAGTAGCACAGTCATTCAATTGTTCAGTACAGTAGTTTATTCCTATTAACATAACTCAGACCTTGGTGGATACATGGATCCAATCAGCACACCAGTACGGCACTCAGTGCCTCATTAGCTTTGCCGAAGTAAATAGTAGCAGTACGGTACTCAGTATCTCATCGGATTAAACCGAAGTAACAGTAACAGTACGATACACATTGTGCCTCATTGACTCGAAGTCGAAGTAACAGTACGACACTTATAGTGCCTCATCGACTTAAGGTCGAAGTATCCCTGAACACTTCCAATCCTATGGCCTGCCAATTATATCCGACTTAGCCCGACACTGTTAATAGGGTATTCAATTCACTTTTAATTTTTTAGATATCAGTTTATTCTTACTTCGTTTC
This sequence comes from Gossypium hirsutum, assembly GCF_007990345.1. Classification (NCBI taxonomy): domain Eukaryota; kingdom Viridiplantae; phylum Streptophyta; class Magnoliopsida; order Malvales; family Malvaceae; genus Gossypium; species Gossypium hirsutum. The sequence continues at coordinate 110,134,567 of NC_053429.1, read as the reverse complement.
AACATTCGTAAAATATTTTGATTCAATACAAAAATTGAAATTCTTACCTCTATCTCACTTACCAAACACATTAAATAATAAAAACAACAATTAATTATTAAGTTCGGTTTATAGAAATACAAACCGTAACTCTCAGATTACTCTTTGTCAATCTTCTCTTTTCCTTTCTTTGTCGATGTCTCTAGTACTTTGTTAGCTACGGAAATTAAACAATTTACACTATTAATACAATAGTAATTTACAATAAATAATTGAATTTCTATTTAATTCAAACTTTAATTTCAATTTGGTCCTAATTAATTCATTTACTTTTATCACTCAATTCATACTTCATTTCTATTAAATTTTCTATCATATTCACCCTAACCATCAAATATTCATGGTAAAAACCTAATATCAAGTTTCTTTCAATTTAGTCCCTCAAACACAAAACTTATAGCTTATTTTACAATTTAATCCATTAATCAATTCTAAATTGAAATTCATTCAATTAAATCCCTAATTCTACAATTTGTTCAACATGTACCATGCTTAGAAACCTATGAACTTCCAAAATCTTCACTAAATTTCAACAAAACTTTGGTTTAAGGCTTCTAAAATATCAAAACTACAAGAAAAGAGCTTAATTAACTTACCAAATTAAACTCCAAATCCCAAATCCTCAATTTTCCCTTTTCATCTTTTCTTTCCTTCTTTCTTTCCCCTTTTCGTTTCTTCTCTGTTCTTTTTCTATTTTATTTCTTTATTTCATTTCATTTATTTTATGTTTAATTATATTATATTATTATATTAACATAATTATTATTAACTTAAATAATAAGTAAATACATACATGTATTACAAATGTATGTATTATATTTACTACACATGTATTTAAATTTTACCATATATTTGGCACCTATAGTTTAATTGCTAATTTAATCCTTCAACTTTTCTTGATTCTATAATTCAACTTTCACACTTTATTCAATCTAGTCCTTACACTAATTTAACCTTAATTCAAACTAATTCACTTGACTAAAATCTAATTAATCACTCAACTAACATTCGTAAATATTTATAATAAATATTTACAAACCCAATTTTCAAAAATAGTAAGCAAGAAACATGATTTCTGATACCCATAAATTTCGGGTCATTATATAATTCCACTATTTACTTATATGTTCAATCATAATAACAAGAATCGGTAAACATGCAAACAGTTTCAAGAAGGAAGTTTTCTTCATGTCTAGTATTCAAATGGAAATCCTATTGAACAACTCTAATGACAACTCCTTCCTATATGATAAAACTTAAAGAAGGATTTAACAGTTTACCAAAAGACAACATAAAGAAGGTAGTTTCTACAAGCTTCACGATTAGTTCTTCCGTTAATGATAAAGAACACTTTTGGGTTTTTTTCAATGATAATGAAGGTGAGCAGAGAAGATGAAATAAAAATCTTTTCACTACTGGGTTGTCCTATTTATAGTTAACTCTAGTCCAAATACCACTCAAGTAAATCTCTAATCAGTAATCATGTACAGACGTTTTCACTAATTAATCACGTCCTACGAGGCTCTCCAAGTGTCGTGGTTATTGACACGTTACCTCCACTAGAATGCTAGATAACTTAAACGTGTCCCACTAACCACTATTTCTAATGCACAATTACATTATAACAACACAAAACACGGGTGGCGGACTTGTTAGTGAAAGAGTCTACCAAATAAGGATCTCACCAAAATAAGGAACTCGCTAATCGAAAAATAAGAATCCAAAAACTTGGCAAAGCTCAGTGAAATGCTTCACCAGTGATTTCGCCAACGTTAACCAGTGTTGTAACACCCCATCTCCGTAACCCACGCCGGAGTGGAATACGAGGTATTACCTAACTTGATTTCATGCACACAACATTCACAAGTTACCCAGACTACATTCACAAGTCACCCAGACTCGATCCAACTTAAATTGTTTTCAATTTCTACTTTAAACCTCTTGTGATAGGCTTATGAGGCCTCTAATCGACCATTGGAAACTATTTGGGATCAACCCAGGCCCTTAAACCGTCTATAGAAAATTTGACTTTGAAACAAGGCACATGCCCGTGTGGAAGGACAACACGCCCGTGTGGCCATTTCAACATGGGCGTATTGATGGCCCGTGTGGCTCACACGGCCTAAGCAATACAGGGATACGCCCATGTCCTCCACTCGTGTGGAATTAATTCTAATTGCACACCTATAAGGGTTTTCACGTGTCCTGGCACACATTTGCGTCCCTGGACCATGTGCTTCACATGGCCATAACACGCCCGTGTCCCTGGCCCGTGTGCTTCACACGACCATGACATGCCCGTGTCCTGGCCCGTGTGTAAATACATGAACATTCTGTTTCTAACGTCAGCATCCCCAAAATGACACATAGCCAAGGCACATGCCCGTGTGCTAGGCCATGTCCCTCACACGGCTGAGACACACGACCATGTCTCTGCTTGTGTGTTTACTATCATTCATACTGACTTGGAATTTTTACGTGCAGGGGACACACGGCCGAGCCACATGCCTGTAGAGCAGACCGTGTGTCACACACAGCCTAGAAAAATGTACGTGTGTCTACTCGTGTGGACAATATAAGGCTATTTACCAAGCCTATTTGCCACCTTTACTCACTCAACCTGCATAATGGCAACCACAATCAAGATAAGACTATCCCATGTAACCAAATCTGCCACAATAACAAATATTCCATTTTTGCATTTTACTCATCTATGAAAAATACATCTTTGCATTTAAATCAAAATGAATATTTTCCACCATTTAAGGCTTAATACAAAATGAATTGTTTCCAACCCAAGCCAACACATTTGGACAATTTTCAAAAACACAAAAATAGCAAAGTCTAAGCTCTATACATGCCATATTCAAAAATATAAATCAAACTATACCGAAAGTTTTGATTGATAGTATGATCGATATCTATGACTCCCGATGATCCTTGAGCTAGATAGGTGGCACTATAAGAAAATGGAAAAGAAGAAGGAGTAAGCATAAAGCTTAGTAAGTTGCATATAAATAAATATACAACATATCTTTACCATTCATCACCAAGTATCATAATACACAAGTGGTATAAGCAAAACTTACTCATCAATATTCATTACACCTCATATAGCATATATTGAGTTCACATTTCATACCTATCATATAGGTACATGTACCAGTCACAACACAGTAATACTTTCTTAGTTAACTTTAAATCATAATTTCACCGTTGAACCATATAGAATATTATCGGATACTTATTTAGCCTCAAATATGGGGTCAAACATCGACGCCATGTCCCAGACATGGTCTTACACAAGTTCTAGTACATCTATACTGATACCATGTCCCAGACATGGTCTTACACTGACACATCTTTTAGCTGATGCATGTCCCAGACATGTCTTACACTAGCTTACATTTGGAGGCCGATGCATGTCCTAGACATGTCTTACACTAGCACTTGTCTCATTGTCGATGGCATCTCCCAGACATGGTCTTACACTGGCTTCGTAATGTGGCTGATGCACGTCCCAGACATGTCTTACACTAGCTCACACAAGTGACCCAAATGTCATGGCATGAATATCCGATTTATCGCCTGAGGTTCATTCGGGAATTCTTTTATCTCTATTATCATCATATTGTCTCATTTCCAAAATCAAACAATTCATACTACAATAATTCAAATACAATTCAACACATACATAAGAAATGTAGTTGTATTATTTACATACAACTTACCTCGGATTACAAAATGTGGCAACTAGTTGATTTAGTCGATTTGCTTGGCTTTCCCCTGGTCTAGGTTCGGATTCGGTATTTCTTGATCTATAATAACAAAGATTTACAAATTTAATCACTTTATCGATCTAGGTATTCAATAACCTATATTTGGGCAAAATGACCATTTTGCCCGTAAACTTTTCCAAAATGACCATTTTACCCTTAGGTCCAAAAATCGATTTTCATCAAATTTCTTCACATATTAAGCCTAGATGAACCATTTTTACTCTTATAGCAACCCTAAATTCTCACTATTTCATATACTTAACATCTATTTTAAAACTTATGCAATATAGTCCCTTTAGGTGTTTTCATGTTAACACCTTTCACAAAAATTGCTCATAATACACCCAAGACTTATTTTCTTCCATAAAAACTCAGCAAACATTACAAATCCTTTCATGAAAAAACTCTACACTCTTGATCATTTTTCAAAATAGTACTCTCATTTGAAAGCTCATGCTTCAAGGGTCTCAAAAGTACAAAAACATTCAACAAAGGGTTGGAAAATCACTTACTTGTGAAGGCTTAAAGTTGCTGAAAATTTTTAAGCTCAAAACCCCCAAAAATGGATAAAAAATCGATGGAGAAGAAATTTGAAAATAGGATGATATCATCTTTCTTTTATTTTATTTCTATTTTAGTCAAATTAGTCACCAAACCCACCAAACTTGGACTTTTTGACCAAATTACCTCCTATGGCCGGCCATGCACAACCTTAGGGTCTAATTTCTTTTTAAAGACCCCCAATTTAGGTTCTCTAGCTATTTGGCACTTTTAGCTATCAAAATAGGACTTTTTCACATTATGCGATTTAGTTCTTTTTCGCAATTGGACTCACAAACGTTGAAATTACTTCACCAAATTTTTCATGCACCATTAAAAACATGCTAAAATATCAAAATAATTATAAAATAATTTATTCAACCCTGGATTTGTGATCTCGAGATCACTATTCTAGCTAGGCCTTAAATTGGGTTATTACATTCCTCCCCCCTTAGGGATTTTTGTCCCTGAAAATCTTACCGGTGAATAAGTTCGAGTATTGATCTCTCATAGACTCCTTGGGTTCCCATGTGGCTTTCTCGACTCCATGTCTATGCCATAAAACTTTCACGAGTGCAATACTCTTATTTCTTAACTGTTTGACTTCCCGAGCCAATATCTTGACTGGCTCTTAGCCATAAGTCATGTCTAGATGAATCTCAACCTCTGTCGGCTCAATCACGTGTGAAGGGTCTAATCTATATCGGTATAGCATGGACACATGAAATACATCGTGAATCTTTTCCAATTCTAGTGGCAAAAGCAATCGATAGGCAACTGGTTCTATTCTCTCGATAACCTCATATGGTCTTATGAAACGAGGACTCAACTTGCCCCTTCTACCAAATCTGAGGACTTTCCTCCATGAAGATACTTTCAAAAAAACCTTCTCGCCGACTTGAAGCTCAATTTCCTTTCGTTTCAAATCTGCGTAGGGTTTCTGTCTATCCGAGGAAACCTTCAAACAATCACAAATCACTTTAACTTTCTCTTCAGTCTCTTTGATTAAATCGACTCCGTGAATCTGGCCTTCTCTCAGCTCAGTCCAATAAAAGGGTGTTCGACACTTTCGCCCATACAAAGCCTCATAAGGCGTCATTTTCAGACTTTTCTGATAACTATTGTTGTAGGTGAATTCAACCAATGGCAAGAACCTTTCCCAACTGCCTTGAAACTCGAAAACACAACACTGCAACATGTCTTCTAAAATCTGAATCACTCTTTTCGACTGGCTGTCCGTTTGCAGGTGAAATGCCATGCTAAAACTCAAATTTGTTCCCAATGCCTTTTGTAACTTTTTCCAAAACCTTAAGGTAAATCTCGGGTCTCTATTTGAAACAATTGACAAGGGCACCTCGTGTAGTCTCACAATCTCGGAAACGTACAATTCAGCCAATCTCTTAAGGGAGTAGTCGACACGCACTGGTATAAAATGTACCGAATTTGTTAGCCTATCCACAACAACCCAAACAACATCTTTTTTCTTTGCAGTTACTGGCAAGCTCGTTACAAAATCCATAGTAATCTGATCTCACTTTCACTCAGGGATCGTGATAGGCTGAAGTAAACCCGAAGGTACTTAGTGTTCAGCCTTCACTTGCTGACACACAAGACACTTGGAAACAAACTTCGAAATATCCCTTTTCATCCCTGAGCACCAGTACATTTTCTTTAGGTCATTGTACATTTTTACACTACCTGGGTGGACGGACAAACAACCACTATGTGCCTCTCGCAGAATCTTTTGAATAAGCTCATTGTTCTTGGGTGCACAAACTCTATTTTTGAATATTAAACATCCATCAACACCAATATGAAACTTGGATTCATAATCCGTCTCACATTGAGTCATCTTAGCTTGCAACTCCTTATCATCTTTCTGATCTTCACGAATCTCTTGTAAAAATGTCAGTTTAGCTCTCAACTCTGCTAGGATCGAACCATCGCTAGACATAGACAACTGAGTATTCATGGCTCTCAAAGTGAACAATGACTTTTTATTCAAGGCATCGGTGACTACATTCGCCTTTCTCGGTTGATAGTCAATTATCAGCTCTAGCCACCTTCGTTGCCGTAGATTCAATTCCTTCTACATCATTAAATACTTGAGACTTTTATGGTTAATGAATACTCGAGATTTCTCTCCAAACAAATGGTGTCTCCAAATTTTCAATACGAACACGATGGCGGCCAACTTTAGATCGTGCATCAGGTAAATTTTTTCATGTGGCTTTAGCTGTCTTGAGGCATAGGCTATAACCTTGCCTTCTTGCACCAGCACGCACCCCAAACCATTTAAGGAGGCATTACTATATATCACAAATTCCTTACCCGACTTCGGTTGAACTAACACTGGTGCTTCAGTCAACAAAGCTTTTAATTGTTCGAAACTCTACTGGCACTTTTCTGTCCATTTGAACTTGGCATCTTTTTGTAGCAGTCTTATTATTGGGGTAGCTATCATAGAGAATCCATTTACAAATTGCTTATAGTATCTGCCAAACCTATAAAGCTTCGGACCTCTGTCACATTCTTTGGCGGTTTCCATTCAATAATAGCCGAGACTTTACTTGGGTCAACTCTAATCCCGTCACCCGACACAATGTGTCTTAGAAATCTAACCTTCTTAAGTTAGAAGTCGCTTTTACTGAACTTGGCGTACAATTGTTTGTCTCCCAGGGTCTATAATACAGTCCTCAAATGCTTCGCATGCTCACTCTCATCACGCGAGTAAATTAGTATGTCGTCGATAAAGACCACCACGAACTTATCCAAATACGGCCCAAAAATGCTGTTCATCAAATACATAAACACCACCGGGGAATTAGTTAAACCAAATGGCATGGCGAGGAACTCGTAATGCTCGTATCTTGTCCAAAACGCAGTCTTCGATTCATCTTGCTCTTTCACTCTTAACAGGTAGTATTCTGACCTCAGGTCAATCTTGGAAAATACAGTAGCTCCCTTTAACTGATCAAACAGGTCATCGATCCTTGGCAAAGGATACTTGTTCTTCACTATTACCTTATTGAGCTGTCTATAGTCGATACGTAACCTCATCGATCCATATTTCTTTTTCACAAAGAGCACCGGAGCACCCCACGGGGAAAAGCTCGGTCTCACAAAGCCCTTGTCAGTTAACTCTTTTAGTTGAGCTTTCAACTCTTTTAACTCCGTAAGAGCCATCCTATACGGAGTAATCGAGATGGGTGTCGTACCAGGGACCAACTCGATTCCAAACTCAACTTCCTCACTGGAGGTAATCTAGGTAATTCTTCCAGAAATACATCCATAAACTCACAAACCACTGGTACTGATTCAATCTTCAACTCAGACACTTGAGTATTCAGCACAAAAGCTAGGTAAGCCTCATATCCTTTCCTCAAATATTTCTCAGCAGTCAAAGACGAAACTATTATAGGAAAATTATCCGATTCACCTGGCCCTACCCGAAGAACATTTCCGTCTTCACATTTCAACTCAATAACTTTTCTCCCACAGTCCACTACAACACTATAAAAAGTCAACCAATCCATCCCAAGGATTATATCAAATTCATTAAACGGAAATAACATCAAGTTAGCTGAAAAACAATGACCTCTAATTTTCAAAGGACAATTTCTACATACTTGGTCCACTAGCACATGTCTGACTAAAGGGTTAGACACTTTTATTACAAACTCCGTGGACTTTACTATCATGTTCATACGAGGTATCAATTCCATACAAATATAAAAGTGGGTAGACCCCGGGTCAATTAAAGCAACAACAGATATTTCATGGAAAGGAAAGGTACCTATGATCACATCGGGAGACTCTGCCTTTTCACGGGCATGAATAGTGTAAGTCCTTGTAGGCACTCTGCCCTCAGACCTTATTGCAGCATCTCTTAGCGCACTGCTAGCAGTCCCACTTTCGGGGTTCTTTTGTGGTCTACCCCTCAAAGGAGCACTACTTGCCTTCGCTTCTTGCTTTTTCTCTCTCTTTTCCATTTCAGGACAGTCTCAGATGAAATGTTCTAATGATCCACACTTAAAACAACCCCTTTCATTTCCCTGGCACTCACCGAAGTGATGCTTACCACATTGTGAACATTCTGCCCTATTTGGCCGAACACTACCGACATTCGCGATAGAAGTGGTTTGGACTCTAGAAATTGTATTCTGCCGGTTCTTGTTTCTATTCAAAAACCCCACTGAAGCATTCGATCGGGTAGTGAATTCCTTTAATCTCTTAGATGATGACTGATGTGACTTTTCCATCAGTCTCTTCTTTGAATCTTGCGACTCAATGGCCGCTTTCATCCTCTCTTTTACCAGCTCTTCTGCCTTGCATGCTCTCTCAACGAGCACCACAAATTTTCTTAGCTCTAAAATGCCAACAAATACTCGGATATCCTCATTTAGACCATCCTCAAACCTTTTACACATGATGGCTTCTGTAGACACGTACTCCCGTGCATACTTACTGAGCCTTACAAATTCACGTTCATATTCCGTCACCGACATTCGACCTTGCTTTAGCTCTAGAAATTCCTTCCTCTTTTGATCTATGAAACTTTGGCTAATATAATTTTTCCAGAATTCTTCCTGAAAGAATTCCCAAGTGATCCTCTCACTCGGTACAACAGATACGAGAGTATTCCACCACTGATAAGTCAAATCTCATAGGAGTGACACTGCAGACTTCATACACTTTTCAAGTGTGCACGATAATTCATCAGATACCCTAATGGTATTCTCCAACCAAAACTCTACCCTCTCAAGGTCATCATCTATACTAGCCCGAAATTCCTCGGCCACTTGCTTCTGGATCTTATCCGCTGGAGGTTTTCTCCCTCCTAAACATGTCTGCGCCTTGCGGAGCTACCGGGGCATACTGAAGAATTGGAGGAGGTGGGGAAGGTGGAGTGTTAGGATTCGCACGAACAAACTCCGTGCACCAAGTGTCCATCATCTGGAGATAGGCTGCTCTAGGTCCTCCGTCTTGGCCCATAGTCACGGGCTCACTCTCAACTGGCGTGGTCCCTTCAGTGGGAGCCAGCGCGTTACTCTCAATGTCATCCGCAGTGGCTCTATCAGGATCCATTTACTATATAGAAATACAATTTATAATTGTCAGAAGTCGTCACACTATCAATATACAGTTATGGCATGTATAGCTAGACCCGTACTCTCATTAGGTTAGTCTTAGAACTGACTAAACCATAGCTTTGATACCACTAAATGTAACACCCCATATCTGTAACCCACGTTGGAGCTGAATACAAGACATTACCTAACTCGATTTCATGCACACAACGTTCACAAGTCACCCAGACTCGGTCAAATTTAAAACCTTTTCAATTTCTACTTTAAACTTCTTGTGATGGGGCTATAAGCCTCTAATCGACCATTGGGAACTATTCGGGATCAACCCGGGCCTTTAAACTATCTATAGGGAATTTGACTTTGAAACAAGGCACACGCCCGTGTGGAAGGACAACACGCCCGTGTGGCCATTTCAACATGGGCATGTTAATGGCTCGTGTGGCTCACACGGCTTAAGAAATATAGGGACATGCCCATGTCCTCTACCCGTGTGGAATTAATTCTAATTATACACCTACAGTGGTTTTCCCACGGCCTGGCACACGACCGTGTCCCTGGCCCGTGTGCTTCACATGGACATGACATGCCCATGTCCTAGCCAGTGTGTAAATACATTGACATCAGCATCCCCAAAATGACACACGTCCAAGGTACACGCCCGTGTGCTAGGCCATGTCCCTCACACGGCTGGGATACACGGCCATGTCTCTGCCCGTGTGTTTACTATCATTCATACTAACTTGGAATTTTTACGTGTAGGGGACAGACAGCCGAACCACACACCCGTAGGGCAGACTATGTGTCACACATGGCCTAGACACAAGCCCATGTGTCTACTCATATGGACAATATAAGGCTATTTACCAAGCCTATTTGCCACCCTTACTCACTCAACTTGCATAACAGCAACCACAATCAAGATAAGACTATCCCATGCAAAAACAAAGCAAAAAAGAGAGGAGAAATCAGTGTTAAAACACTGCTAAACGAAGAACAAAGCAAAAGAAAATGGTTGTTTCGTTCTCAAAAATAATAGTAATAATAATAACAACTGTGACAAAGAAGAGTAGAAGAAGCCAGAACTAGAGATAACAAGAAATTAATGAAAATACCTTCAAAAAGCAGCCACAACCAAGAACAAAGCAAAAAAGAGGGGAGAAATTAGTGTTTTACTTCTCAAATATGAAAAAGAAAATGGCTGTTTCGTTCCCAAATCTGAAAACAACTGTGGTTGGGGAAGAAATTAATTTAAGTTTCAAAGCTAAAATGGTAAAATAATAAATAAAAGTATGGGTATGTTTGTCTAAAAAAAATACCTACAATTGTACTGGCCTTCATTACAGCTGAATCCTCCAGCCTATTTTCAGCATATCAGTGTGGCTGAAATAAGTTTTCACTGCACTGTGCTGTTGAACCAAACAGCATACCGGTGAGTTTACTATCCCTCACTGCACCACACTGGCCTTCACCGGTAAACCAAAGGAGGCCGAAGTCTTAATAGACAAAAATTGGTTTCTAGCCTGGGTGTGGATCGAAAATTAATTATTTTAAATTAATTATTTTTTTATTATTTGAATAATATTTATAAAATTACAATTGTTTTTGTACTATTTTAATAAAATTTTCATATTTGAATTTTTGATAATGTTATATTTTTTTGAATATTTTTTTAAAATTATAATTTTAACATTTTTTATAATTTTTAAATTCTTTATTAATTTTTTTGAATTTTTAATAAATTTTGATATTTTTTAGTTTGTTAAACTAGTATACTTCCCTCCCACCTTTTGTGTTGGGTTAATTACTTTTTTTTAACTAAATTATAGTGTAAAAATTTAAATGTTACAATACGCTCAAAGTTTTTATACTTTTTATATATTTGAAATTTAACCTCTAAAATTTTATTTTCAAGAATTTAATTCTTTTAATTTTCAAATTTTAAAATTTAGGTCTATTTGTTAGCACCGCTACAATCCTTATGTTAAATTTGTTAGTATGACATTTTGAATTAAAAAAAATAACTCCCTTGATATCCATGTAACAAAAAATAAGATTATAATATACTTGAATTTAATAGAGCATTTTAATTGTATTAATAATTCTTAAAAGTTCACCTCAACATTTTAATCAGAATAAAATATTTTTATTAACTAATGACACTATAAAAGTTAAGGCACCAAATTAAGTCAAAATTAAAATATAGAGATTAAATCTCATATTTGACCGAAACATAGGGATCAGAACTGAAATTTAGTAGATGCATTGGAATTGAATTTAGTCATTACTTTCTCATGTCAAAAGAAAACACACAAAAAGAATGGGCATATTTCTAAATTATGTCAAAATTAAAATATAGAAAATAAATCTCAAATTTGAGTGGAATATAGGATCAAAACAGAAATTTAATTATTTTTATATAATCTTAAAAAAGTAGAGGGATTAGAATTAAAATTAAGATATTATTTTCTCATGTCAAAAAAAAAAGGAAAAAAAGTGAAAAGATGTATGTTAAAATTAAAGTGTAAAAATTGAATATAAAATTTGATCAAAATATAAGGATTAAAATTGGAAATTTACCATTATATAATCATCAAATGATAAAGTGATTAGAATTGAAATTTAACCATTATTTTTTAATGTTAAAAATGAATAAGTAAAATTTTCATTTTTTTTTTGTAAATTTAAACTTATTCATTTAATTTACACTAAATCCAAATATTATTATCTGAATTCATATATCATATAATAATTTAAAATATTTAAATTTAAATATTATTCAAATAATTTAACAAAATTTTAGAAGTCTAGAAATTCACTAACAATACAATTGTTATAATGAGTTCTCAAAGTACATCAAGGATTTAAATCACATCTATTAAGAATTAAAAAAGAAAAAAAAGTTATCTAGATATCATCAATAACAGTATGATGTTTTAAATTTTACTACATGAGGCATACAATTGAGAGCAGTATATATATATATACACACAAATGGATTTGAACCTATGGGGGCTCGAGGAAGCAAATTATGAACCAGAAAACAGCATAATAAGTTATTTGATAAATTATTGCATCATTAGTCATTTTAAATAGAGGACGCTTCTAATTTGGTCATCCAGAATTTTTTTTCATTAATTTGGTTGCACAAGAAACAAATCGACTATTACGTCGTTAAATGGTAAAAGAAGACTAATGGTGTATTTGTACGAAAATATTTTAAGATGATTAAAAGAAAAACAATTCTTATTTAGAGTGACTAATGTAGGAATGCATGGTTAGTCTTTTGTTTCTATTTAACGGTAGAATGAACAATTTGATCAATTTCTATTTTGTGTGACCAAATTTAAAAAAAAAACAATTTTAAGTGATCAAAATAAGAAAGAACCATATTTAGACTGACTAATGACATAGTTTACCTTAAATCATTTCATACCTCACGAACCATCGATCTCTCATTTCAGTGATTCAATAGACGAAGAATGTTTAGTTTAACACCCGAAAATTCTTCCCCAAGCACCACCTAAAGTGCAAGCAAGAAACTGATAAATCGGCTGAAAGCAAGCCTTTAAAGGCTCCCTAATGTAAACATTGCAACATGAATAAGATGTTTCAACGTTGTTCTTAAGCTTTCCCCACAAGTTCAAGAGCCAACCCTCATCCCGGTTAATCAGAATCGCCGCTGATTGAAGGTAAGCGGAGGCTGCAGACTTGACCAATCGGTTCTTAATGACGATCTTGGAAGAATCGAGTTCATTGTTTCCTTCTTGAGATACGGATGAGCGGCCGGGTAATATTGAGGATGACGACGAGCGTAGAATAAGGTCTTTCAAGCTGGTATAACGGTGTTCATCTTCATCGACTTCAGGGTCAGTAATATTTGAGGACGAGTTTGTAGTTGATTTCAGTAAAGGAAGTTTTTCTGGCTTTTGCAAGTCTGTATTGTCCATTATTAGCCATGAGAGGTTGATGAGGAAGATGATGTGGGCATGTTTTAGCAAGAAAAAGAATAGTTTATTTGTCAAAGGTGACGAAATCTTTTCTCTTTTTCGTTTCTGGTTTTCTCGATCAATATGAACATGGAAAAGATGAAGGATGAAAACAAGGCAGCTTCAGAAAGATTTTATGTTGGCAACAAACATTTATGGGTCAATCCTTTTTTGTAGGAAATTGACACGGACAACTTAATATTGGGTTGCTTTCTTTGAGCTCCTATGCAATTTCTTCTCCACAAGAACATTGGAAGGGTAAACCACAAATTTAATCACTTAAAAAAATGTCAAAATTACTTGAATTTTAAAAAATAATGATGTAATGAATAATATTATAGATTTGTTATAATTTGATTATTGAGTTGTTATCTGTCATTAAAATAAATTGACGTTGCTTATTATATCATTATGTGAGACAAAAATTTTAGGTCAAATTATTCAACTAGTCTCTATATTCTTTTTAGCAGTTTAATTTAGTTAATTATTTTTTTTATTTCTATTTTTGTTTTTTCTTGCTTTTGTCTCATTTTCTTTATTTCTCTTCTCGTTATCATAAAGCTAGCCATTACTTGTATATCAGATTCTTTTTGAAATAACAAATTGTTACTTCTTGGTTTTATGCATGTTTGCATATCGTTTTTGGTCACTCCATTCAAGGGAATATGCAGAGCTAAATATGCACCCAAGCCAGGAAGCATTGACACGGTTTATCCCTCCTCATATCGGTGTCATACGTGTGTTCGACATAGACACTCATCAGATACACTCAAATATTTATGGGACACGCTGGAATACGTAAAAATAGAGAGGTTGGACACGGTCCCGACATAGGTGTCTAAAAATGGACACATGATAGACGTAAGAAAAGTTGATGGTGGTTGATGGACGGTGACTGAAATTTTGGCTTTCAAAAGTAGCAGATGAAGAGTCAGCAGCGGAACGACATGCCTTAAACCCTTTACCATCCAATGTCAAAGCTATTAGATCCGTGAAGAGGGAGTTGAAGCATTGGTTCAAGTTTTCAAACTTTTAAGAGGTGACTTGAAAAATCTAAACCATCGATGTTAAAGTGAAGAAGTTGGGCTATCATTTGGTGACGTCATTGGTATGAGAGAAGTCAGAGTATGGTGGAGCGGTGACAATGGCTTGTAAAAACTTTTTAATTACCTTTTTCCATATTTGTAAAATAAAAAAGTAGAAAAAGAAGGAAACATTTTAGTGGGATAAAAGGATTTTGCCAAAGATGAAGTAGTTAGGGATCGAAGATGAGAGGCTTTCAGTTTTATTCTTTTGAATTAGTGTGGGGAGGTTTGAAAGGGAAGAATCTGGTGTTAGAATTTTAAATAATATCTAATATAAAATTAAAATTGTAAATCAGGATTTATCATGTCAAATCATCAAGAATAAATAAATAACAGAACTACATGCGGAAGTGTACCTGAATCCATGGATTCTTTGAAACTTTCTGGATCTTGAGGATTTGATCTTCCAAATTAGCACACAAGAAATTCAGAGAAGAAAATATATCTTATGTATAATTTGGGGACCATAACCCTAATATTTATAATCTTAGCATATTAGTTCTAATCAAATTCTAATTAACCCATCATTAATTAGAATTTGATTAGAAGAGTATCTACACATATTTAAACCATACTTTATTTAATAATTAAAAGCCCGATAAAATTCTAACCAAATTAGATCACTTTAATTTGGGCTAACCTAATTAGATCACTTTTAATTTGGGTTAACCTATCATGATAGTAAATAATAACATGTAATTATCCTTATTATATATGTGATGTCCAAATTTTTCAACATCTAAAAATGTGACTGAGGTAGGAGATGAAAAGGTTGAAGGCAAATGGAAAAGGAAATATCATAGGGGCCTTAACTACTATTGTTGCTTTTCAGGAGAATTAATTCTTTATTTTAATTGGCTGAAGCGTCGGTTGCTTCTAGAGCTGTTCTTTGTTTTTGTTGCTGGTCTAAAGGTGTACCTAGGCCCAATTTGATAAACATGTTGTAATTGGGTTTTATTTTGTTCTATTTTAATAAAAAGTCTAGATTTTTTTAAAAAATGTATTTTAATATAAAAAATATATAAAAATATTAAAAATATTTTTTGTCATATCCTACTGTATCTGTGTCCTCATTTGTTTAAAAATTAATGTATTGTTGTATCTGTATTGTATCATGTCGTACCCGTATTACGTGTTCGTGCCTTTACTTCATAGCATCCAAGACTATATACATATCTCCCTTTTTTCTTTTCTTTATAACTTGCTGCAACCATTTCACTACTTCGTGTTTTTCCGGTTGTTTGCATCAGTTTCTAAAAACCAAATCCCTTGTTGATAAGATTCTTGCAAGAAATGTTTACAATGTTAAGCCATCACCTTGCAAAATTTAGTCATTCGAACTACCACTTGTGATCTCGTTCTCTCTCTAATCTTTTCATTCTGCTAATCCTTGCACTTTCTTTCTTTTTGTCTAACTTTCTAGTGCTCATTGACATATAATATTTTACTTTAAATCAACAAGTTAGTGAAATTTGTTTGTTCTATAGAAAATGCCTCACATTGATAAACTATTAAGAGAACCATGTGGTGTCTCTCGAAGGAACCTCTAAAGTGGTCTATGAATAAGAAGAAATCACCCAAACGATCATCAAAAGTGAAGATAGATTTGAAGATGGAAAGAAGAGTTTAGGAAGGAGAAGAGGTAAAGGGAATAAAGTAGATAGGTTTCAAGATGGAAAGCTTTGTTGGAATATTTTCAAATATTTATACTATTTCAATAACTATAAATGAAAGGGTGTAATGTCTTTTGGTTATTGATCAAGAGTTATATCACCTGATTTTTGACAAAGAATTATAACTATACAAATAATATTATTTGAATAGTTATGTCACATCGCAAAACTCAATCTAGTAGTTTTGGGTTAGTAGAATCAGGTTATTATCGAAAAGTGGAGTCAAATATCAGAAAATAGGGTCATAGGTAAGTATTTAAGATGTGAGTGTCTTAATCAAAATTTTATTTTATTTGTTAGCTCAAACAAGATTCAATTTTGAGGTTTAATTTGAAAATGATGGATTTCAATTAATTTTGGGCCTAATTGGAAAAAAAACAAATTAAGAGTGACCAAAGGGCAAATTGCCCAATTTTTTTAAAGCTAGTATTCTACATCAAGCCATTTACATCTTCTTCTTGTTTAAAAACACCCAATCATCCAAAATTTCCCAAAACCTAAAACCAGAGAGTTTCTTTAAAAATGATTCATTCCTTAAAATTTTAAAAATGATTCATTCCTTCAAATTTACTAACTCCCCAAACACCAAAATAACCCCTAATTTCAAATGAAAAACGTGTTTTCTTCCCCAAAATCTCATTGTTCTTCTTGAGTTCAAATAAAAAATTAGAGTTATAGATTGTCGTTGTCATCAAATCAAGGTAATATTTCACTTTCTATGATTAAATAAAGAGTACTATTAATTCAAATTAAGTTTTAAACAATTATATTTAGATTTGATGTTTTTAAAGTCTGTTTGGGGTAAAAAAATGGCAAAACTCATAATCTGGAGTAAACCCATTTTTTCAAAGTTTTGTTTTATTAATTTTAATCCAATAGAAGGTATTTCATTTTAATTTGATAGTTCACAATCGGATTTCCAAGAATCAAACGTTTTCCTTTCTTTCATGTTCTTGAAAGCTTGAATTTTCTGAAAATTTTAGTACCACTGGTTTAGGTGAAATTAGTGGTTTAGATATGAAATTATATGTTACTCAGGATTTTTGCAATAAAAATTGAGGATTAAAAAAATGAGATTAGGATGTCAAAAATTCAATTTTGACAAAATTAGCTAGTTTTTGGTAATTGAAAAAGAAAGGCTTGGATTTTGTTTTCTTTGTTGTTTGGTTGTGTTCAAGGTCATTTTTAAAGAGGCTGGAATGTGTTTTTTATGTGTGTAAAGTGTCAAACCTTTCAGAGCCACTACGAGCAAGTCTAAGGGCAGTGAAGAGCTCGTTTGAGCTTTCAGCCAGTAAGTGGAAGTGTAATTGGTGGGTGCCTGGAGTCATTATTGGTATGTGTGATTCATAGTGCTAAATGGGAGCTTAGAAATAACCTAAACCTCTATCCTAGGTTCCAAGTGTAAGCCTTTTTTATACTTTTTGCCTTGTGAAAATATGCTTAATGTATAACATGTTGTGGAATGTGATGCTATTGTGATAGGTAATGTGCGTGTGAATAATTTTATGTGACATGTGATAATCTGATTTTTAATGCACACATATGTGGTCAAATATGTGATGTCTCAATGAGTATAGTTGTGGTACTTAAAGTGCAATTTTATATGAATCTAATAATCATGTATTGTGTACAAGTTGTCATGTGAATTGATGTTTATGAACAGCAACTATGTGCATTAAAATAGTAATTAAATGTGTGAATTTTGCAGATATATTTGGCATTGTGATCTATTGAAACTGTTGGATATAGTGGCATGCTATAGGATTGTGAGTACTCACCTTTGTGTTTTATGACTTAGGCACTGAGGCCTCGAGACAGATTGGAGAGATAAGGGACTGTCAAGCTGGGCTCCATTCAATGAGACAGGTTGGTGTGTTGGAGAGTGTTAGCTTTATTCTATGCTTATGAGATATGTTAGACTCTTTGAGTCATTAGGGTGATGGAGATCTGTGTATCTAATGTGTGGTGATAGAGCCCACTTTTATGTTTCATGTTTCCAAGTTGTCAAATTACCATTAATTGATTAATACATGAAAATGTCATGTGTAAATGCATGTGAATATATAAGTTAGACTTGTGGGTCATTAAAACATGAATAAATTGTCTTGTCTTGATGAATTATCGATAAATGAATCATATATTTGAGTTGTATGTAATTACATGTGAGATTATATATTGGATTTATGAATTAATGAAGCATGAATTTATTATTTGGACTCGTAATAAATATGGTTGTGCATGTATCTAGTTGCTCTTTCTTAACATGCGACATTGCGTATGCTTGTGGTAATTTTGAACATTCACTGATCTTGTTTAAGCGCACTCTGCTCACTAAATCTTTGTAGATAAGTAGTATTTTCGGTGTGAATTGTGCGACCAAGGAAGTGATCTAAGGAAGGCAATAAACTATTGAGTAGGTGGTTTTATAATTATTTTTGGATTCTTTGAATAAATGCAATGTGGGTTAGAATTTCGTTTGGTTATCATTAAAATTTTTTTATTTGATGTTATGATTTTGGATTTTTGGTATTGCTTGGAATTATATTTATGAACGAGTTGATGATTGGTTTTGGACTTTATTATGGATATTTGAATGCATGAGATTGTGATTTAGAATGCATGTGAGGAAGATAATTTGTTTAAGCATGAATACTTCTCTGTTTTACTGTGTTTTTGCAAGTCTTAGCAAAGGTATCGATATTCTGGGCATAAGTATCGATGCCTCGGTGTTGAGTCATTTTTATAAGAAGTCAGTAGCTCAATTTGGTATCGATAACCATTCACAAGTATTGATACTCGGGGTTAAAAATATCGATACCTTGCCCATGTATCGATAAAAATGGTTTTTAACAAAATTTAGTAGAATGCTTGATTGGTATTGATTTTTTGACATGTATCGATACCTATATCAAAAAATATTGATACCTGCAAACTTGTATCGATACCTACGTTGTTTTCTTTGTAATGTTAAAGAACGAACTTTAATTACAAATAAATTTATTCCTATTTTCGTTTAAATGTTTATGCAACACCCCTTACCTGAGTACAAGGCCGGGACTGGGAACGAGGCATTACCATACTTAACCACATGCATACAATCGTTTCCGAGTCACCAAGACTTGATCAAATTTAAAAATCTTTCGAAATCTGTTTAAACTCCTTAAAGTGGGCCTACGAGGCCTTAATCTTTCCTTGGAAACCATTTAGAACCAACTCGGGTCCTTAAACCAACTAAATAAAAATGATTCTTGAAATAGGGCACACGCTCGTGTGGAAGGGCAACACGTCCGTGTAGTCGTTATAACATGGCGGTGCTGAAGGCCCGTGTGACACAAACGACCTAAGCATCTAGGGACATGCCCGTGTCCCATACTCGTGTGAATTAAATTTCTAAATTCGAACCTACAGGGGTTTTCACAAAGCCTGACACACTCTCGTGTCTATGGCCCGTGTCTCTCACACGGCCATGACATGCCCGTGTCCTAGTTCGCATCTAAAAATCTTGACATTCTGTTTCTGACATCAGCAATCCTTAAGGGTCACACGGCCAAGGCACACGCCTGTGTGCTAGGCCGTGTCTTTCACACGGCTGAGACACACGGCCGTGTCTCTACCCGTGTGTTTACTACCATGCATACTGACTTGATATTTTTATGTGCAGGGGACACACGGCCAGACAACACGCCCATGGGGCTGGCCGTGTGTCACATACAGCCTAGACACACACCGGTGTGTCTACCCGTATGGACAACATAGGGCTATTTACCAAGCCCTTTGCCAACCTGAAACACAAAATAACAACATCCACATCTAAGGCCATTACACATTTCATATTTACTAAAACAACCAACAAATTACCCATTCATGAAATAACTTCTTGTATTCATATAACAACTTTTAGCTTTAGCCGTTTCCATGGCCTTATACAAAATGAATCAAAATGCTAAAGTAAGCCAACATATTGGGCCAATTAACAATGACACAAAATCCTAAAGTCAGGGTTCTATACATGCCATAATCAAAATAAATAGATCTAACTATACCAAGTGCTTCGATTGATAGTGTGATCGATGCCTCCGACGTTCGTTGATCCACGAGCTAATTAGGCTACACTATAAAAAAATGGAAAGAAATAAGGTAAGAATAAAGCTTAGTAAGTGGCATGTAATAAATATAAAAACAACTTTACCATTCATCATCATGCTTATGGTACTTAAGTAGGCATAAGCACAACTTACTCATCACTAGCCAATACATTTCACATAGCATATATTGAGCTCACATCTCATACATTTCAAATAGGCACCTGTACCACTCACAACATGGTTATACTTTCCTTGTTCAATTTAAACTGTGACTCTCACTGTTGAACCATTTGGAATGCTATCGGATATTCATTAAGCCTCAAACATAGGGTGTAATGCCGATGCCATGTCCTAGACATGGTCTTACACTGGCTCATCCATCAAGTCGATGCCATGTCCTAGACATGGTTTTACACTGACTATCGAAATCGAGGCCGACGCCATGTCCCAGACATGGTCTTACACTGGCTCTCACATCTCCATGCCGATGCCATGTCCTAGACATGGTCTTACACTGACACATCTCGTAGCCGATGCATGTCCCAGACATGTCTTACACTGGCTTACATCTCGAGGCCGATGCATGTCCCAAACATGTCTTACACTAGCTCTCATCTCAATACCGATACTATGTCCTAGACATGGTCTTACACTAGCTCTCATAATGTGGCCGATGCATATCCTAGACATGTCTTACACTAGCACACAAATGACCCAAATGTCATGGCACGAATATCTGATTTGTACCTAAAGTTCACCCAGGGGTTCTATTATCTCAATTATCATCATGTATCTTCATTACCACAATTAAGTAATTTATGCTATATCAATTCAAACACATATAATAACAATGTAGTTGTATTATTTACATACAACTTACCTCGGTACTCAAAATGTGGGGACTAGTTTGGCTTAGTCCACTTGCTTCGCTTTCCCCAGTCTAGGCCTTGATTTTGTAATTCTTATCTAGAATGATAAAAATTTACAAATTTAATCATTTTATTAATCTAGATACTCAACAATTT
The DNA here is from genome assembly GCF_007990345.1 of Gossypium hirsutum. Taxonomy (NCBI): domain Eukaryota; kingdom Viridiplantae; phylum Streptophyta; class Magnoliopsida; order Malvales; family Malvaceae; genus Gossypium; species Gossypium hirsutum. The sequence continues at coordinate 110,113,265 of NC_053429.1, read as the reverse complement.
AAAATTGGAAAAAATGACCATTTTGCCCCTAGGTCCGAAAATCAATTTTTATCAAATTTCTTCATATATTAAGCCTAGTCGATTACTTTTTACACTAGAAGCAATCCAAAATTCTCAATATTTCACACCTCTATCACCTATTTTACAACTTATGCAAAATGGTCCTTTTTAGGGTTTTCATGAGAAATCTCTTCACAAAAGTTGTTTATTTCACAATCATGGTTCATTTTATTCCATAAAATTTCAGAGAAAAACATGTCTAATATCATGGAAAAACCCTAGACTTTCAACTATTTTGCAAAATAGTCCCCTTATTTGAAAGCTCATGCTACAAAGGTTCTAAAAGTGCAAAAATCATCAAGAAAAATCATCAAAATCACTTACTTGTAGAGAGACTAAATGGCTGAAATTTCACGCTTCAAAAACCCCCATATTTTCGGTCTGATATTTTTGATCAAGAAGAAAGGATGAAGGAAAAGATGATGACTAGGCTTTTAGGGTATTATTTTATTACATATTATGTCATCAAATATCTAATACTTTGACCATTAGATTTTCTTTGTCACATGGCCGGCCAAGCTGCAGTCTAAGGGTCTATTTGCCTTTTAAAGACCCCTAATTTAAGTTTTTTGGCAATTTAGCACCCTTAGCTATCAAATTAAGACTTTTGAACTTTATGCGATTTAGTCCTTTTTTGTAATTAAGCTCACAAATGCTAAAATTACTTCACCAAAATTTTCATGCACTAATATAAACATGTTATAACTCTAAAATAATAATAAATTTATTTCTCTAACCTTAGATTTCTGGTCTCGAAGCTACTGTTCTGACTAGGCCCAAAATCGGGCTGTTACAATTCTCCCCATTAGGGATTTTCGTCCCCAAAAATCTTACCGGTGAACAAGTTCGAGTATTGATCTCCCATAGTCTCTTTGGGTTCCCACGTGGCTTCCTCGACTCCGTGTCTATGCCACAAAAACTTTACGAGTGCTACACTTTTATTCCTCAACTTTTTGACCTCTCAATCTAGAATCTTAATCGATTCTTCACCATAGGTCATATCCGGGCTTATTTCAATTTCTTCCGGTAAAATCACGTGTGAAGGGTCAGATTGGTACCGACACAACATCGATACATGGAATACATTATGAATTTTCTCTAACTCACGAGGCAAGTTTAATCGGTATGCTAACGGCCCAATTCTCTCGGTCACCTCATAAGGTCCAATAAACAGCAAACTCAGCTTGCCTTTTCTACCGAATCTAAGGATTTTCTTCCATGGGGATAGTTTCAAAAACACTCTATCCCCGATTTGAAACTCGATCTCCTTCCATTTCAAATCCGCGTAGGATTTCTGTCTATCTGATGTGGCTTTTATACAATCACGAACAACTTTAACCTTTTTTTCAGTCTCTCTGACTAAGTCAACCTCGTGAATCTGATTCTCTCTCAAGTCGGTCTAATATAAAGGCGTTACGCCCATACAAAGCCTTATAAGGTGCCATTTTCAGACTTGATTGAAAACTGTTGTTGTAGGTGAATTCGACCAGTGGTAAATACCTTTCCCAACTACCTTGAAACTCAAGAACACAACACTGTAACATGTCCTTTAATATTTGAATAACTCCCTCCGACTGACCGTCAGTTTGCAGGTGAAATGCAGTACTAAAATTCAATTTTCTTCCTAAAGCCTCTTGTAATTTCTTCCAAAACCTCGAGGTAACCTCGGGTCTCCATCTAAAACAATCGACAAAGGCACTCTATGAAGTCTCACAATTTTAGAAATGTACAAGTCAGCTAGCTTATCAAGTGAGAAGTTTGTACGTATTCGGATAAAGTGAACCGATTTCGTCAATCGATCAACCACAACCCATACAGCATCTTTCTTCTTTGGGGTTACTGATAAACTCGTCATGAAGTCTATAGTAATCTGATCCCATTCCACTCGGGAACCATGTTAGGCTGAAGTAAATCCGAAGGTACTTGGTGTTCGGCTTTCTCTTGTTGACAAATTAGACATTTAGAAACAAATTCAGAAATGTCTCTTTTCATTCTCGACCACCACTATGTGCCTCTCGTAAAATCTTCTAGATGAGCTCATTATCCTTGGATACACAAATTTTGTCTATGTACATCAAACAACCGTTGGTACCAATACAAAATTCTAATTAAATACCCGACTCGCACTGAGTTTTCTTGGCTTGCAATTCACTGTTGTTATTCTGAGCTTCACAAATTTCTTGATGAAGCATCGGTTTAGCCTTTAACTCTGCTAGAACTGAACCATCCTCTAACAAGACCAATTGGGCGTTCACTTCTCTCAAAGCAAATAAGGATTTTTTACTCAATGCATCGGCGACCACGTTCGCCTTTCTTGGATGGTAGTCGATAATCAACTCATAATCCTTTATCAACTCTAACCACCATCGTTGCTGTAAGTTTAGCTCATTTTGAGTCATTAAATACTTTAGGCTCTTATGGTCAGTGAATACCCGACATCTCCCACCATATAAATGGTGTCTCTAAATCTTTAATACGAATACTATAGCCGCTAGCTCTAGATCGTGGTTCGGGTAATTTCTCTCGTGTGGCTTTAGCTGTCTCGAGGCATAGGCTATAACCTTACCTTCTTGCATGGGCACACATCCTAACCCATTCAAGGATGCATCACTATACACCACAAACTCCTTTCCTGGTTTCGGTTGCACTAAACCTAGAGCTTCGGTCAACAAAGCCTTTAATTTCTCAAACTCTGTTGGCACTTCTCTGTCCATTCGAACTTGACATCCCTTTGCAACAACCTTGTCATTGCAGTAACTATCATAGAGAATCCATTCACGAATCTTTTGTCGTATCCAGTTAAACCCAAAAAGCTTCAAACCTTTGTCACATTCCTCGGCGGTTTCCACTCAACGATGGCCAAGATCTTACTCGGGTCAACTCTGATCCCGTCCCCTGACACGATATGTCCCAAAAATCCTACTTCTCGTAGCCAAAATTTTCTCTTATTGAACTTGGCGTAAAGTTTCTTATCTCTCAAGGTTTGTAGAATTTTCTCAAATACTCTGCGTGCTCGCTTTCATCACGCGAATAAATCAATATGTCATCGATAAAAACGACGACGAACTTATCCAAATATAGTCGAAAAATGCGGTTCATTAAGTCCATAAATATCGCAGGGGAATTTGTTAAACCAAAGGGAATGACAAGGAACTCATAATGGCCGTACCTCGTCCGAAAAATAGTTTTTTTGTACATCCTGCTCTTTAACCCTTAATTGGTAGTAGCCTGACCTTAAATCTATCTTAGAAAACACGGTGGCTCCCTTTAACTGATCAAACAAATCATCGATCCTAGGCAAGGGATACTTGTTTTCACAGTCATTTTGTTGAGCTATCTGTAATCTACGCCTCATCGACCCGTCTTTCTTCTTCACAAAAAGTACCGGAGCACCCCACGGTGAAAAGCTAGGTCTTGCAAAACCTTTATCCGTTAACTCTTGTAATTGAGTCTTCAACTCCTTTAACTCTGTTGGAGCCATTCTATACGGAGCAATCAAGATAGGTGCCGTAGCACAGACTAACTGATACCAAACTCCACTTCCATCACAGAAGGCAAGCTGGGCAATTCCTTCGAAAATACGTCCGTGAACTCAGATACCACTAGCACTGACTCGTTCTTCAATTCAAATGCTTGAGTATTCAATACAAAGGTGAGGTAAGCCTCACACCCTTTTCTTAAATATCTCTCTGCCGTCATAGACGATATCACCTCAGGCAATCCACCTAATTTACCTGGTTCAACTCGAAGAACATTCTCGTCTTCACATTTCAGCTCAATAACTTTTCGTCCACAATCCACTACAATCCCATGAGAAGTTAACCAATCCATCCCAAGGATTACATCAAATTCATTAAACGGCAATAACATCAAGTTAGCCGGAAAACAATAACCTTTAATTGTCAAGGGACAATTTCTACATATTTTGTCAACTAACACTTGCTTGCCTAATGGCTTTGACACCTTTACTACAAATTCTGTAGACTCAATTGGCATTTTCATACTGGGCACTAACGTCATGCAAACATAAGAATGGGTAGACCCCGGATCAATTAAAGCAAAAATAGAAATAATGTGGATAGAAAAGGTACTTGTGATTACATCAAGAGACTCTGCCTCTTCACGGGCACATATGGCATAAGTCCTCGTAGGCACGTGGCCCTCAAACCTCAAAGCTAAATCTCTAGGGGCACCTCTACTGCTAGCCCCACTGCTTGGGTTCTTTTGTGGTCTACCCCTCGAGGGAGCACTAATTGCCCTCACCTTTGGCCTTTTCTCTTTCTCATCCAACTTGGGACAGTTACGGATAAAATGGTCCAACGACCCACATTTAAAACAGCCTCTCTCATTTCCTTGACACTTGCCGAAGTGACGCCTACCACACTGCGAACACTCCGGCCTATTTGGGCGAGCACTACCAACACTCGCCATAGAAGTGGTCTGGGCTTTAGAAATCGTATTCTGCTTGTTCTTACTCTTATTTGTGAACCCCACTGAAGCATTCGATCGGTTGGTGAACTCTCTTGATTTCTTAGATGAGGTCTAATGTCAGTTATCTTTTCCTTGAGTCTCGGGACTCAATATCAGCTTTTCCTTTCTCTTTGGCCAATTCTTTGGCCTTACATGCTCTCTCCACGAGCACCATGAATTCCCTCAATTCTAAGATGCCAACTAACAATCGGATGTCTTTATTCAATCCATCCTCAAATCTCTTGCACATGATGTCTTCGATAGATACGCACTCCCTAGCGTATTTGCTGAGCCTCACGAACTCACGTTCATACTCTGTTACTGTCTTTCAGCCTTGTTTCAATTCTAGAAATTCCTTCTTTTTCTGATCTATAAACCTTTGACTGATATACTTCTTCCAGAATTCCTCTCAGAAAAACTCCCATCTAATCCTTTCCCTTGGTACAACCGACACAAGGGTATTCCACCATTGGTAAGCTGAGTCTCGTAGGAGTGACATGACACACTTCATGCACTCTTCGGGTGTGCATGATAACTCATCAAATACCCTAATGGTATTTTCTAGCTAAAACTCTGCCCTTTTCGGGTCATCATCAATATTCACCCAAAATTCCTCGGCCCCTTGCTTTCTAATTCTATCCACTGGAGGTTTATCTCTCTTAGCCATCTTTGCTCCTTGAGGGGTTTTATGAACGGGTTGAGGAATTAGGGAAGGTGGGGGAGGTGGAGTGTTTGGATTCACACGAACAAACTACATGTACCAAACGTCCATCATGTGGAGGTAAGCCTCTCTAGCCCCGCCGCCCTGACTTAGTGTCACGGGTTCACTGTCTACTGGCGCGGTCCCTTCAGTGGGAGCTGATGCATTACTTTCCATGTCATCCGCTGTAGATAGGCCAGGATCCATTTACTATATAAATAAAACACAATTTATCTCGTCAAGAATCGTTACACTATCAATATACAGTTATGGCATGTATAGCTAGACCCATACTCAAGCTAGGTTAGTCTTAGAACCGACTAAACCATAGCTCTGATACCACTAAATGTAACACCCCTTACCCGAGTACAAGGCTGGGACTTGGCACGAGGCATTACCATACTTAACCACATGCATACAATCGTTTCCGAGTCACCAAGACTTGATCAAATTTAAAAATCTTTCGAACTCTGTTTAAACTCCTTAAAGTAGGCCTATGAGGCCTCAAAGTTTCCTTGGAAACCGTTTGGAACCTTAAACTGACTAAATACAAATGATTATTGAAACAGGGCATACGCCCGTGTGGAAGGGCAGTACACCCGTATGGTCATTTTAACTTGGCCGTGCTGATGGCCCGTGTGACACACACAGCCTAAGCACCTAGGGACACACCCGTGACCCGTGACCCATAACCGTGTGAATTAAATTCTAAATTCGAACCTACAGGGGTTTTCACACGACCTGAGGCACGCTCATGTCTATGGCCCGTGTCTCTCACACGGCCATAACACGCTCGTGTCCTAGCCTGTGTCTAAAAATCTTGACATTCTGTTTCTAACATCAGCAATCCTTAAGGGTCACACGGCCAAGGCACACGCCCGTGTGCTAGGCCGTGTCCTTCACACGGCTGAGACACATGACGGTGTCTCTGCCCGTATGTTTACTACCATACATATTGACCTGAAATTTTTACGTGCAGAGGATACACGGCAGGACAAGACGCCCATGGGGCTAGCTGTGTGTCACACACGGCCTAGACACAAGGCCATGTGTTTACCCGTGTGGACAACATAGGGCTATTTACCAAGCCCTTTGCCAACCTGAAACACAAAATAACAACATCCACATCTAAGGCCATTACACATTTCATATTTACTAAAACAACCAACAAATTACCCATTCATGAAATAAATTCTTGTATTCATATAACAACTTTTGAATTTAGCCACTTCCATGGCCTTATACAAAATGAATCAAAATGCTAAAGTAAACCAACACATTGGGCCAATTAACAATGACACAAAATTCTAAGGTCAGGGTCCTATACATGCCATAATCAAAATAAATAGATCTAACTATACCAAGTGCTTCGATTGATAGTGTGATCGATGCCTCCAACGTTCGTTGATCCACGAGCTAATTAGGCGGCACTATAAAAAAAATGGAAAGAAATAAGATAAGCATAAAGCTTAGTAAGTTGCATGTAATAAATATAACAACAACTTTGCCATTCATCATCATGCTCATAGTACTTAAGTAGGCATAAGCACAACTTACTTATCACTAGCCAATACATTTCACATAGCATATATTGAGCTCACATCTCATACATTTCAAATAGGCACCTGTACCACTTACAACATGGTTATAATTTCCTTGTTTAGTTTAAAATGTGACTCTCACCGTTGAACCATTTGGAATGCTATCAGATATTCATTAAGCTTCAAACGTAGGGTGTAATTTCGATGCCATGTCCTAGACATGGTCTTACACTGGCTCATCCATCAAGTTGATGCCATGTCCCAGACATAGTCTTACACTGGCTCTCACAAATTTGTACCGATGCCATGTCCTAGACATGGTCTCACACTGGCTCTTACATCTCTGTGTCGATGCCATGTCCTAGACATGGTCTTACACTGACTTACATCTTAAGGCCGATGCATGTCCCAAACATGGTCTTACACTGGCTCTCATAATGTGGCTGATACATGTCCGAGACATGTCTTACACTAGCGCACAAATGACCTAAATGTCATGGCACGAATATCTGATTTGTTCCTAAAGTTCACTCAAGGGTTCTATTATCTCAATTATCATCATGTATCTTCATTACCACAATTAAGTAACTTATGCTATATCAATTCAAACACATATAATAACAATGTAGTTGTATTATTTGCATACAACTTACCTCGGTGCTCAAAATGTGGCGACTAGTTTGGCTTAGTCCGCTTGCTTCGCTTTTCCCTAGTCTAGGCCTTGATTTTGTAATTCTTGATCTAGAATGATAAAAAAATTATGAATTTAATCATTTTATTAATCTAGATACTCAACAATTTAAAATTGGGAAACTCTAGGTCTGAAAATCGATTTTTATCGAATTTCTTCATATCTTAAACCTAGTCAATTTCTTTTTACACTAGAAGCAGTCCAAAAGTCTCAATATCTCACACCTTTATCACCTATTTTACAACTTATGCAAAATGGTCCTTTTTAGGGTTTTCATGAGAAATATCTTCACAAAAGTTGTTTATTTCACAACCATGGTTCATTTTCTTCCATAAAATTTTAGAAAAAAAACATGTCTACTATCATGGAAAACCCTAAACTTTCAACCATTTTGCAAAATAGTCCCTTAATTTGAGAGCTCATGCAACAAGGGTTCTAAAAGTACAAAAATCATCAAGAAAAATCATCAAAACCACTTACTTGTAGAGAGACTAAATGACTGAAATTTCAAGCTTCAAAAACCCCTCTAATGACTGATATTTTCAGTCAAGAAGAAAGGATGGAGGAAAAGATGATGGCTAGGCTTTTAGGGTATTAGTTTATTACACATTATGTCATCAAATACCTAATACTTTGACCATTAGATTTTCTTTGTCACATGGCCGGCCAAGCTATAGTCTAAGGGTCTATTTTCCCTTTAAAGACCCTCAATTTAAGTTTCATGCTAATTTAACAACCTTAGCTATCAAATTAAGACTTTTGAACTTTATGCGATTTAGTCCTTTTTCGCAATTAAGCTCACAAACGCTAAAATTACTTCACCAAAATTTTCATGCACTAATATAAACATGTTATAAATCTAAAATAATAATAAATTTCTTTCTCTGACCTCGAATTAGTGGTGTCGAAGCCACTGTTCTGACTAGTCCCAAAATCGGGCTGTTATAGTTTAAATTAGTCACGAACTCTTCTTTAAATGTTAATTGTAGTAGTCGTTTTCTTATTCAGAATCGTATTTTCATGTGATTAACATCTATTGGTTGATGTAATATCCTGTAACTCGGGTTTGGCGACCTATATGGGTGAGAGGTGTTACAGTTGGGTTTGACATTACCAGATTAGACATCGGTTCTGCTACCTCTTCAATTGGCTCGTGGTTCTTGGCTTGGTCTTCTTTCATGGATTTGTCACCCTTTTCGCCAACCTCCTCCTGTTCATGGATAGGCGTGGTTGGTGGCTTTAATGATTTTTTCGATCATAATGTGATCGTCTTTGCACGCTCTTTTCCATCTCTTCAAGGGTTATTCTTCGTGTTACTAGAGAGATTTTAACCATTTTTTTGGAACATTATTATGAGCTGACTCATTTTGTTTTAAAGTTTATCCATTCGAGATTCGATTCATCCGCATGTTGCTTGGACTTGTCGAATGTCTGTCTTTCTTGTTTGTATCCCTCACTCTAGTAATTTGAATCTTTGACCACATGCAGCATGGTTGTTTCCCAGGGCTTGATTTGCGCCTCTTTGGTTATCTCCCCACTTAAGGTTTAGATGATCCCTCCAACTGGGATTATAGGTATTTTAATAAAGATTTCTACCCCTATTATTTACATAGCTTGCTTCCTCTAGTTGATTCTCAATAGTGTGGCTCTGCTCTCGTCGGCTTGACTGATGTCTCCAACCAGTTAAGTTTTTTAAGGATTCTGTGGACTCTATCATCGTCGTTCTTTTCGCTCACCACTATCACCATTAGAGGCTTGGATTGGTACATGAATCTCTCGTTAGGCCATATTTACGAATTCAGATACCATGTTCTATTTGAAGGTGTTCCATAGTTGAAGGAATCGCTTTAAGTGATGATTCGGGTCTTCAACCATGTTCCATTTGAATGGTAGTGTGTTTTGGATCATTTGGATTGTGTTCGTCTTTTTCTCAAAATTATTTGCATTAATCGCTGGTCATTCTATGCTTCCTCGCACCGTGTCTAATATGGGTAGGGCGTACTTGCGCAACATACATTGAGCCATTGGGACTTCTCCTCAATTATTTTCTTGTTGCTCTCATGGCTCTCCGAATAATGGGTTTCCCAAGGTGAGTTAATTACTGCGGGTGGATCGATGTTCATCATTTGACGATTGTGCCTAATAATTTACTTTGGATCTAGGTAAGGTTCAATTTGAGTGCTGGAGCTTCGGGTCATAAATGACCTAAAAAGAAAATAAAAATAAATAAATAAAAATTAAAAATTGTATTTATAGGTCCTAACTTTCCTACTTTTCTTATTAATTGTAAAAAAAAATTATTTTCACAATTTATTGTTGAAACCTTGATAAACCGTAATTTATACATATTTTTATCCCATGCTTAGCACATTTATGGATGATTTCTCCTTAGATTTGGTGAATTCGATACTCTTAATCCTTTAATTTCATGTTTTATACTTAGGGAGCATAGGAGAGTAAAAAGAGCGAGAAACGGGCTGAAAATGGCGAAAATGGGCCAACGTGGGTAATCAACATGGCCTAGACTTCCCTACACGGGTATACCATACGCCCGTGTAGTGTTAGCATACTTTAACACGGCCTGGACTTCCTCACACGGGTAGACCACACGGTCATGTCTATTAAATAGACCATAACATGGTTGGAAGCACTCGAACACGGGTGTGTCACACGGGCATGTCCCTGTCGAGCCCAAGTCTAGTTCTAATTAGAAAAGGGCACTTTGGAGGGCTTTGAGGCATTCTAAAGCCTATTTAAACACATTAGAGGAGGACAAAAAGGGACACACAGAGTAAAAGGCAAGGAATTACTCGAAGAAAGCTGATTGATCCATCTTAGAAGCCAAATTCTCCTTCAAGACTGAAGATCTCCCTTCAATTTCCTTTGGGATTTTTGGATTTCTTTATGTTTTGTTATTATTATTCTTCTGAGATGTTTTCTTTTACACTTATGAACTAAATGCCCTAAATACCTAAGGGGAATGAAACCTAAGACGAATCTTGTTATTATTTTCTGAATTATATGATAAATACTTGATTTATTCTTAATTATGTGTTCTTAATTCTTGTTTTAATATTCTAGGATATTGATTCAAGTATTGATGTGCTTATTTAGAGGAGCAAAAGTCTCTGTCTAATAGTAGATCTAGCATAATTAAGCGGAGTTGATTGCACCCCTAGACATAGGGCGACATAATTTTGCCGGATTAGGGTGAAACCTAATAAGGGAATCCATAGATCGAGTTAATGCAACACTAGGGGTTTTAATTAGAAAGAGATTTCAATTAATCAACCTAGGGTTAGACGTTGTTAGTCTCGAGAGAGATAATAATATAACTTAGGGATTTCTACGGATCAAGTCAAGTGAATAAATCGTCTGATTCAGAGTCAAATAACAAGTGAAGTCTAGGTGGATTTTCTCTTGGGTATTGTCCAAATCAATCAGCTTTTCCTAAAAGTATTTCCCCAATTTACCTTTTGTGCATTCTTAGTTTAGTTAATTAGTTTAGTTAAAACAAATCCCCTTAATTTTAGGCTAGATAATAAAAAGAAAGTTAATACTAGTACTTTTAGTTCCTGTGGGTTCGACATCCCGGTCTTGCTATAAACTATACTACTGTTCGATAGGTGCGCCAGCCTTCATCGTGATAATAGTTAGTTTTCAAGTACGGTCAATTATAAATTTAAAACTTATCACTATTTAACGATCATCAAGTTTTTGGCGCCGTTGCCGGGGAACTAAGATATTTGGAACACTTAATTTTTATTACTTTAGCCATTTATTTTATTGCAATTTAAATTTTGTTTATATTACTAAGATTTTTTTATTTCCTCCTGACAGGTTTTTATAGTTTATGACTAGAAGAAACCCGTTAGGACCATTACTTTTTGATAGTGAGATAGAACACACAGCTCGCAGAAACCGAAGACAAATTAGGTGAAGCCTACGTGACATAGAGGAAGGACAAGAGGACAATATTCAAACCACAACTGAGGAGATGGCTAAAAATCAGAATAATCAGCTTCCTCCTGTGGTTGCTGCAGATCCAATAAATTAGAATCCTACTCCTTGTACTATGTATGATTATGCTAAACCTACTTTAACAGGAGTCGAATCGAGTACAGTTAAACCTGCTATTGCTGCAAATAATTTTGAACTGAAACCTAACACAATTCAAATGATACAACAGTTTGTTTAGTTTGATGGTTTGCAGGATAAGGATCCAAATACTCTTTTTGTGAATTTTCTAGAGTTTTGTGACACATTTAAGATCAATGGTTTTTCTGACAATGCCATTCGCCTTTGGTTGTTTCCCTTTTCGTTGAGGAACAAAGCTAAACAGTGGTTGAACTCGTTTCCACGAGGGTCAATTACTACTTGGGAACAAATGACCGAAAAGTTTTTACTTAAATATTTTTCACCGGATAAAACGACTAAATTGAGGAATGATATCTCTTCTTTTGTACAGATGGATCTAGAAACACTCTATGATGCATGGGAGAATACAAGGATCTTTTGAGAAGGTGCCTTCACCATGGGTTACCACTCTGGCTAGGGTTCAAATTTTTCACAATGGCTTGAATCCTTCGACTAGACAGATGATTGACACAGCTACTGGTGGGACTATCAATAATAATACACCTGAGGAGGCTTATGAATTTATAGAAGAGATGTCACTGAATAATTATCAGTGGCAAGTCATGAGGACAAAGCCAATGAAAGCAGCCGGCGCTTTT